>NC_134799.1:43090962-43093462 GCF_046742065.1 Oratosquilla oratoria | reverse complement strand
GCATATAATATGTCCATGTGCACGTGTGTATATGTCTATTAAGCTTACATTTCAGATATTGTAAGGTCTCTTACTTACAGTTACATGCATAATGGGTTGCTAAAAGACAATATCCCTTCAACTTTTTCTAATTCATATTTAATTTAATTTTTTCTGCATACTCGCGTTACATTTATATATATTCACTCATTGCAGCTTGATATCAGCTTATGAATACGAGTCCTAGTCTGGGTTCCATTTGGGAATATTCTCGACAAAGACAAAAGAGATGTCATGCTCAAACACTCGTTCTTCTCCTGCGGGAAATGACGCACATAAATGTCTGTCTTTATTTAGTGGTCCCTGAAGAAAGAAAGAAAAAAATAAGAAGCTTACATGAGCTATTAGAAAATGGATACGTTTTGTCTAAAGGAGAACACTGGTAACTTATGTAAATTCCTATTATATATAAATGCCCAAATTTGAAAAAAGACATATATTATCGAATAGTAAAACCCAAGGATATATAAATTATTTAAACAAAACCCAGTATGCTGTTTGTGTACATGTTTATATACATACACACATATATATATAAATATATATACATGTATATATATATATATATATATACTACATATCTATATATACATATATGAATGCCTTCAGCTTGCACAGCCCGATGCATGACTGTTGGTCTATCCCAATGGGAACAATTCAGGCCTTGTGTTTCAACTGAACGACTTAATTAGGTTTAGTGAAATAGTATTTCTAGTGAGAAGTGCACACAGTGTAAATTGTGTTGGAAAGACTGTGGCTATGAATGAAAACTAAAGTAGTGAAATACAAACACAAACACAAACACACACACACACGCACCCCCACATACACGCACATACCCCCACCCCCACCCCCACCCCCACATGCAGATATATATATATATATATATATATATATATATATATACATATATATATATATATATACATTTAATATATATATATATATATATATATATACATATATTATATATAAAATATAAATATATATATATACACACACACACACACACACACACATATATATATATATAATATACATATATATATATACATATATGTATATGTATATACATTTATACACATATTACACACATATATCTATGTACACACACACACACACATATATACATACATATATATATATATATATATATAATATATGTATACATTTGCATTAATTCACAAGAACACGTCAAAATTATTTTCAGAAAAATTATTGGGAAATAAGAAATTTCAGACTAAATTTCTTATTTCATACACATACATATATATATATACATACATATATATATGTACACACATACATACACAAACACACACACACACACACATATATATATATATATATATATATATATATATATATATATATATATATATATATATATACATTTCCAGTAATTCACAAGAGCACGTCAAAATTATTTGCGGCAAAAAACATTGGGAAATAAGAAACTTCAGACTAAATTTCTTATTTCACAGTATTTTTTCTACACACACACGCATATATATATACATATATATATATATATATATATATATATATGTGTGTGTGTGTGTGTGTGTGTGTGTGTGTGTGTGTGTGTATATACATCATACATACATATACCAAGGCTCTTTCCCCCTTACAAGGTAGGTAGCCAAAAAGGAAAAGGCATAAAAACACTCCCACCCATTCCATCCCTGAATATACTCCACACCCCTCCACCCTCCCTCTCATCTTTGCACCTCCCGGATGCCGGGTCATCCCTGCACCTTGTCCACTGCTCTGGGCCAAAAGCAGTGTCGCAAGACAAAGCACATCCACAGCAAGGCCGCTTCATTAAATCGGCGACCCCCCTCTCCGTCCCCCCATGCATAAAGGAGAAGACGGGGAGAAATCCCTTCGGGCTCTGTCAAATTTTGCTCACACATACTACCTCACACCCCATCCATTCCACCTTATGCATCACAACATCATCCATATACAACCATTCTCCATTCACCCCTGTCTTCTGTCCTCTCCCGTCCTTCCTCAACAGACATTCCCCTCTTACCCAAAGCCCCCTTCACCCCATCCATCCACCTCATCCTAGTACGTCCCTTCATGTTCACTCCCTCCACATCTGTTTTCCATACCTCTTTTACTAGTCTGTCTTCACTCATTCTTTCCATGTGTCCAAACCATCCTAATACTCTTTCATCAACCCTATCTCCCAACCCCCTTTCCATCCCTGTTCTCCTCCTCACCTCCTCATTTCTCACTCTATCTAGCCTAATAACCCCCATCATACTTCTCAGACACCTCATCTCAAACACATTCAAACTCCTTCTCTCTTCCTCCATTATGTTCCATGTTTCTGCCCCATATAGTGCTGTTAGCACAATCACTCCTTCATATAGTCTCCTCTTAACATCCATTCCCAAATGTCTATTCCTCATAACACTTTTTAATCCACCAAGGCATTTACTTGCTTCTC
>NC_134799.1:43073462-43075962 GCF_046742065.1 Oratosquilla oratoria | reverse complement strand
CAATGTGTGTAAATACATATATATATACATATATATATATAAATATATATATATATATATATGTATATATATATGCATGTATATATATATATATCTATATGTATATATATATACATATATACAGGGTGTTCCAAAAAATTTGACGTCATTTCGCAGGCCAATAATTTTGGCAATTTTCGTTGAAACGACCTCAAATTTTCACAGCTTGCATAGAAACAGTTCAAGATTTTATGTTTAATGTTTGACATTTATCTCTTTTCAGGTTGAGAAATGCCGTTCACTTCAAAAGAAAAGTCATTTTGCGTGTTGGAATATGCTCAAACACAGTCACCCAAGACCGTGCAGCGTGCCTTCTTTGCAAAATTTGCCAAAAATGCACCAACTAGTAAACAAATTTGGACCTGGCACCAAAAATTTAAAGAGGAAGGCTGCTTATGCAGGGCTAAAGGATCTGGACGGCCATCAACATCGGAAGAGAAGGTCGAGAAAGTTCGTGAAACATTCCTGCGAAGTCCCCGGAAGTCTGTAAGAAGAGCAAGTGTGGAAACCCAGATTCCTCGAACAACAGTTTGGCGCGTTCTGAGGAAACGATTGCAAATGAAACCCTACAGGCTGCAGCTCCTTCAGGCTTTAAAGGAAGATGACAAGCGAAAACGTAAAGAATTCTGCTATGATATGCTAGAGAAACTTGAAGAAGACGAGTTCGATGAGCGTCTAATTTTTAGTGATGAAGCCACGTTTCATACGAATGGCAAAGTCAATAAGCATAATGTTCGCATTTGGGGCGAAGAAAATCCCCATGCCACAATTGAGCACGAGAGGGACTCACCAAAAGTGAATGTGTTCTGCGCCATCTCCAAGAATCAAATTCATGGACCGTTTTTCTTTGAAGGAAATGTGAACGGGGATGTTTATCTGCAAATGCTTCAGAACTGGCTATTTGATCAGCTCATTGAAAATGAACATGAAAGCTTCATTTTTCAACAGGACGGGGCTCCACCTCACTGGAAGCTCACTGTACGGGCCTATCTCAATGAGAATCTGCCAGAGAGATGGATCGGGCGTGGTGGTGAGGAAGACAATTTGCTGCTGAAATGGCCACCACGATCACCTGACCTGACACCGTGTGATTTTTTCCTCTGGGGATATGTGAAAGGACTCGTCTATGTCCCCCCTCTTCCTGCTAACGCTGAAGAACTCAAGCAGAGAATCACTGCCGCACTGGAGAATGTTACCAAAGACATGCTGCAGCGTGTTTGGCACGAGTTTGAGTACCGACTTGACGTGTGCAGAGTCACAGGCGGCGCTCATATTGAACATTTGTGAAATCGGTCATAGAATCTACAAATCTTTGTTTTTTTCTTTGAAATGTCAACCAATAAAACTTATGATGTTCAACATAAAGTTTGTGCAGTTTCATTGAAATGCACTGAGTAGTTTCCTAGATATTGGCATTTAAAATGACGTCAAATGTTTTGGAACACCCTGTATATACAGTACATATATATATATATATATATATCTATATATGTATATATTTATACATATATATATACATATATATAATATATATACATATTATGTACATATATATATAAATATATATATATATATATATATATATATATATAGATACATATATATATATATATACCGTAAACCATTCCTACACACATAAAAAATAATCGTTGACCTAGTGCATATGTTAGTGTCCAGGAGTCAGACCGACTGAGAAGTCCATTATTACTACTATACGGTCACCGACGACACTCGTATGGGAGGCAACCCTGAATCTTTTATTCGCTTCGCCATTGTAACAATGGTAGAATAAGATACTAGTGTCAGTGATGTAATTCAAATTATGAAACCCAGCCATTATTTGTAAGTGTATATATATATATATATATATATATATATATATATATATTTATATATGTGTTTGTGTGTGTGTGTGTGTGTGTGTGTGTGTGTGTGTGTGTGTGTGTGTGTGTGTGTGTGTGTGTGTGTGTGTGTGGGCGTATGTGTATGTGTGTATGTGATTTACCATGGTCTTGGATCACGTGTTGGACTCATGATCGACAGTTTTTACTCCCCCGGAAGAGAGCTTGGAGCACATATATGACTGATCTATGGATAATGCTGTGACTTTACACGCACACACACACCCAACTCCCCGCCCACGAGAGTTGGAGTAACGACCCGCAGTGCGGTGATACTGAAATTACTTCAGCCCTGGGCGGGATTCGAACCCAGATAGCCGTAGTGGCGGCCAGGAACTCTACCACTGCGCCACGAGTCGTTCGTGTGTGTGTGTGTGTGTGTGTGTGTGTGTGTGTGTGTGTGTGTGTGTGTGTGTGTGTGTGTGTGTGTATGTGTATGTGCTGCACGGTAACAATTGCCGTTCTACACGGGACTATTTCAATGGTGATTATGATATGACACTATCAACATTAATATCAGTCTTTTATGTATTCGAGCTGGGTATTTCCATTACGAATGA
>NC_134799.1:43060962-43068462 GCF_046742065.1 Oratosquilla oratoria | reverse complement strand
AAAAAAAAAAAAAAAAAAAAAAAAAAAAAAAATCTCCAACAGGTTGCACGAGATTGCTCATAAGGACAGAAGCGCTTGTAAACATCAACAATTACCGAAGGTTCTTCACGAGTTTTTTCTTCTTCTGATCTCTTTGATTCGTGGTTCGTGATGTTTAGCCTCCAGTAGTGTAAGTAGTGTCTTGGCAATCACTCATGATGATTGGAAGAGTTCACTTGTTGCCTGGAAGACACTTTCAATTATTGATATTTTACTCTCACTGGCATTACTCTTGTTTTATTTTATTCATTCATGCATTTATTCATTCATTTATTCATTCGTCCACTCATTCATTCATTCATTCATTCATCCATTCATTCATCCTCATTCATTCATTTATTCATTCATTCATCCACTCATTCATTAATTCATTCATTCATCCACTCATTCATTCATTTATTCATTCATTCATCCACTCATTCATTCATTCATTTATTCATCCAATCATTCATTCATTCATTCATTCATTCATTATATATTTATTTTCCGGTATGGGTTGGTCTAGCGATGTTTGGTATTATGCTTGCATATTCAGTTCTGGTTTGCAGATTTTGAAATATAAGGTTTTAGCTATTCTTAATCGAAGTGAGTTCGTGCACGTTTCTAGAACCGTGCTGTCCTGTTTTAGATCTTCACAGGTTATTGTGTGTTCGTGTACAGATTCTCGGTGATTCCTAAGTGCTACTTTGTTCTTCTGTCCTACTAGGCTAGAATAAAGATTGATCGTTGTCACGATATTTATTGAGCGAAGAGCTGTACATTTGCCTTTCGTAAATTTGTAATTATATATTAAACAAATTTCGCAGCTCGCTGTCTTCCCTACGGGAGGTATTTCGTAGAAACAGATTTCTATCTTATTCTAATTCATTCTCTCTATTTATCTACGTATTTTTCTGTCTAAAAGACAAATGAATACCAGAATTAGTAGGTACTCTTTGTCAGATGTCAGTGTGCCTTATGTTAAGCTTATATAACTCCGTTCTTGTGGTTTGGTGTAGTTGTAGTATTTTTTCTCTTTCTGTCACAAAATGTAGTGCGGTACTTACTGCCTTCTTCCCCTAATTATTTTAGCGTCTAATTCACTGCGTTCTTAGACGAAGAGCCTCTAATTTACTGCCTTCTTCCCATCTAATTATTTCGCATCTTTTCCATCTCTGTTCAAAGTTACTGAGGGTCCAACTTGAGGTGGGTATTTTGATTCACTGCTCCATATATCTTTTTGTATATTCTTATTGTGTTTATTTTGATTCACTGTTCCATGTATCTTTTTGTATCTTCTCATTGTGTTTATTTTGATTCACTGTTCCATGTATCTTTTTGTATCTTCTTATTGTGTTAATTTTGATTCACTGTTCCATATATCTTTTTGTATCTTCTTATTGTGTTTATTTTGATTCACTGCTCCATGTATCTTTTTTTGTATCTTCTTATTGTGTTTATTTTGATTCACTGTTCCATATATCTTTTTGTATCTTCTTATTGTGTTTATTTTGATTTACTCTTCCATGTATCTTTTTGTATCTTCTTATTGTGTTTATTTTCATTCACTGTTCCATGTATCTTTTTGTATCTTCTTATTGTGTTTATTTTCATTCACTGTTCCATATATCTTTTTGTATCTTCTTATTGTATTTATTTTTATTCACTGTTCCATATATCTTTTTGTATTTTCTTATTGTGTTTATTTTGATTCACTGTTCCATATATCTTTTTGTATCTTCTTATTGTGTTTATTTTGATTCACTGTTCCATATATCTTTTTGTATCTTCTTATTGTGTCTATTTTGATTCACTGCTCCATATATCTTTTTGTATCTTCTTATTGTGTTTATTTTGATTCACTGTTCCATGTATCTTTCTGTATCTTCTTATTGTGTTTATTTTGATTCACTTTTCCATATATCTTTTTGTATCTTCTTATTGTGTTTATTTTGATTCACTGTTCCATATATCTTTTTGTATCTTCTTATTGTGTTTATTTTGATTCACTGTTCCATATATCTTTTTGTATCTTCTTATTGTCTTTATTTTGATTCACTGCTCCACATATCTTTTTGTATCTTCTTATTGTGTTTATTTTGATTCACTGCTCCATATATCTTTTTGTATCTTCTTATTGTGTTTATTTTGATTCACTGCTCCATATATCTTTTTGTATCTTCTTATTGTGTTTATTTTGATTCACTGTTCCATATATCTTTTTGTATCTTCTTATTGTGTTTATTTTAATTCACTGTTCCATGTATCTTTTTGTATCTTGTTATTGTGTTTATTTTCATTCACTGTTCCATGTATCTTTTTGTATCTTCTTATTGTGTTTATTTTCATTCACTATTCCATGTAACTTTTTGTATCTTCTTATTGTGTTTATAATTTGTACCCTCCCCTTCATTCAAAGAGTAGACAAATACCAAATTATTTGACAATCAATTACTTGCGTTTTATGCATTTTTTTTTCTGGAACTTGATATGATTTATATTCTAGAATGTTCTATTTCACATTACTTTCTAATATTCTTTATCCTAGTATGATCAGCTTCCTTTATATTTCTTATGCTATTTCATATTTTTCTTATTCACTTTTCATATATTATACTCAGACTAAACTTTTCTCACAATTCTCATATTAATCTCTTTTATTTTCGTTCAGTTTAGTTTCACCTCTTTTCGCTTCCATTCGATTCCCAGACTATCTACATTAATACAATATATCCCTTAAACACTTCACTTACATTTCGATCAATTCCACATTCCATAATATTCATACCTTTATTCTTATCTTTTCGTTCACGTACGTGTTATCTGGGTGCATCTTTCCAAACCTTAGAGAGAAAGTCTCGTTTCCCAAAGACACAAAGTTTCTGACTCTGCCAAATACTCCTTGTCTTCCATCTTGTTATTAAGCAAGTTTTTCTTGATAACAGTTTCCAAGTTTCCACCCTCCAGTCCCCTCTCTTTACTTTTCTCTTTCACGGGAAATGTTCCCTAAAATGAATTAGATTGTCTACAGACAAAATCTATATGTGTAAATTGACCTATAGCAATTAGCCTGATCATTCTATAGGCAGAGGGTACTCTTTATAGCTGAAAAGTATCGTCTAGCAACAATAATTTCTCTACCTACATTTTTAGTAGTAGCAGTAGCAGTAGTAGTAGTAGTAGTAGTAGTAGTAGTTAGTAGTAGCAGTAGTAGTAGTAGTAGTAGCAGTAGTAGTAGTAGTAGTAGAAGTAGTAGTAGAAGTAGTAGTAGTAGTAGTAGTAGTAGTAGTAGTAGTAGTATATTTTTTCTTCAGTAATGAGAGTAGTAAATGGGTATGTTAGGTCACAGGACTTTATTCTCCACATTGACACGATTTTATATATATATATATATATATATATATATATATTATATATATATATATATATATATATATATAATATTCCTGCTGTTTGTTAGGCTAAATGATCTGTTTCTATTTAACTCCTTCAAAAGAGTGGCATCCATTACATGTTTTTTCTGGTTAAAAAAAAAACCTGTGTTATATGCAGTGAAGGAGAGCTGAAGTGGAGGCAGGGATGGGAAAAGGTCTTGTTTTATTAAAGGCCCCTTCAACCCCAGAGTTCACTTCAAGGGTTTTCAGATGACCGATATTTATTAGCAGTAAATATAGTAATAATCTTTCTATTACTGATGAGTTTGACCTCTTCCGTAGCAACCTAAAAATACCGACTGGGTGCATTTCTAGGATCCTTCATATCAAACCGACTTGGGAATTGGGAATGAAATTACTTTAATATTTCTAGTAAATATGTACTGCGTATAATCCCTGACGACATGAAATCTTGTTCTAGGAATACAATCCATTTCTTAGATAACCACACTACAGATGACAAATGTTTCTAGATTTTACCCCCATGCTTTGTGGCAGAGAGAGAAGATTCTAAAAGTATTTCGGGGAAAAGCTAAAACTTTTATTTTAATTGTTCTGGCCGTTGGGAAACATAGGATTTTTTATGGCCAAGATCTCCAAAGATTCTTTTCAACTAAACAGGAATTCCTGAATAGATACGAGTAAGTCTGTCCGCCAATGACGTCAGTCGTAGATTTTTTCTATGCGAATCCAAAATGCATAATTCAATTTATAGATAGATCTATTGTGAAGTAAGAGTTGGGGATACATAAAAAAAAAATATATATATATATATAAATAAATAAACCTCATATAAGGTCTGAATTATACTATGGATAAGAACCGGGCAAAAAAGGGCAAAAACATATAGTGCACGAAAAAAAAAAAAAAAAAACAAAAAAAAAAACTATATATATATATATATATATATATATATATATATATATATATATATATATAAAACAGGGCAAAAACATATAGTGCACGACAATATATATATATATATATATATATATATATATATATACATATATATATATATATATAAATAGGTAAATAAAATAAAATCAATATATAAATCAATATACAAGCAAACAAATAAATAAATAGATAAATAAATAAATAAAACAAAATAAGAAAATGAATAAACAAAAGAAAATATCCTATATGTTCTAATTCAACTCAGTTTTGAAGAGGAATTTTCCTCGAAAACACGAACCCTATGAGGAAGATTTTTTTTAACTCAAGTCACACGAATCCGCAACAGTCGTAGAATGTGTGCCTAGCGTGATATAGGATATGTATATATTTTGCATTCATATTACTCGTACAGTATGTGTACACCAACATAAGGATGCATGTCCTTCATTACAATAAGCCTATTTCTTTTGGAATGGGATAAGAATGACCCATCATAACCCGCTGTTTTCTCTCTTCCAGAAATTGGTGATCTTGAATGAAAAAGAATCCCTATTTCTTCTCAAATCACTACACAGAGTTCTGCATTAACTTCAAAATAACCAAAGGCTGCATGAAACCACTTGCCTCAAACTGACTTCACCAGCTTGTCAGACTGACGATGATCACCATTTTGAAAAACAAAAGAAGAGTGTCCACTGGATCTTCAGGCGCAGTGCAAATGACCAGTTCCTTTGACAGCATTGTCCGGAGATTCTGGAAAGCCCTCTGGACGACTTCAAACTGGTGTCGTAGGTCCTTGGAAAGCCTAAACTGCTGTGGACTCGAAGCCTCAGGAGAACCTGCCGAAGACCAGATGGAGCTCTTGGAATTTGAAGAGGTTTTTTCCGTGGACACTCCAGTGGAGAACAAAGGAGATTCTAAACCAAACCAAGGACCTAAAGCTTGTGTTGGTCAAGAGAAAAGACCGGAAATAAAAAAAATGAATGTATTTACCATTTCTTATCCTCTAACGGACAATACTTTGATCGAAAGTCAACAAAAAGAGGAACCTTGTGAACAAGAGGGAGAACTAAATAATCTCACTCACAAAGAACGACGAACTCAAGAACAAAAATCATATTTGACAGAAGTCATGAAAGAAGAAGAGTTCGGGAGTGAACTTCTGACCAACTCTGCCCTCAGAAGAAAGGCGAAAAGAACAATGGCTGAATTCCGCGCAAAGATCACTCAAAATAACAGAGACCTTCTCGGACAGCCAATCCAAAAAGCCAACCACAGGAAGGACAAAAGACAGTACGGAATGTCTTCAGTGACTATAAATTATAATAAACCAAAAATAAATTACTATGAGTCTCCATACTACTACTACGTCCACTCACGTTGAAAGGCACTTTTATTATCGGCATCAAAGTCCAGGAGCCAGAAAATTTTATAATCACAACTCAAAAAAACTACAGCAGAAATAAATATAACTAATATGGATATATTCCAAAACAAAACAAAAATCAGAAATCTGTTAACTCTAACATTTACTGAAGTGACTATAATATGTACAACCGGTACAAAAACATGAAATATCAATAATGATAATAAGAAATATGTATAAAATATTAATACAAAGAAAAATATATAAATATTAAAATAAAGTTCTACTAATAAATATCACAAAAATAAATATATAATGAAATGAAAAAAGAGAATAAATGAAAATAAATAATTAATAGAAAAAATACTATTAAGTAAATAAAAGAATATATGAAAAAATAATAGCAATAGCTATTTATCATAAAAAAAATCCCTCAGCTGAATATAGTACGCAATATGCCTTTACTTCATATGAAAAAAATAAATAAATAAAAATGGATCGAGGAATCATATGGATGATTACACATACATACCAGATAGCGTTTTTATCTATCATTGTTCTTGTTATCAGGCTCTGTTACCTCCGTTGCACCTAAAATTATTATCATCATTATTGTTATCATTATTATCATTACCATTATATTTATTGTTATAATCATTTATGATACTGATATACACAGTAATTTGATATAACTATATTACATGTACAAAAATTTATGCCTTATGCAATTTCGTAAACAAAACCTATGTATGTACGTTTGTAAATGTATATTTGAATGCATGTACGTTAATAATTTCTTAATTCTGCTGGTTCATTCCGCAATTGTAAGGATTATCCGCAAGTTTCTTCGCATTTTGGGAGTATAGCTAATTTTCTTAATTACAACTCGTAATGGAAGTACATTATGGTAAATTTTGTGTCTAATTTCAATTAGCACCGTATTACAATCTTCTTATAATCGTTAGATATTTCTTCTATCAAAACGTTTCTTGCCATTTTGTATGTTTTCATCATCACATTCACTATTTCTTGATCCGCACAAAACATTTAAATGTTTTTCATGAGTATTTACATGTTCATGTAGTTTCTTTGTGTGTTTCATCACCTTGTCTACCATTTACAATATAACTTTTATTTTTGTATATAACTTTGGATTCTTTAATTGTATTGATGAGAAATACAGAATTGTATGCTTTGTACAATTGAAAAGCAAGAGTTCTTTTAAAACTCTGTTTAAAAGCATCAGCAGACTTATGATTAAGTCAGCAGATTTCAATACTTTGTCAGAATCAACTCATTCATAAAAAAAAAAAAAAAAAAATCTGATCACTGTTACACCAGTACACATAAAAAAACAGTTCATCCTTTAATTTTGTGAAGTCGCTGCATAGTTTAATCAGGAAGGAGATAAAGAGACCTGTGGAATGAGAGTAAAAATGGTGGGGAATGACTTCCCTCATGCCTAGCCACCTCCCTTCCATGGTAATGGTGGATTAAAATAAAAAGATGAATAAAATTGAGATAGAAGAACCTCTTCCATAACTCATGACTGTTGAAATTTAACACAGTAGAGCTCAATATTCTCTTTCAAGATGCTAACACGTCTCCATTAAGAAACGAATTAAGACTAAGTATTCCATTTTAAGATTTTTTCTGTCATTACAGATGAGGTCCTTGAACTTACAAGAACCTTCTCGGCAACTAGTGATTAAGTTTTGAATAAAGGAAGACTATTTTAGTAACCTGTATGGTGCTCCTTTGTAATGAGGGCATTAGTATCCG
>NC_134799.1:43053462-43055962 GCF_046742065.1 Oratosquilla oratoria | reverse complement strand
GCCGACCACAGGAAGGGCAAAAGAGAGTACGGAATGTCTTCAATGACAAAAAATTACATAAGACCAAAAAAAACTTACAATGAGTCTCCATACTACTACTACATCCACTCACGATGAAAGGCACTATCATTATCGGCATCAAAATCCATGCGCCAGAAATTTTTGTAATCGGAACTCAAAAACCTACAACAGAAATAAACATTACCAAAACAAAATAAATATATCCCAAAACAAAAAATCAGAAATTTGTTAACTCGAACATTTACTGAGGTGACTACAATATGTACAACCGGTACAAAAACATAAAATATCAATAATGATAATAAGAGATAAGTATAACGAATTGATATAAAGAAAACTGAAAAAATATCAATGAAATAAAGTTATATTAATATATATCACAAAAAATACATATATAATAAAATAAAAAAAGAGAATGAACAGAATTAGATAATTAATAAAAAATAAAACACTATAAAGTAAATAAAGGAATATATGAAAAAAATTATAGCAATAGCTATTCATTATAAAATATTCCCTCAGCTGAATAAAGTACGTAATATGCCTTTACTAGATATGAAAATAAAAATAAAATAAAAATAAAAAAGGATCGAGGAATCACATGGAAGATTACACAGATGCCACATACATACCCGATGGCATTTTCACCTATCATTCCTCTAGTCATCAGTCTCTATTACCTCTGTTGCACCTAAAATTATTATTATCATCTTTATTGTTATCATTATTATCATTACCATTATCTTTATTGTTATGATTATTTTTATTGTTATCATTCCTATTACCATTATCATTATTACTGCTATTATTATTGGTATTATCATTATTGTTATATCTTGATCAAAAACACACATGTGCTCACATACACACACACGAGGCAACAATGTGTACAAAAATCATACAAGAATTTTAGAACAAACTAGATGCTGAGAGATACATATACGGGTCACTACGAGCATAGCTTCCTTCCCGTAAAATACAACTAGGTAAATACACACACACACACACACACACACACACACACACACACAGCGTTACCCATAGATCGGTCATATATAAACTCTGAGCACTCTTCCTGGAGGGAAATAGCTGTCGATCACGAGGCCAACACGTGATCCAAGACCATGGTGATTCACACACACACACACACACACACACACACACACACACACACACACACACACCGACACACACACACACACGCATGCATACTCATTACAGCAGAAACAGCAACAACAACAGTAAAAAATTTTGAAAGGAATAATAGCGCCTATGCATCCATTAATTACCGATAAAATAAATTCTGAACAACAATAGGAACACTAACGATTACCGGCGAAATAGAATTCTAAATCAAGCCTGCTTCCTTTGGGCCTCTTGGTCTTTAGGAAAAAAAATATATAAAAGAAATGCATGATTACTTCATAAATTCAAAAGTTTATTTGATTACTGAACGATCTGGCTTTCCCTTCCAGGAGCTAGCTTCTGCGCTATAATGATTTTTTAATTCTTTCAGACAACAGCCTTTAATTCGCCGAAGTATCTCAAAACGATTTCCCTTCTATAATCGCCACAGAGAAACAGCTGTATTCACAGATAAAATAACATAGAGCCAAGAACGATTTAAAAAGAATAAATATATATATTTAAGGAGAATGCATACAATGATGAGATTTATTATCAATTATATGTCAATTTATCATTATTTACTATTTAACTGTTTGTTTGTTGTTTGAGTTGCCTATGCGTTTATTTATATATCTTATTTGATACATTATTATAGTTGTTATTTATTTATTCATTATTATTATTAGGAATTTTTTTTTGCATCCGACCTAGATATGGAACAAAAGGTCTCCTTACAGCATGTTCCGCCTTTGTAATCCTTTGTAAGTAAAATGTGGATACCAAACGAATGAATTGGAGGAAGAAAGAGTTTCATGATGGAAGAATGAGGAATAAAGAAAGTTAGTCCTTACCTGTATGGAACAGGCAGGGGTAACCCTCTTGGTTGAATAAAATCGCCTGACGACAGTCAGAATAATATGTAGTATGAACAATCACTGTTTTTCAACAAAGAAGCGGGGGAGATTTCCCTCCAATGATTAAGATCACATAACTACGAAACAAATAGTTTGAACGTTTCCTGCAGTACAGTGAACACTAAGAAGGAAGGATACTCTCGAGTAAGAGTATGGGTAAGAGAGAATACAAAGAAAGCAAGACTGAAATGTAGAGAGAGAAAGGAGGAGAAAGGAGGAGAGAGAGAGAGAGAGACAGATAAAATCATACACTGGCACGAATTGGAAGATGGGGGATCATCACCAATGTTCAATAAAATAAGATGTCAATAATTCTTCATTTCAATAGTTATGGAATGCAAAAGGTCGTAAAATTTTGATATGCATAGGACCAGACTCAGTAATTATCAAGTATATAACTATGAACAAGATTGTAGTTATACTAATCTAAAGATGGC
>NC_134799.1:43045962-43050962 GCF_046742065.1 Oratosquilla oratoria | reverse complement strand
ATCTAACACAACACAGGCTAACCTAATTTAAACTAACCTTTATCTAACCTGTCGCAACTTAATCAAACCTAACCTAATCTAACGTAACTTAATCTAATCTAACCTCGCCTAACCTGACCTAACCTAACGTAGCCGAATATGTCAAATGAAAAGGACCTGAAATGAGGGTAAAATTGACTAGACCTCTGTCATAAAATAACAAATTAGCCACACAATGGATACCCTATTTTTAGGATTAAAAAAAAAAAAAAAAAAAAAAATCGCTTAAGCGTTTAGAATGTTTCTTCGGTGAAATGCTCCTTCAACACCATTGATTTATTGTTATCCATTTGTTTACTTTTTTAGCGTATTCAGATGAGGAGGAAGAACTAATTAACACTACATTTTAAGAAAAACCTAATGTGGTTATTTACATCTAAAAAAATTATTCCCTCCTCTCTCCCTCTCTTTCCTTCGCTGTCTCCCACCCTTCCTTCCTCCACAACACCTCCAACTTACCAAAGAAAGAGGACATGAAAAATACAATTGTGGCAAACAAGCGGGAATGAAATATGGAAAGGAAATCTATACAAACGAAGGTTCTTACCGCCTGGGTCAAATTCTTTTCTAAATCATTGATTAATGTGATCCCCCCCCCCACACACACACACACGCACACTCCTCTTTGGGTGCGGTGTAGAAAAAAGAGGAGGGAAATAAAAGCAAGAGGAGAAAGAGGCTTGGGAAAGTTCGAATAGAGTTTTGATCTTGTAAAATCTGCTCAGAAATCGTCTCTGTCTAGATTGTTAAGGCAAGAGGATATAGTATTTTGTAAATCTAAAGATGTATTGCTATCTATTTTCCGCCAAGAAAAATAGATATTACGTTGATGTACTTTGATTTACCAAATTAATATTCAATTTTGTATTAACATATCGTGTAGGTGTACACTTCTTTAGTAATATCTATTATTCCCTTCTATACTTTTCATCCTTTTCCTTTCATTTTGTTCTTCGTCTGACTCTTCTGTTCACATAACTGTTGCATAATCAGTCTCTGACAGATATGAATGAGCTTTCATATTGAATTATCTTTTGGAATATATTTTCGTTGTGTTATGATCATATTATACATTACCTTTCTCAAATGATTCTCATCCCTATGTAAGAGTCTGTACAAGGCAAGATAAGGGTCTTGTCATCATTATTCTTTCTGTCTCAGTTTGCTGAGACCAGTTTTGTGTAATACAATGAGCCTGAATAGAGTTGGGAGACTGCTTATTATCATTCAGTCATTTGTGATTTTTTGTCTCTTTTATAGTATACGCATTTCCTTCATTATTCTTAACTTTGAAGAAAAAATCCTTGATTTTATCTTCACAGGCTACACATGACTCCCACTTGCCCTGGCTATCCAAACACTTTGAGTGAATGACCACTTAAAATGAAGGTAAGCTCATAGGAATCAAGGCTAGTCACTTTTTTATGACTGGTTATTTGATGAATAAAATTATTATATTGTAAGTTCCAGGCTAAAGTCTCTCTGTCCTTTCAGCAGAGGGATCCTCGAGATTACACATATCACGACAATTTTAGTTATTATTTTCATTTGAATGACGGTCAAGACAGAGCCTAGTACTGTCAAATGTCATTTATTTTTTTTTAATATTAAGATTAGAATAAAAAAGAAATACTATATTTTTCTACAAAATGATTAGGGGAATAACAAAAGGAAAGATACATCTTTCCTCTACTTCCTAAAAAAATCATATTAATAAAGTAAAATTAAATAAAAAATAATGATGCCTATCCTGTTTCCGCTCTTAGTTTCTGTTCTGGCCCACTCTAGGGCATACAATACACTCTTCCTTTTTCAGATTCTTTTTCACGAGACTTTTTGGTTATTTTTCATTTTTAACCTTTATTTCCTAATATTCCTCTTCACATGAAAAGAATCATTTGTCGATATATAATATATAGAGTACAGGAATAATTATATATATATATATATATATATATATATATATTTACATATATACATATATATGTATATATGTTTGTATGTGTGTGTGTGTATTAAATATATAGAGTCCATGAATAATTAAAAGGTTAATTTTACTAATAAAACTCCCCCTATTGGTACAGAAGGTGTCCCTCAATGCAAAAAACAAAAACAAATGGGGTTTTATATAGCCAGACGTAGCAATTGCTGTGTGTGCACGTGTGTTTGTATGTGTGTGTGTGTGTGTGTGTGTGTGTGTGTGTGTGTGTGTGTGTGTGTGTGTGTGTGTGCGTGTGTGTGTGTGTACACGCAATTTAGTGTAGGCATTCAGTATAGACATTCAGACAAACTATCTGATATTGTTTACCTTATTCCTCGTTTAATCCTTTGTTTACTTGCATAACATTTTGCAAACCCGCACATGTACTGGAGCATGGAATATACATATTAATGTATAAATGTAAAAAGACAAATAAAAGACCTAGGAAGAAGAAATTATGTATACCAGGGAAAGCATTTACATATGATTTAGAATTGTTTGGATAGTCGAAAGAAGATCTGTTGGTTTAGTCCACGATCACTGAGTAATTCGAAATTCTAAAATATTAACCCGAGCCTACCAGGAAGAGCCTTGCCACAGGAAGCCTTAAGGGGCAAAGATGTAGAATAAGGGATTTTTTTTTTTTTTTTTTTTGTCTTTAGTTTATCTTATTTAATTTCATTTTATCTATCTCATGTGGTTTTATTTAATTTTTTTTTATTCCGTCTTGTTTTATCATATTTATTTTATGTTAGTCTGTTTTGTTTAGGTTTATAGTAATTTATTTTATTTTATATCATTTCATTCTATTACGTTATAGATTCTTTTATTCTATCATATTAAAAAAAAAAATTCATATTCATTTTTTTATGAAGCTCTAAGCACTCATCCGTAAGGGTAGTAGCTGTCGATCACGAGTCCAACACGTGATCCTTGACTATGGTAAATCACATATACCTTGAAACTATTTAATCTAAGAATAAGACACAAAACACCATGATCGTTTTGCTTTTACTTTATAGTTATATTACGTTTAGGTAAATATATTTAACTAAACACACACAAACACACACACGCACACACACTGCGTGGCGCAGTGGTAGAGTTCCTGGTTGCCACTACGGCGGCCCGAGTTCGAATCCCTTCCAGAGCTGAAATAATTTCAGTATCGCTGCATTTCGAGTCGTTACTCCAACTCTCGTGGGCTGGAGTTGTGTGTGTGTGCGTGTAAGGTCACAGCATTGCCCACAGATCGGTCGTATGAGCTCTGAGCTCTCTTACGGGAGGGAAATAGCTGTCGATCACGAGTCCAACACGTGACCCAAGACAATGGTGAATCACACATACACATACACACACACCCACCATTTTCTTCGCCATTATTCCTCTTCAGACTCTTCCTTTTCTTCCTTGTCTTAAAGACCTTCAGGCTCTTCTTTTTCTTCCTTGTCTTAAAGACCTAATCTCCCTCGTCCATAACCAAAAGAGCTTCTATGACCAAAATCACTTGTTCTAAGCTCCCACTTTAGCTCGGCATGCTGTCTTTCTCTCTCTCTCTCTTTCTCTTTTTCTCTCTCTTTTTTTCTCTCTTAAAGTAGCCAAATGCCTCGTCATCTAGTTAGTGACGCGCATGAAAGGATTAACGAGGTTCACACTTTTTTATTCTAATTTTTATTTTATTTTTTTCCTCTGGATCTTCCAGATAGTTCTAAAACTTGGAGAAAAAAAATACTCCAGACATATTCAAGAATAATTATACTATTTCACTTTTCTCATTTAATAAATAACCCTACTAACATAAAATATTCACACGAAAGCCTGCCTACACTGTATCTTTGAAATAACAGCACGCACAAAAGTACAAATAATTTCAATAGAGTAAAAACAAGTAATATTTTCTTTTCATCACGGTCATGGTCAGTCAATTTTTTTTTAACTTTTCTAAGTTGTGATCATTTCACTTCTGTGTTTCTCCTGTGTTGTTCTTCCAATTACATGTGTGCTCCTCAATTGTTGATTGAATTTCTTACCTTCTTTCTTTCAAGGGCCATGATATGTGGGAACTGTCCACCGGCTTGCGCTATTGATGGTGGTTTTAATATTAATAATGATGATGATGATGATAATAATAATAATAATAATGATAATAATAACAATAATAATAGTAATAATAATAACAATAATAAAAATAATAATAACAATAGTAATAATAACAATAATAATAACAATAATGATAATAAAAATGAGAGCTATTTAAATAATAAGAACAATAATAATAATAATAATAATAATAATAACAATAATAATGATAATAATAGAAAACAAAACAAGAATAATGATAACAATAATAATAACAACAACAACAGCAACAACAATAATAATAATAATAATAATAATAATAATAATAATAATGATGATGACAATAATAGTAATAATAACAATAATGATAACAATTATAATAGCATTAATAATTATAATGTTAATAACATATAACATGGAACATAAGAGAGGAAGAGAGGAGTAGTTTAAATGTGTTTCAGATGAAATGCCTGAGAAATATGGTAGAGGTGAGAAGGAGAGGAGTGGTGGCAAGGAGTTGGGAGATAGGGTTTATGAAAGATTATTGGAATGGTCTGGACACATGGAAAGAATGAGTGAAGAAAGACAAGTAAAACAGGTGTGGAAAGCAAAGGTGGAAGGAGTGAACATGAGGGAGGAGCCGAATGATGAGATGGATGGATGGCATGAAGGGACTGGGAGAGAGGGGAATGTCTGTTGAGGAAGAAAGGAAGATGACAGAATATAGGGGTGAGTGGAAAAATGTTGTGTATGGATGATGCTGTAATGCATGTAAGGGAGTGGGTGGGGGATGGGGGGTGAGGGAGTATGTGTAAATATTTTGACGCAGTCCGAAGGTATTTCTCCCCGTCTTCTCTTTTTCTGCATAAGGTGACGGAAAGGGAGTTTAACCAATCAAATG
>NC_134799.1:42983462-43038462 GCF_046742065.1 Oratosquilla oratoria | reverse complement strand
TTATTACTTATGCTCATGTTCTTCGTTTCTGTATGTCGATAATTTATATGTTACAGATTTTACTGATGATGTCTTCTTCCAGACGAAACGTTGGGAATTAAATGAATTACTTTGGTAATCTGGTTTATGCCCACCCTCCAAATAGCTGTGTCCTTGTTAGAAAGCTTGAAAATACCCATAAGAAGATTAACAACCTCCTTAATTTTGTCGACTTCAACAACACATATCTACAAGAGAATGTGCTCCCTCAGTATTCATATATATATATATATATATATATATATACATATATATATAATAATTATATATATATATATATATACATATATTAACATATATACGTATACATATATATATGTATATACATATATATATAATAATTATATATATATTTATATATATATGCTTATAAAAGTCTGATAATCTTGTTTGTCATCACGCTTGCTTGCTTGAATCCGTCACCCAGCCAATCAGAAGAAGAGATATTACGTCACGACTGAGGACCAGCCAATCAGAAGTGATATGACATCATCACTGAGGACCAGCCAATCAGAAGAAGAGGTATGACGTCACAACTGAGATCTATCCAATCAAAAGGGACATGACGTCACATCAGCTCGGTGGGTCCTAAGCAAGGTCCATGTCTGCATGGACCTTGATCCTAAGGAACCCCAACTCTGAGCGCGTGACGTCACAACTGCTAATATTCCAATTAGCCAAATTAATAATTTCCATTTTTCCGATTCCATATTTTCTGACCATTAATATCTAAAAATTTTATATTTATTATTTAAAAGTATAGCCAACTCCTGAATTAGTATCTATGAGGCATAATGAGTATATTAAAATATTACGTACTGTTCCAAGCAATGACGACATGACGTCAAAATCTTCTGCATTTCTAGTCACTGCCTTCGTCTACTGAGGTAAGAGCTCTAAATTCTATTCAGTTTGATATAGAAACTTATTTTCTGTGATTTATACTATACGGTGATAATGACATAGTATATCTGTCATAAAGTTTATATTTATAAACGTTATCATGGGACTCGCTGAATGATAATGATAATGAGTGGGAGTGGGAGTGGGATGACGAGAAGTGATATAGCATAAGCATAATTAAGGAGAATGTTGTAAATATATGAGCAGTGTCTCAATAATAATTCTATTGACCATTTTATTAACAACATATCATTTAAGATTTTATTTGACCCAACGGGTCACGGGTGGTCTAGTATATATATATATATATATTTATATATATATATATATATATATATATATATATATATATATATATATATATATATATATATATATATATATATGTGTGTGTGTGTATATGTACATATATACTTGAATATATATATGCATGTATGTATATGTATATATATATATATATATATATACATATATATATATATATATATATATATATATATACATACACACCCACAGACACATGTATATAATATATATATATATATATATATATATATATATATATATATATATATATATATATATATATTCATATCCAATATTTAAAAGTATAGTCAACTCTTGAATTAGCATCTATGAGTCTTTATGAGTTTATCAAAATATTACGAACCGTATGAATCATATGATGCGTAGTTTTCCAACCAACGACGATATGACTTCAAAATCTTCTGCATTTCACTTCTTATAACTAATCAAGTCACTGCCTTCGGCTAGAGCTCTAAGTTATACTCAATTTGATATAGAAACTTATTTTCCGTGATTTATACTATACGGTGATAGTGACATAGTATATCTATCATAAAGTTTATATCTAAAAACGTTGCTAATTCCTCAAGTCCCATGGGACTCCCTGAATGATAATGATAATGAGTGGGAGTGGGATTGGGATTGGGAGTGGGATTGGGAGTGGGATGACGGGACGTGACATAACATAAGCATAATCAAGGAGGTTCTCCTTATTTAATTTCTTGAAAACGCCTGTATCCACTTTACTTTCCTTCGAGAGAGCACGAGGACCACACACAACTCGTAAGTCTTAAGCTAATAACAACCTGCTTTAAAAAGAGGAGCCATTTAAGATTTTATTTGACCCAAAGGGTCACGGGTGGTCTAGTAATAACAATAAAAATAATAATAACAGTAATAATAAATAATAATTTCAATAATAATGATAATAATAACTGTAGGTGCAACGGAGGTAAGAGGGCCTGATGTCAACAAGAATGAAAGTGACAAGTGTATGACAATTCATGCGATTCCCCAACGCAATAAATTTTCTTCTTCATATATGATAAAGGCATATTATATTATTCAGCTGAGGGCTTTTTTTTTTTAATATTTATTTCTATCATTTTTTTCAATCATTTCTATATATTTTCTATTAATTTTCTACTTCTTGTTTATGTTGATATACATATGATTTTCTTTACTTTTCTTTCATATATCGAATTTTTTTTCTACTTTATTTTTTTCTTATATCTTTATTATCTTTTCTTTGTTCCAATTTCAATTTTTCTATATATATATACATTTCTATCATTATTATTGTTATAATTCTTTGTATTGGTTCTACGTATTTAGTCACCTCAGTAAATGTTCTCATAAACAAAATTTGGATATATTTTTCTTGCCATATATCCATATTGGTTATAACTATTCCTCCTGTAGTTTATTGAATTCTGATTTTGACCATTTCGGGCAATTTGATTTTGGTGTCGATAATTGTAGTGCCGGTAGATGTGGCTTTCTTCCTCAATGCCTGGGACGTAGCAGAATGTATTGTCGTAGTAAATTGTTTTTCGTCCAATATCATTTCTGGTCGCAGGTGGCCTATTGCACTCAGTTGGTCTTGTGTTTGGTACCTGCCTTTGCCTGGTATTGTAGGTTCTGTGGTACTCATTGCAACTGTTGTCTTGGCACGGCTCTTGTTGGTAATTATTTTGGTATCTGTGTTTACGTTGATTGCCCTTTTTCTGGTCGGCTTTTTGGATTGGCTGTCCGCGAAGGTTTCTGCTTTCTTGAGTGTTCCTTCCCTAGGATTCAGCCATCTTCCTTTTCGCCTTTCTTTGGAGGGCAGAGTTGCTCAGAGACTCACTCCCGAACTCTTCTTGCTTAACTTGTGATAAATAAGCTTTGTATTTTCGAGTTCTTCTTTCTTTGTGGGTGAGATTTTTGGTTTCTGACTCTTGTTGACAAGTTTCCTCTTCTGGTTGACTTTCGATCGAAACCTTGTCATTTTGAGGTGAAGAAAGCGTAGACACATTTTTATCTTCTATTGATGGGTCTTTCTCTCGACCCTCATAAGCTTCAGAATGTTGTTTAACATGTTCTTCGGAAACACTGGAGTTATTTTCAACGTCCATTGTCTCTTCTTGTTTGAAGAGTGAAGAAACCGTAGACACATTTTTATCCTCTATTGATGGGTCTTTCTCATGACCCTCAGAAGCTTCAGAATGTTGTTTAACATAATCTTCGGAAACACTGGAGTTATATTCAACGTCCACTGTCTCTTCTTCTTTGTTATCATCGATCTTAACCAACAAAGGTAAACTCATGACAGACTCTTCTTTGCACTCATCAGAAGGAATAACATCTACCAGTATTAAAAGCTCCTGGGTATTGTCTTGAAAGCCTTCTACAAGTATCTCCTCTTTGCCAGTATTTGACACCTTTCCGTCTTCTTGCAGAATCTTCTCTTCCTCGAGATGCTTCTGCTTTTCTTTGGGTTTCTGGTTGGTATTATAATCTCCCTTATTCTCCTAAAGGCTGTCGATGGAACAAGACTCTTCAACATCTAAGAGTTCCAACTGGTCTTTGCCAGATTGTGTTGAGGCTTTAATTCTACAGCAGTTTAAATTTCTGAAAGCCTCACGACACCATTTGGAAACTTTCTGGAGGGCTTTGCCAAATCCCCGGATGATGATGTTTGAGCAGCCGGTCATTTCTAATGCGCTTGAAGATCCAGTGGACGACCTTCTTTTGTCTTTTCATTTGGCTGTCGTCGCCAAGCTGATGAACAGGTGAAATGAGTTTGTGACATATGATTTCATGGAAGCTTTGCATACTTTTAACTTAATGTACAACTCACTGTGGTGATTCTATTTCATTCAAGATCACCAATTACTGAAAGAGGGAGAGTATATTGGTTTGGAAGGATCACATTATCCCAATCCCAAAGAATTAGGTTAATTGTAATAAAGGACATGCCTACTTATGTTAGTGTACACATACTATAACATACATACAAATGATGTTCACATCACTTACGAACACATGTAGGTCTTGTATCACATGTAGATCTTGTATCAAGCCAAAACATTTTCTTATGACTTCATAAGGTACATGGTATTGAAGAAAAGTCCTCTTCGAAATCCATACATATATACATTTTTTTTTCTTTCTTTTTCTTTTTACAAGAGAGGCCGATTTACAAGGGGGAAGAGGACGCCCTCTTGAAGGAGGCCTCTCAGGGCCGAGACCCACTGACATATCTGTTTTGAAAATGTGAAAGGAATTTCCAATACCGGAGGGTACTTGTATTTTTTGTCCTGCATATTGTTTGTCATTTTATTAATTGCCATGGCATTCTTAGATGTAAAGGCTGTATCATTAGTATTTTCATTTCTATTATATTATTTTTATCAATGTTAACATCCTATAGCTATTGTAAGTTATTATATAATAATAATGATAATAAAGATATTAATACTATTAATAATAACAATAATAATAACAATAATAATAATAATAATGATAATAATAACAATAACAATAATAATGATAATAATAATAACAATAATAATGTTAATATCAAAATGATAATAATAATAAAAAGAATAAGAATAATGATAATTACAATATTAACAATAATAATAATAATAATAAATACAACAACCACAACATAATAATAAGAATAACAATAAGTATAATAATAATTATAATAATAATAACGTTATTGATGATGATGATGGTGATAGTAATAATAATAATAATAATAATGATAATAATAATAATAATAATAATAATAATAATAATAATAATAACAATAATAATAATAACTATAACAATAATAATAACAATAATAATAATAATAATATTAATGATAATAATAATAATAATAACAGAAATAATAATACATATACATACATGCATATATATATACCAAAGTCTTTTTCCCGTTTACAAAGAAGGTAGGCAAAAAACAAAGCCATAAATCCACTCCCATTCATTCCGCACTCCCATCAATCCCCTTCCCTCACTCTTATCTTGGCTCCTTCTGGATGATGGGTCATCCCTGCATCTCGCCCACTGCCCTGGGTCAGAAGCAATGTCGCAAGAAACAGCACATCCACGGCAAGGCCGCTTCATTCAACCATCGAACCTCACCCCTATCACCCATTCACCCCTATCTTTTGTCTTCTCCCGTCCTTCCTCAACAGACATTACCCTCATTCCCAATTCCGTTTTACCCCATCCATCCATCTAATCCTTGGTCGCCCCTCATATTAAATCCTTCTACCTCTGCCTGTCACACCTTTTTTACTAATCTTTCTTCGCTCACTCTTTCCATGTGTCCAAACCATCCCTTAACTTTTTCATTAACCCTATCTCCCAACTCTCTTTCCACACCCGTTTTCCTCCTCACCTCTTCGTTTCTGACTCTATTCAGCCTAGTAACCCCTATCATACTTGTCAGAGTAACAATGACAAGTAATGATAACAGTAATAATAATAATAATAATAATAATAATAATGATAATAATATTAATGATAATAATAGTAATAATGATAATGATAATGATAATATCATTATTAATATTTATAATAACAATTAATAATAATATCATAATTATTATTATTATTCAGGGATAATTCAGGGATAATTTTGGGAATATTATTATTATTATTATTATTCAGGGATGGAATGGGTGGGAATGATTTTATGCCTTTTTCTTTTTGGCTACCCCCCTTGTAAGGGGGAAAAAGCCTTGGTATATGTATGTATGTACTATTAATAGTAATAATAATAATAACAACAAAAATAATAATAGTAAAAATAATAATATTATTAATAATAATAATAATAATAATAATAATGAATAATAATAATAATATCATAATAATAATAACAACAATGTAATAATGATAATAATAACAATAATAATAACATTAATAATTATAATGATAACATATAACATGGAACATAAGAGAGAAAGAGAGGAATAGTTTAAATGTGTTTCAGATGAAATGCCTGAGAAATATGGTAGGGGTGAGAAAAGAGGAGGTGAGGAGGGGAGGTGTGGTGGAAAGGAGTTGGGAGATAGGGCTGATGAAAGAGTATTGGAATGGTCTGGACACATGGAAAGAATGAGTGGAGAAAGATAAGTAAAAGAGGTGTGGAAAACAAAGGTGGAAGGAGTGAACGTGAGGGAGACGACCAATGATGAGATGGATGGATGGAATAAAGGGGGCATTGGGAAAGAGGGGAATGTCTGTTGAGGAAGAAAGGAAGATGACAGAAGATATGGGTGAATGGAAAATAGTTGTGTATGGTTGATACTGTAATGCATGGAAGGGAGTGGGTGGGTGATGGGGTGTGAGGGAGTGTGTATGAATGATATTTTGACGCAGTCCGAAGGTATTTCTCCCCGTCTTCTCTTTTTCTGCATAAAGGGGCGGAGAGGGGGTTTAGCCGATCAAATGAAGCGGCCTTGCTGTGGATGTACTGTGCCTTGCTACATTCTTTCTGACCCAGGGCAGTGGGCGAGATGCAGGGATGACCCGTCATCCAGGAGTCAAGAAAAAAGAGAGGGAGGGGTGGTGGATGGGAGTGGAGTATGTGGGGATGATATGGGTGGGAATGTATTTATGATTTTGATTTTGGCTACCTCCCTTGTAAGGGGAAAAAGCCTTTAGTATATGTATGTATGATGATAATGATAATAATAACAGTAATAAGAACAGCAACGACTATAATATTAATAATAATAATAACAATGATAATTATAATAATAGTAATAATAACAATGGTAATAATAACAAGAGTAATAACAAGTAAAAATGATAATAATAATTACAAAAATAATAATAATAGTAATAATTATAATAATAATAATAATATTAATACCAATATTAATAATAATAATAATAATAATAATAAAAAGAAAATCATAATAACAATAATAATAATAGTTGTAGTAATAATTATTATAATGAATATGATATGTTAATAATAATAATAATCTATATACTTATAAAATTCTGATAATCTTGTTTGTCATCATGCTTGCTTGCTTGTAACAGTCACCCAGCCAATCAGAAGAAGAGATATTACGTCACGATTGAAGACCAGCCAATCAGAAGAGATATGACGTCATAACTGATGACCAGCAAATCAGAAGAAGAGATCAGAAGAGATATGACGTCACGACTGAGGACTAGCCAATCAGAACAGACATGACATCACGACATCAGCTCTATGGGTCCTAAGGAACCCCAGCTCTGAGCGCGTGACGTCACGACTGCTAATTTTCCAATTTGCCAATTTTTCAATTTCCAATTTTCCGATTACATATTTTCTGACCATTAATATTTAGAAATTTTATATTCATTATCTAAAAGTATAGCCAACTCCTGAATTAGCATCTATGAGGCATAATGAGTACTTTAGAATCTTACGTAGTGTTCCAAGCAACGACATGACGTCACAATTTTCCGATTACATATTTTCTGGCCATTAATATCTAAAAATTTAATATTCAGTATTTAAAAGTATAGTCAACTCCTGAATTAGCATCTATGAGGATTTTGAGTTTAGTAAAATATTACGAACCGTATGAATCATATGATGCGTAGTTTTCAAGGCAACGACGACATGACTTGACACTCTTCTGCATTTCACTTCTTATAACTGATCAAGTCACTGCCTTCGTCTAGAGCTCTAAATCATACTCAATTTGATATAGAAACTTATTTTCCGTTATTTATACTATACGGTGACGGTGACATAGTATATCTATCACAAAGTTATATTTAAAAACGTTGGTACTCGCTCAAGTCCCATGGGACTCCCTGAATGATAATGATAATGAATGGGAGTGGAATTGGGAGTGGGATGACGGGACGTGACATAACATAAGCATAATCAAGGATGCTCTCCTTATCTAATTTCTTGAAAACGCCTGTATCCAGTTTACTTTCCTTCGAGAGAGCACGAGGACCACACGCAACTAGTAAGTCTTAAGCTAATAGTAACCTGCTTTAAAAAGAGGAGCCATTTAAGATTCTATTTGACCCAACGGGTCACGGGTGGTCTAGTAATAACAATGACAATAATAATAACAATAATAATAAATAATAATTTCAATAATAATGATAATAATAACTGTAGGAGCAACGGAGGGAAGAGGGCCTGATGTCAACAAGAAGGAAAGTGACAAGTGTATGACAATTCATGCCATTCCCCAACTCAATAATTTTTTTCTTCATATATGATAAAGGCAAATTATATTATTCAGCTGAGGGCTTTTCTTATTTATTTCTATTATTTTTTCTATAATTTCTATATATTTTCTATTAATTTTCTACTTGTTTATGTTGATATACATATGATTTTCTTTACTTTTCTTTCATATATTTAATCTTTTCTACTTTATTTCTTATTTTTCTTATATTTCTATTATCTTTTCTTTATTCCAATTTCAATTTTTCTATATATATACATTTTATCATCATTATTGATGTTATAATTCTTTGTATTGGTTCTACCTATTTAGTCACCTCAGTAAATGTTCTCATAAACAAAATTTGGATATATTTTTCTTGCCATATATCCATATTGGTTATAACTATTTCTCCTGTAGTTTATTGAATTCTGATTTTGACCATTTCTGGCACTTGGATTTTGGTGTCGATAATTGTAGTGCCGGTAGATGTGGCTTTCTTCCTCAATGCCTGGGACGTAGCAGAATGTATTGTCGTAGTAATTTGTTTTTCGTCCAATATTATTTCTGGTCGCAGGTGGCCTATTGTACTCAGGTGGTCTCGTGTTTGGTACCTGCCTTTGCCTGGTATTGTAGGTTCTGTGGTACCCATTGCAACTGTTGTCTTGGCACGGCCTTTGTTGGTAATTATTTTGGTATCTGTGTTTACGTTGATTGCCCTTTTTCTGGTCGGCTTTTTGGATTGGCTGTCCGCGAAGGTTTCTGCTTTCTTGAGTGTTCCTTGCGCAGGATTCAGCCATCTTCCTTTTCGCCTTTCTTTGGAGGGCAGAGTTGCTCAGAGACTCACTCTCGAACTCTTCTTGCTTAACTTGTGATATGTATGCTTTGTATTTTCGTGTTCTTCTTTCTCTGTGGGTGAGAATTTTGGTTTCTGACTCTTGTTGACAAGTTTCCTCTTCTGGTTGACTTTCGATCGAAACCTTGTCATTTTGAGGTGAAGAAAGCGTAGACACATTTTTTTCTTCTATTGGTGGGTCTTTCTCTCGACCCTCAGAAGCTTCAGAATGTTGTTTAACATGTTCTTCGGAAACACTGGAGTTATTTTCAACGTCCATTGTCTCTTCTTGTTTAAAGAGTGAAGAAACCGTAGACACATTTTTATCTTCTATTGATGGGTCTTTCTCATGATCCTCAGAAGCTTCAGAATGTTGTTTAACATATTCTACGGAAACACAAGAGTTATATTCAAGGTCCATAGTCTCTTCTTCTTTGTTATCATCGATCTTAACCAACAAAGGTAAACTCATGACAGACTCTTCTTTGCACTCATCAGAAGGAATAACATCTACCGGTATTAAAAGCTCCTGGGTATTGTCTTGAAAGCCTTCTACGAGTGTCTCCTCTTTATCTGTATTTGACTCCTTTTTTTCTTCTGGCAGAATCTTCTCTTCCTCGAGATGTTTCTGCTTCTCTTTGGGTTTCTGGTTGGGTCTATAGTCTCCCTTATTCTCCTGAGGGCTGTCGATGGTACAAGACTCTTCAACATCGAAGAGTTCCAACTGGTCTTTGCCAGTCTCTGTTGAGGCTTTAATCCTACAGCAGTTTAAATTTCGGGAAGCCTCACGACACCATTTGGAAATTTTCTGGAAGGCTTTGCCAAATCCCCGGATGATGATGTTGGAAAAGCCGGTCATTTCTAATGAGCTTGAAGATCCAGTGGACGACCTTCTTTTGTCTTCCCAATTGGCTGTCGTCGCCAATCTGATGAACAGGTGAAGTCAGTTTGCGACATATGATTTCATGGAAGCTTTGCATACTTTTAAGTTAATGTACAACTCACTGTGGTGATTCAATTTCATTCAAGATCACTAATTACTGAAAGAGGGAGAGCATATTGGTTTTGACGGATCACATTATCCCAATGACAACGAATTAGGTTAATTGTAATAAAGGACATGCCTACTTATGTTAGTGTACACATACCATATCATACATACAAATGATATTCATATCCCTGACGCACACATGTACATCTTGTATCAAACCAGGCACAAATTCTACAGCTATTGCGGATTCGCCTGATTCAAGCCAAAACATTTTCTTCTGACTTCATAAGGTACATGGCATTGAAGAAAAGTCCTCTTCGAAATCCATACATACATACATACATATATATATATATATATATATATATATATATATATATATATATATATATATATATTTGACAAGAGAGGACGATTTACAAGGGGGAAGAGGACGCCCTCTTGAAGGAGGCCTTTTAGGGCCGAGACCCACTGACATATCCGTTTTGAAAATGTGAAAGGAATTTCCAATACCGGAGGGTACTTTTTTGTCCTGGATATTGTTTGTCATTTTATTAATTGCCATGGCATTCTTAGATGTAAATACTATATTATTAGTGTTTTCATTTCTATTATATTATTATTATCAATGTTAACATCCTATAGCTATTGTAAAATATCATATAATAATAATGATCATAAAGATATTAATACAATTAATAATAACAATAACAATAATAATAATAATAACAATAATAATGATAATAACAATAACAATAATAATAATAATAACAATAATAATGATAATAATAATAACAATAATAATGTTAATATCAAAATAATAATAATAATAAAAAGAATAATAAGAACGTTATTGATAATGATGATGGTAATAGTAATAATAATAATAATAGTAATAACAATAATAATGGTAATAATAATAATAATAATAATAATAATAACAATAATAATAACAATAATAATAATAACAATAATAATAATAACAATAATAATAATAATAACAATAATAATAATAATAACAGAAATAATAATACATACTCATACATACGGGCATATATATACCAATGTCTTTTTCCCCTTTACAAAGAAGGTAGGTAAAAAACAAAGCCATAAATCCACTCCCATTCATTCCGCACTCCCATCAACCCCCTTACCTCACTCTTATCTTGGCTCCTTCTGGATGATGGGTCATCCCTGCATCTCGCCCAATGCCCTGGGCCAGAAGCAATGTCCCAAGAAACAGCACATCCACGGCAAGGCCGCTTCATTCCGTATCAGGACAATTACCCCCCGTAATCAATTGCCCCCTGGGACAATTGCCCCCTAGGACATTTACCCCCGGAAGACAATTTCCCCCGTTGACAATTCAACTAAACTTGTAAACATACCTACTGAATGTTGTGTACGTAATTGAACGTAATTGTACGTAATTACTAGAGCCCGGATTTCTAGCATTTATTCTATTATTGCTATTACGACTATAAATGCAAAAAAAAAATTGCATTTATTGCAAAAAATGCTACTTTACCATATACGCTATTTTGACCAGACACAAAGGCAAAAAGTAGTCATTATGCAATAAATGACTATAAAACCTGCACAAAGTAGTAGTACGTATCTGTACCATTAAACATATAATAATATAATTATCAAGTAACGCTGAATAAATAATTAATATAACTAAGTTTGCCATATTTCAACTTTCTTTAAATTTCCTATTTAAGAAAACGTAAGAAATATAATTGAGGAAAAATTATTTGTATTTGTTTCAATTGTCCACTGGGGAAATTGCAACAAAATGTTTTCACTCTTTGACTTTATAAGAGTTTAGTATCAGTCAGAGTGCAGCCGCCATTGCAAATGAAGGATCACGGAAAAGGTATAAAGATTACTCCCAGCGAATAGTCGGTTTAGTGAACGATTACAAAAACAGAGAGGTTTTTGATTACTTAAGAGGAATTGCGTATAACCTAAGTTTTTAAACAAAACTAAGCTTATTCTCATTCTTTGCAACTAAATGTATTTTTACTCTTTGACTTTATAAATAAAGTTTTGAACAAAATTAACTTTGTATTTGTATTTCAATTGTCCACGAGGGAAATTGAAACTAAAAGTATTTTCATTCTTTGACTTTATAAATAAAGTTTTGGGTAAAATTAACAGGGCACAGTCTGCGTTGAGTCACAGTATCTTGTTTAGTTGAATTGTCAACGGGGTAAATTGTCTTCCGGAGGTAAATGTCCTAGGGGGGTATTGTCACAGGGGGCAATTGTCCTAGAGGGCAATTGTCCTAGGGGGCAATTGTCCCAGGGGGCAATTGATTACGGAGGGCAATTGTCCTCCGGGGGAAATTGTCCTGGAACCGCTTCATTCAACCATCGAACCTCACCCCTATCTTTTGTCTTCTCCCGTCCTTCCTCATTAGACATTACCCTCATTCCCAATTCCGTTTCACCCCATCCATCCATCTAATCCTTGGTCGTCCCTCATATTAAATCATTCTACTTCTGCCTGTCACAACTTTTTTACTAATCTTTCTTCGCTCACTCTTTCCATGTGTCCAAACCATCCCTTAACTTTTTCATTAACCCTATCTCCCAACTCTCTTTCCACACCCGTTTTCCTCCTCACCTCTTCGTTTCTGACTCTATTCAGCCTAGTAACCCCCATCATACTTGTCAGAGTAACAATGCCACGTAATGATAATAGTAATAATAATAATGATACAATAATAATATCAATAATAATGATAATGATGATAATTATAATATTATTATTGATATTTATAATAACAATGATGATAATAATAATAATAATAATAGCTAATAGAAATGATAATAATAGTAATAATGATAATGATAATAATAAAAAACAAAATAATAATAATGATAACAATGATAATAACAACAAAAATAATAATAGTAATAATAATATTATTATTAATACATACATACATATACAAGGCTTTTCCCCCCTTACCAGGGAGGTAGTCAAAAAGGACAAGGCATAAAATCATTCCCACCCATTCCATCCCCGAAAACACTCCACACCCCTCCACCCTCCCTCCCATCTTAGCACCTCCTAGATGACGGGTCATCCCTGCACCCTGTCCACTGCCCTGGGTCAGAAGCAGTGTCGCAGGACACAGCATATCCACAGCAAGACCGCTTCATTAAATCGGCGACCCCGCCTCTCCGTCCCCCCATATAAAGGAGAGGACGGGGAGAAATCCCTTCGGGCTGCGTCACAATTTTTGCTCACACACACTACCGTCCATTCCACCTCATGCATCACAACATTTTCCATATACAACCATTCTCCATTCACCCCTGTTATTATTATTATTAATAATAATAATAATAATAATAATAATAATAATAATATTAGTAATAATAATAATAATAACAACAATATAATAATAATAATAATAATAATAATAACAAACATAATTACAATGATAACAATAATAATTATAATGATAACATATAACATGGGAGATAGGGCTGATGAAAGAGTATTGGAATGGTCTGGACACATGGAAAGAATGAGTGAAGAAAGATAAGTAGAAGAGGTGTGGAAAGCAAAGGTGGAAGGAGTGAACATGAGGGAGGCGACCAATGATGAGATGGATGGATGGGATAAAGGGGGAATAGGGAAAGAGGGGAATGTCTGTTGAGGAAGAAAGGAAGATGACAGAAGATAGGAGTGAGTGGAAAATAGTTGAGTATGGATGATGCTGTAATGCATGGAAGGGAGTGGGTGGGGGATGGGGGTGTGTAGGAGTATGTGTAAATATTTTGACGCAGTCCGAAGGTATTTCTCCCCGTCTTCTCTTTTTCTGCATTAAGGGACGGAGAGGAGGTTTAGCAAATCAAATGAAGCGGCTTTGCTGTGGATGTCCTGTGCCTTGCAACATTCTTTCTGACTCAGGGCAGTGGGCGAGATGCAGGGATGACTCGTCATCCAGGGGTCAAGACAAAAGTGAGGGAGGGGTGGTGAAGGGGAGTGGAGTATGTGGGGATGATATGGGTGGGAGTGAATTTATGCCTTTGATTTTGGCTACCTCCCTTGTAAGGGGAAAAAGCCGTTAGTATATGTATGATGATAATGATAATAATAACAGTAATAAGAACAGCAACGACTATAATATTGATAATAATAATAAATATAATAATAATAATAATAATAATAATAATGATAATAATAATAGTAATAATAATAATGATAACAATAACAATGATAATGATAATAATAATAATAATAATAATAATAAAAATAATAATAATAGTAATAATGATAATAATAATGTTATTAATAATAATAATAATAATAAAAATAAAATCATAATATTAACAGTAGTAATAGTAGTAGTAATAATTATCATAATATGATAATGTTAATAATAAAAATAATCTATATACTTATAAAATTCTGATAATCTTGTTTGTCATCATGCTTGCTTGCTTGAAACTGTCCCCCAACCAATCAGAAGGAAAGATATTACGTCACGACTGAAGACCAGCCAATCAGAAGATATGACGTCACAACTAAGAACAAGCAAATCAGAAGAAGAGATCAGAAGAAATATGACGTCACGACTGAGGACTAGCCAATCAGAACAGACATGACATCATGACATCAGCTCTGTGGGTCCTAAGGAACCCAAGCTCTAAGCGCTTGACGTCACGACTACTAATTTTCAAATTTGACAATTTTTTAATTTCCAATTTTCCGATTACATATTTTCTGACCATTGATATTTAAATTTTCATATTCATTATCTAAAAGTATAACCACCTGAATCAGCATCTATGAGGCATAATGAGTATATTAGAATATTCCAAGCAACGATGACATGACGTCACAATCTTCTGAATTACATATTTTCTGACCATTAATATCTAAAATTTTCATATTCAGTATTTAAAAGTATAGTCAACTCCTGAATAAGCATCTATAAGGCATTATGAGTTTATTCAAATATTACGAACCGTATGAATCATATGATACCTAGTTTTCAAGGCAACGACGACATAACTTGACACTCTTCTGCATTTCACTTCTTATAACTAATCAAGTCACTGCCTTCGTCTAGAGCTCTAAATTATACTCAATTTGATATACAAACTTATTTTCCGTGATTTATGCTATACGGTCACGGTGACATAGTATATCTATCATAAAGTTTGTATATAAAAACGTTGCTACTCGCTCAAGTCCCATGGGACTCCTTGAATGATAATGATAATGAGTGGGAGTGGGATGACGGGACGTGACATAACATAAGCATAATTAAGGAGGATCTCCTTATTTAATTTCTTGAGAACGCCTTTATCCAGTTTACTTTCCTTCGAGAGAGCACGAGGACCACACACAACTCGTAAGTCTTAAGCTAATAGTAACCTGCTTTAAAAAGAGGAGCCATTTAAGATTCTATTTGACCCAACGGGTCACGGGTGGTCTAGTAATAAAAACAGAAATAATAAAAACAATAATAATAAATAATAATTTCAATAATAATGATAATAATAACTGTAGGTGCAACGGAGGTAAGAGGGCCTGATGTCAATATGAATGCAAGTGACAAATGTATGACAATTCATGCGATTCCCCAACGCAATCAATTTTATTCTTCATATATGATAAAGGCAAATTATATTATTCAGCTGAGGGCTTTTTTTTTATTTCTATTATTTTTTCTATAATTTCTATATATTTTCTATAAATTTTCTACTTGTTTATGTTGATATACATATGATTTTCTTTACTTTTCTTTCATATATTTAATTTTTTTCTACTTTATTTCTTATTTTTCTTATATTCTTATTATCTTTTCTTTATTCCAATTTCAATTTTTCTATATATATACATTTTATCATCATTATTGATGTTATAATTCTTTGTATTGGTTGTACGTATTTACTTACCTCAGTAAATGTTCTCATAAACACAATTTGGATATATTTTTCTTGCCATATATCCATATTGGTTATAACTATTCCTCCTGTAGTTTATTGAATTCTGATTTTGACCATTTCTGGCACTTGGATTTTGGTGTCGATAATTGTAGTGCCGGTAGATGTGGCTTTCTTCCTCAATGCCTGGGACGTAGCAGAATGTATTGTCGTAGTAATTTGTTATTCGTCCAATATTATTTCTGGTCGCAGGTGGCCTATTGTAATCAGTTGGTCTCGTGTTTGGTACCTGCCTTTGCCTAGTATTGTAGGTTCTGTGGTACTCATTGCACCTGTTGTTATGGTACGGCCTTTGTTGGTAATTACTTTGGTGTCTGAGTTTACCTTGATTGCCCTTTTTCTGGTCGGCTTTTTGGATTGGCTGTCCGCGAAGGTTTCTGCTTTCTTGAGTGTTCCTTGCGCAGGATTCAGCCATCTTCCTTTTTGCATTTCTTTGGAGGGCAGAGTTGCTCAGAGACTCATTCCCGAACTCTTCTTGCTTAACTTGTGCTAAGTACACTTTGTATTTTCGAGTTCTTCTTTCTCTGTGGGTGAGAGTTTTGGTTTCTGACTCTTGTTGACAGGTTTTCTCTTCTGTTTGACTTTCGATCGAAACCTTGTCATTTTGAGGTGAAGAAAGCGTAGACACATCTTTTTCTTCAGAATGTTGTTGACCGCATTCATCGGAATCATCGGCGTTATATTCAGCGTCCATTGTCTCTTCTTTTTTGTTATCATCGATCTTAACCAATAAAGGTGAACTCAAGACAGAATCTTCCTTGAATTCATCAGGAAGAATAACATCTACTGGTATCAAAAGCTCCTGGGTATTGTCTTCAACGCCTTCTACTAGTATCTCCTCTTTATCAGTATTTGAAACCTTTTTGTCTTCTTGCAGAATCTTTTCTTCCTCGAGATGTTTCTGCTTCTCTTCAGGTTTCTGGTTGGGCTCATAAATTCCCTTATTCTCTTGAGGAATGTCGATGGAACAAGACTCTTTATAATCTAAGAGTTCCAACTGGTCTTCGCCAGTTTCATTTGAAGCTTTAATTCCGCAGTAGTTTACTTTTCGGAAAGCCTCACGACACCATTTGGAAACTTTCTAGAGGCCTTTGCCAATGCCCCGGATGATGATGTTGGAGCAGCCGGTCATTTCTAATGCGCTTGAAGATCCAGTGGACGATCTTCTTTTGTCTTCTCAATTGGCTGTCGTTGCCAATCTGAAGAACAGGTGAAATCAGTTTAAGACATATGATTTCATGGAACTCACTGTGGTGATTCTATTTCATTCAAGATCACCAGTTTCTGAAAGAAGGAGAGCATATTGATTTTTACGGATCACATTATCCCAATCCCAAAGAGTTAGGTTAAATATAATAAAGGACATGCCTACTTATGTTAGCGTACACATACTATAACATACATACAAATGATGTTCATAACACTTACTCACACATGTAGACCTTGTATCAAAGCAGGCATAAATTCTACAGCTATTGCGGATTCGCCTGATTCGAGTCAAAACATTTTCTTCTGACTTCATAGGGTCCATGGTATTGAGCAAAAGTCCGCTTCTAATTTTTTTTTTTTTTTTTTTTTTTTTTTTACAGGAGAGGACGATGCTACGTAGTCAAGGGGGAAGAGGCCACCATCCTGAACGGGGCCTCCAGGGACCGATACCCACAGACATATCCATTTTGAAGAAGTGAAAGGAATTTCCAATACCGGAATGTACCTGTATTTTTTGTCCTGGATATCGTTTGTGATTTTATCACTTGTCATGGCTTTTTTAGATGTAAAGGTTGTATTAGTATTATTATCATTATTACTATATTATTATTATCAATGTTACCATCCTATAGCTATTGTAAGTTATCATATAATGATAATGATAATAGATAAAAATATTAATAATAACAATAATAATAATAATAATAATTATAATAATAACAATGATAATAATAATAATGATAATAATAATAATGTTAATATCGAAATAATAATAATATTAATAATAATAATAACAATAATAATATAAAAAATAGTAATAATAATAATAATAATAATAATAATGAAAAAACACAGTAATAACAATAGTAATAATAGAAATAAGAATAAGAATAAGAATAATTATTATAACGATAATAACGTTAATGATTATGATAATAAAATTGATAATAATATTAATGATAATAATAATAATAATAATAATAATAATAACAATAATAATAATAATAACAATAACTATAATAACAATATATACAACCACAACAACAACAATAATAATAATAGTAATAATATATAATAAGAAGAATAAGAATAATTCTTACAATAATGATAACGTTATTGATGATGATGATGACAATAATAATAATAATAATAATAATAATAATAATTATAATAATAATAATGATAATTGTAATAATAATCATATTAATAATAATAATAATAATAATAGTAATAATAATAATTGTAATAATAATAATATAACAATAACAGTAATAATAATAATAATGATAATAATAATAATAACAGAAATATTAGTACATATACATACATACATATACTAGTCTTTTTCCCCTTTACAAGGGAGGTGGGCAAAAAACAAAGGCATAAAACCACTCCCGTGGATGGGAGAGGTTTTATGCCTATGTTTTTTGGCTACCTCCCTTGTAAAGGGGAAAAAGACTGGTATATGTATGGTTCCTTCTGGATGATGGGTCATCTCTGCATCTCACCCACTGCCCTGATTCAGAAGCAATGTCGCAAGACACAGCACATCCACGGCAAGGCCGCTTCATTAAGTCATCGAACCTCCCCGTCTCCGTCCCCTCATGCAGAAATAGAGAAGACGCAAAGAAATTCATTCGGGCTGCGTCAATTTACTTTTCAACACTCCCTCACCCCCCTTCTCCACCCACTCCCCCTCATGTATCATGGCATCATCCATACACAACCATTCTCCATTCACCCCTATCTTTTGTCTTCTCCCGTCCTTCCTCAACAGACATTACCCTCATTCCCAATGCCGTTTTACCCCATCCAATCATCTAATCCTAGGTTGCCCCTCATATTCACTCCTTCTACCTCTGCCTTTCACACCTTTTTTACTAATCTCTCTTCGCTCACTCTTTCCATGTGTGCAAACCATTCAAATACTTTTTCATTAACACTATCTCCCAACTCTCTTTCCACACCCGTTTTCCTCCCTACCTCCTTCTTTCCGACTCTATCCAGCCTAGTAACACCTATCATACTTGTCAGGCACCCCATCTCAAACGCAAAATAACAAAGTAACAATGACATGTAATAATAATGGTAGTAATAATAATACAATAATAATAATAATAATAATAATAATAATAATAATGATAATAATGATGATAATTATAATATTAGTATTGATATTTATAATAACAATAATAATAATAATAATAACAACAATAATCATAACAATAATAATAATATTGATAGTAATAATAATATCAATAATGATAATGATAAGCGTAGCAATAATAATAAAAACAATAATAATATTGATAGTAATAATAGTAATGATGATGATAATAATAATAATGAAAATGATAATAATAATAATATAGATAATAATTACAGTAATGATGATAATGATAATAATAATATTAATGATAATAAAGATAATAATAACAATAATAATAATAGTAGTAAAATATTATTAATGATAATAGTAATATTAACGGCAATAATAATAATAAAAAATAATAATAATAATAATAATAATGATAATAATAATGATAAGAGTAATAATGATACTATAATATTAATGATAATAATGAGGATAATAATAATAATAGTAATAATAATGATAATAGTAATAATAATAATAATTATATAGATGATAAGGAGGATGACGTTTTGGAAGTGTTAAGAATCACAAAATCTATATATCGGTAATGCGCTTACATTTATCATATTATACATACACACACACACACACACACACACACATATATATATATATATATATATATACATATATATAATCACTCTCTCCCTCCTCCTCCCAACCACTCCCTCCATCCTCCCCTCCAACTGACCACGCAACCCCTACCCCAACCCCCCATACCGACGCTGTTAAGATAGGTCACACCCCACTATTCCCTCCCCCTCCACCACCCATGCAGGTTAGGCTCTGATATATAATTCAAAGGCCCACGCTATGTTTTGTCATTTCTTTATTCGTTTTATCTATTTGTTTATTTTTTGTAAGTATTGTTCCCGAACAGTCTATGTTCGTATTGGTTTACGATTTGATATATTGGTGTCTATTTTCTTGATTGGTGAATTTCTGTTATTACTTATACTCATGTTCTTCGTTTCTGTATGTCGATAATTTACATGTTACAGATTTTACTGATTTTGTCTCCTTCCAGACGAAACGTTGGGAATTAAATGAATTACTTTGGTAATCTGGTTTATGCCCACCCTCCAAATAGCTGTGTCCTTGTTAGAAAGCTTGAAAATACCCATAAGAAGATTAACAACCTCCTTAATTTTGTCGACTTCAACAACACATATCTACAAGAGAATGTGCTCCCTCAGTATTCATATATATATATATATATATATATATATATATATAGATATATATATATATATATATATATATATATATATATATATATGCATATATTAACATATATATGTATATACATATGTATATACATATATATATAATATATATATGCATATATTAACATATATATGTATATATATATGTATATACATATATATATATATGCTTATAAAAGTCTGATAATCTTGTTTGTCATCATGCTTGCTTGCTTGAAATCGTCACCCAGCCAATCAGAAGAAGATATATTACGTCACGACTGAGGACCAGCCAATCAGAAGAGATATGACATCACGACTGAGGACCAGCCAATCAGAAGAAGAGATCAGAAGAAGAGGCATGACGTCACAACTGAGATCTATCCAATCAAAAGACATGACGTCACGACATCAGCTCGGTGGGTCCTAAGCAAGGTCCATGTCTACATGGACCTTGATCCCAAGGAACCCCAGCTTTGAGCGCGTGACGTCACGACTGCTAATATTCCAATTAGCCAAATGTTTAATTTCCACTTTTCCGATTACATATTTTCCGACCATTAATATCTAAAATTTTCACATTTATTATTTAAAAGTATAGCCAACTCCTGAATTAGCATCTATGAGGCATGATGAGTATATCAAAATATTACGTACTCTTCCAAGCAATGACGATATGACGTCACAATCTTCTGCATTTCTAGTCACTGCCTTCGTCTACTGAATAGAGGTAAGAGCTCTACATTATATTCAGTTTGATATAGAAACTTATTTTCTGTGATTTATACTATACGGTGATAATGACATAGTATATCTGTCCTAAACTTTATATTTATAAACGTTACTACTCGCTCAAGTCCCATGGGACTCCCTGAATGATAATGATAATGAGTGGGAGTGGGATTGGGAGTGGGATGACGAGAAGTGATATAGCATAAGCATAATTAAGGAGAATGTTGTAAATATATGAGCAGTGTCTCAATAATAATTCTATTGACCATTTTATTAACAACATATCATTTAAGATTTTATTTGACCCAACGGGTCACGGGTGGTCTAGTATATATATATATATATATATATATATATATATATATATATATATATATATATATACATATATATATATATATATATATATATATATATATGTACATATATACTTTAATATATATATATGTATGTATGTATATGTATATACATTATATATATATATACATATATATACATGCACACACATACACACACACACACACACATGTATATAATATATATATATATATATATATATATACATATATTGTATATATACAGTATATATATTCATATTCAGTATTTAAAAGTATAGTCAACTCTTGAATTAGCATATATGAGTCATTATGAGTTTATCCAAATATTACGAACCGTATGAATCATATGATGCGTAGTTTTCCAACCAACGACGATATGACCTCACAATATTCTGCATTTCACTTCTTATAACTAATCAAGTCACTGCCTTTGTCTAGAGCTCTAAGTTATACTCAATTTGATATAGAAACTTATTTTCCGTGATTTATACTATACGGTGATAGTGATATAGTATATCTATCATAAAGTTTATATCTAAAAACGTTGCTAATTCCTCAAGTCCCATGGGACTCCCTGAATGATAATGATAATGAGTGGGAGTGGGAGTGGGATTGGGAGTGGGATGACGGGACGTGACATAACATAAGCATAATTAAGGAGGCTCTCCTTATTTAATTTCTTGAGAACGCCTGTATCCACTTTACTTTCCTTCGAGAGAGCACGAGGACCACACACAACTCGTAAGTCTTAAGCTAATAGTAACCTGCTTTAAAAAGAGGAGCCATTTAAGATTCTATTTGACCCAACGGGTCACGGGTGGTCTAGTAATAAAAATAGAAATAATAATAACAATAATAATAAATAATAATTTCAATAATAATGATAATAATAACTGTAGGTGCAACGGAGGTAAGAGGGCCTGATGTCAAAGAGAATGAAAGTGACAAGTGTATGACAATTCATGCGATTCCCCGACGCAATAAATTTTCTTCTTCATATATGATAAAGGCAAATTATATTATTCAGCTGAGGGCTTTTCTTATTTATTTCTATTATATTTTCTATAATTTCTATATATTTTCTATTAATTTTCTACTTGTTTATGTTGATATACATATGATTTTCTTTACTTTTCTTTCATATATTTAATTTTTTTCAATTTTTCTGAATATATACATTTTATCATCATTATTAATGTTATAAATCTTTGTATTGGTTCTACCTATTTAGTCACCTCAGTAAATGTTCTCATAAAGAAAATTAGGAATATATTTCTTGGCATATATACATTTTATCAACATTATTGATGTTATAATTCTTTGTATCGGATCTACGTATTTATTCACCTCAGTAAATGTTCTCATAAACACAATTTGGATATATTTTTCTTGCCATATATCCATATTGGTTATAACTATTCCTCTTGTAGTTTTTTGAATTCTGATTTTGACCATTTCTGGTCCTTTGATTTTGGTGTCGATAATTGTAGTGCCAGTAGATGTGGCTTTCTTCCTCAATGCCTGGGACGTAGCAGAATGTATTGTCGTAGTAATTTGTTTTTCGTCCAATATCATTTCTGGTCGCAGGTGGCCTACTGTACTCAGTTGGTCTCGTGTTTGGTACCTGTCTTTCTCTGGTATTGTAGGTTCTGTGGTACTCATTGCACCTGTTGTTTTGGTACTGCCTTTGTTGGTAATTATTTTGGTGTCTTAGTTTACGTTGATTGCCCCTTTTCTGGTCGGCTTTTTCGATTGGCTGTCCGCGAAGGTTTCTGCTTTCTTGAGTGTTCCTTGCGCAGGATTCAGCCATCTTCCTTTTCGCCTTTCTTTGGAGGGCAGAGTTGCTTAAAGGCTCACTAACGAACTCTTCTTGCTTAACTTGTGATAAATAAGCTTTGTATTTTCGAGTTCGTCTTTCTCTGTGGGTGAGAGTTTTGGTTTCTGACTCTTGTTGACAAGTTTCCTCTTCTGGTTGACTTTCGATCGATACCTTGTCATTTTGAGGTGAAGAAAGCGTAGCCACATTTTTTTCTTGTATTGATGGGTCTTTCTCTCGACCCCCAGAAGCCTCAGAATGGTGTTTAACGCATTCTTCGGAAACATTGGAGTTATCTTCAACGTCCATTGTCTCTTCTTTCTTATCACCGATCTTAACCAATAAAGGTAAATTGCACTCAGACTCTTCTTTGTATTCATCAGGAACAATAACATCTACCGGTATTAAAAGCTCCTGGGTATTGTCTGGAACGCCTTCTACGAGTATCTCCTCTTTATCAGCCTTTGTAACCTTTTCGTCTTCTTGCAGAATCTTCTCTTCCTCGAGATATTTCTGCTTCTCTTTAGGTTTCTCGTTGGGCTTATAATCTCCCTTATTCTCCTGAGGGATGTCGATGGAACAAGACCTTTCAAAATGTAAGAGTTCCAATTGGTCTTCGCCAGTTTCTGGTGAGGCTTTAATTCCGCAGCAGTTTACTTTTTGGAATGCCTCACGACACCACTTGGAAACTTTCTGAAGCGCTTTGCCAAAGCCCCGGACGATGATGATGGAGCAGCCGGTCATTTCTAATGCGCTTGAAGATCCTGTGGACGATCTTCTTTTGCCTTTTCATTTGGCTGTCGTCGTCAATCTGATGAACAGGTGAAATGAGTTTACGACATATGATTTCATGGAAGCTTTGCATACTTTTAAGTTAATGTACAACTCACTGTGGTGATTTTATTTCATTCAAGATCATCAATTTCTGGAAAATGAAGAGCATATTGGTTTTGACGGATCACATTATCCCAATCACAAAGAATTATGTTAATTGTATTTTTTGTCCTGGATATCATTTGTGATTTTATTAATTGCCATAGCATTCTTAGATGTAAAGGCTGTATTATTTTAGTATCATTAATATTATATTATTATCAATGTTAACATCCTATAGCTGTTGTAAGTTTTCATACAGTAATAATGATAATAAAATAATAATAATAATGATAATAATAATAATGTTAATATCAAAATAATAATGATAATAATAATGATAATAATAATAAATACAACAACCACAACATCAACAACAAAAATAATAATAATAAAAATAATAATAATAATAATAAGAATTATTATAATAAGAATTATTATAATAATAATAACGTTAATAATGATGAAAATAATGATAATAATAATAATGATATCAATATAATAATATAAAAAATAGTATCAATAATAAATACAAGAACCACAACAACAACAATAGAAATAATAATGATAAATAATAATAATAATAACAATGATAATAGTAATAATGATACCATAATAATAATATTAATGATAATAATAATAATAATAATGATGATAATAATAATAATGAGGATAATAATAATACGAGTAATAATAATGATAATAGTAATAATAATAATAATTATACAGATGATAAGTAGGATGACGTTTTGGAAGTGATAGGAATTACAAAATATATATATTGGTAATGTACTTGGTAATGAAGGTACTTTTTTGTATTGATTCCATTTATCATATTATACATGCACACACACACACATATATATATATATATATATATATATATATATATACATATATATATATACATATATATATATATATATACACATATAAATATATATATATATACACATACATAATCATTCTCTCCCTCCTCCTCCCAACCACTCCCTCTATCTTCTCCAACCGACCTCGCAACCCCCACCCCAACCCCCCAACCCCCATACTGACGCTGTTAAGACAGGTCACACCCCACTACCCCCTCCCCCTCCACCACCCATGTAGGTTAGGCTCTGATATATAACTAAAAGGCCCACGCTATCTTTTGTCATTTCTTTATTTTTTTTTGTAAGTATTGTTCAGCAACACTTTATGTATTGATGTATTGATGTCTATTTTTTGATTAGTGAAATTCTGTTATTATTCATACCCATGTTTTTTGTTTCTGTTTGTCGGTAACATGTCTACAAGAGAATCCGCTCCCTCAATATTCATACATATATGTATATATGCTAATAAGAACACGGGTACGTGTGTTCACTTATGCAAAGTAGCCCACTTGGAAAAAGAAACTATATATATATATATATATTATACGAAAGCGTATTTATATATATATGTATATTTATATATATATATATATATATATATATATATATATGTACATATATATATGACTATATTATGACAAATAAGATTGAAGGTGACAGAACTAGTGACGAAGAGAAAATGGGAGAAATTTTACGCCTATAACGTTTCGACCCGCAGGGTCTTGATCACAAAGCTAACAACTCTAACGTACACCGGATATTTTATACACGGACGGGTCATCTTATGGACGCTTCGGAGAGCTTGTTATTTTAAGATTTGCGTATTCTTTTATTATTAATAAGCTTGTGGCTTTTGCTAAAACATATAAAGCCCCATTTCTCTATGGTCAATGTTGTTATTAGTGTTGATATTATATTGTCTATTAGTTTATTATATGATATATATATCTATATTACGGTTGTGTTGTTCCAGTCTAAGGTATATGGTTTATATACATGTATTATATGGAGTTAGATGTCCTATGGGCTTTTACGTCATTTTTTATGTTCATTTATCCTTTATATTAAGGACACCACCATTATCTATATGCCGACGATATTATTTTTGCCGTGTGGCGCCGATCAAGGCATAGACGTCAAGAAGGATCTGCCCAACACAAGGCAGTTGTTGTCCGCTTATCCAGAGACAAGTAGACATTGTTGTCTCGTGCAAAGCCTCGGCTTCCTACTCTCTCCAAACAAGACAGGTGTACATGCCTGTGCATTCCTGGCTACAACGTATTTTGCCTTACCGGTCATCCTCAGGGAGGGAGTTACAAAGTTTTGGTGATCGGAAGTGCCCCCCTCACTCAGTATATACCTGGCCGTCATCTTTGGCCGAACTGGGAGATGGTCGCTGACTATCAGATCCAACAAGCCATAGCGTAATGCGTACGTGCCCTCAACCTTTCATTGTGGCCGTCCGACACGAATCATGGGTGTAATTGCGGTAGAGAAACCCTCATCCACCTCACCCAGAGTCAAGGTGCTCCCTGGGCATGTTGTTTGGCGCACAAGGTTTTTCGCATGTAAATGTTCACTGCTTCGGCCCATCCGTTAAGGCTACAGTCGAGCTTTGTAAATTATTTTAGTGCTTTCGTTTAGGTTTGTCTGGTGATGGTGGTTTTGTGTTCTTTTGTCATGTGTGTTTTGATGGCGACATTCTGGAGGTATGTGAGTCTGTGAAGCCTGGAATCCTCCATGGCATGTCTGAAGAGAGATACGGTGCTGCAATCACCGACAGGGCAATCGAGGTACTCATACACGACGTTGACTTCTTGAACTAGGGAAATCCTTTATGGAACCCAACCACCACCTACGTGTTAAACATGGTCTGGTCCTCCTCTGTCTCCGGTCTATGTACTACAAAGGACAAATAGAGCAGCCGACCGCTACGTGTCCCCCAAGCACTTCGAAATCGATTATACCCACACGTAACATTCGAAGCCGCATCAACCCAGACACTGGAAGTAGCAAAATTCAAGATCCACCACTCAAATCGCCACCTGTACTCCCTGGTAATGAAGAATACGCCAGACGACTTCAAGATCACCTTCACAGACGGATCGGTACTCAGTGACGGCAGAACGATTGCAGGGACTGTTCTTCCTCGAGACACGCGAGAGCACTTCGAAGTGACATTGCTACCCAGCCCCTTTCCACCAACCTAACTGCCGAAGTCGGTGCCATCAAAAGAAGCTTTGAATATAATCACAAATAACCACCATCACCAGACAAACACTAAACGAAAACACTAAAATAATTTACAAAATCGGACCCCCTTCCAGCCTTAAGATGGCCGAAGCAGTGAGTACTGCAAAACAAAAAACCTCAAGGAAACATACTAATCCTAATCAGAAGAAATCGCACGATGCGGACTCCGTCAATTACACCCATTTCCAGTGGGTGCCCTCCACATGTAGTTGCTACTTCCACGTACGGAAACCGAGGATGGCCGACCGAGCCGCCAAACGTGGGGCCCTAACCTCTGAAGAGGATTGCATCTCGCTCTGCTTTTCAACAAGTGATGCCAATTGTAAAAAATTGACCAAGCCAACAACTTGGTCAGAGGAATATGGCGGGACTCCCTCCCGAGGCTGGCCATCAAGACATGCAATAATGCGTATTGGAGTAAATCATCTCAAGAATCCGTCAACCACTGGAAAACCCCGCTATATGAAGACCGTCTGTGCCTGCGGGACACTATTTCCTCCACTGCTTATTCCTATGGACATCATTCGCAACCACTTCCAACCGCTGCTGAACCTCCTTGGGAAGAGCCGCCCAAGAATGTTATATTCATTCTCCGACAAACCACAGCTCATCATGGCAGCCCACCAAATCTCCACCTCACCATTGGACACTATTATTATAGCACCGCTGGCGCTTGACATCTTATATCGAATTATATATATAGATACTTATTACCATATAGGAGCATTCATTCAGTTATCTCAAATTATCATATAATGAAGAATATATATACGTATATATATATCTAAATATTTTGAACAATATATTTATATATATAACTACGTTATATATATAGCTTAGGCAGGAGATTCTCCGTCTGGTAAATAGATCTGTATAAAGTAAATACTGACCATCTCGTTTAGTGTAGAGCAAATGATGGAACTGTCTATATTGACTCTTTATTACATTTCGTACATACAATACAAATGACTTGCAATACATCTTATCTCAATGATCCCATGTTCACGACATGTATTGCACCATTAAGTCTCAAAATTCCTCTAGAAGGTCTCGACTGATAAGAAAGAAAGTGAAAGAGGTGTGGAAAGCCAAAATATCTACTGAGTTTGACTACCCTGCGTCAGTGTTGAATGTCATTTGCTGATCTACATACATTGCCTCTTGAAATATGTTGCCTTGTTGAGGAAGAAAGGAAGTTAACAAGAAGATACTGTATGGGTGTCATCATGTTGTGTATGCGATATGATATACTGTATATATATAGGGATATATATTGAGGGTGTTATATGATATATATTTTGACGCAGTCTAGAATATTTCCCCGTTCTTCTCTTTATCTGCAAAAGGGGACGGAGAGGCGAGGATCACTTAGCCGTTATCAATATGAACGGCTTTGCTGTGGAAAATTACAGCAATGTGCCTTGGCTAATGAAATTCTTTCTGACTCAGGGCAAGTGGGACGAGATGCAGGGATGACCCGTCATCCAGGAGTCAAGAAAAAACGAGGGAGGGGTGGTGGATGGGAGTGAGTTGTGGGGAAATTGATATGGGTAGGAGTGAATTTTGCCTTTGATATTTGGCTACCTCCCTTGTAAAGGAAAAAGCCGTTAGTATATGTATAATATGATGATTTTGATAATAATAAGAGTGTATTTAACAAACAGCAACGGCTATAATGATTTTAATAATAATATTAATAATAATAATAATAATAATAATAATAAATAACGATTAATACATACATACATAATATACCAAGGCTTTTTTCCCCTTAAAGTACCATTGGGAGGTAGCCAAAAAAGGAGAAGGCATAAAATCATAAAGTGACAAAATTCTCATTGAAAACACTCAGACAGAAACATATGGTCTCAAACCCTCCCTCCGGAAATTAGATTCAATTTGGAAGTACGGGTCATCCCTGCCAACCTTGTACTGCCCTGGGTAATGAATGTGTCACAAGACACAGCACATTCCTGCACAGGCCGCTAGTCATTATAATCGGCGCCCACCCCCCCTCTCAGTCTTGGAGAGCTTTAAGAATTCCTTCGGGCTAAACGTCTAATATTGCTCACATGATTATACTTTATTTTATATTATTTGTCCATTCCACCTCTTGCATTACAATTTGACTGTTTCCATTTTCATTTATGAATAGTTATACCCCTGTCAATTTTTATTATTTACTATTTACCTAGACATTTCCCCTCTTATCAAACTATACCTATACATTTATTTGTGTATTCCCCTCATTTGTTATTTACTCAATTATATCTGCCTTCCATATTATTTACTAGTCTTTCTTCACTCATTCTTTCCAAGTGTCCTAGACTATGGACCAAAAGATCTCCTGTCAACCCTATCTCCCAACTCCCCTTTCCACCCCTGTTCTCCTCCTCACCTCCTCATTTCTCATATATCTATAGTATAACCCCATCATTATTCCAGACACCTCATTATATATATATATATATATATATATATATATAATAACAATATATATATATTATATATATACGAGTAATAAAAAGTATATAACTGTATATATATATAAAATATTTTATAATAATATATGATATATGTATATACAAAAATGATAATAATATATAATAATGATAATGATATATATAATATAAAAAGATATCATATTAATAATATTATTAGTAGCAATAATAATTTATTTATAATTACATGATATTTATTTATACATAATAATCTTATCTACCTTTTACTTAATCTTATTTGTATCAATTCCTGCTTGCTTATAAATTAAATGTTCATATTCTGAAGAAGAGATTTCTTTATTGCTCAGCTATTATTATTCCTTTATTAGTTCATTTATTCGTCCAGAGTCACAGCAGCAAGAGATATACCTCACAAACTCGGGGACCAGCAACTTTTATTGAGATGAGGATCTGAAGAGTATGAGCAGAACAGAAAACGGACTAGCCTGGAGTTGCAATGTGACTCACGACATCAGCTCTATGGGTCCTAGGACCACAGCTCTGAAGGTGGAGGCCTTCAAATACCTCGGATTTTCCAATTTGTCCATCTTGAATTTAAAAATCGGTTGATTACAGGATCAAGTTCTGGGAACAATTGCGGAGAGTATCAGGTGTGCTATGTGACAAAAAGATAAGTGCCAGAGTAACATTACAAACAGTAGTAGCCAAGCGTCGTTGTAAGTAGCATCTATGGGCATATTGAGTACTGTAGAATCTTAACGGTGTACAAGAACGACATGACGTCGCAGAAATTTTCGAGGATGTTGAGGTGGAATTTTTCTGACGAGGTTGGATAGGAGAAAGAATGATAGCATTCGAGGTACTTTTTGAAAGTAGAGTGCGTCGGCTGAATTAGCATCTATGCAGGCATTAGGATTTTTTTTACATGTGAAGAGAGAGATATCACGAGTGGGAATGATTGGATGATGCGTAGGTTTCAAGATGCAGGCGGAGAGAGACCCAAGCTGCGTTGGAAGGACAATCTCTTGCATTTCACTTCTTATAACATGGAGGAGGAGCAAGGTGACTGCCTTCGCAACAGGTGGAAACGACTAGCGAGGAACGGTAATCATATGATATGGAAACGTCAATTTCCGTTATTTGGATACTATAGAAGACAGAAAGAAGATTGAGATTTATATAAAACTTTGTTTAATATATTAAATTATAACGTTTGTCCTCGCTCAAGAGAGCCCATACATCATTAACGCATAATGTAAAAATTAATACGAGTGGGAGTGGATTGGTCCCGTGACATAAGGGAATTTTAGATTGTATATATTACTCCTTATATATGTTTCTAATGATAAAGTTTATCTGTATCCACTTTATGTCATCCTTCGAGAGAGCACGAAGTCAAGCACACAAACCTATGTCAGTCTTAAGCTATAGTCCTTCATTTTCCAAAACAAGAGGAGCCATTTAAGATTCTATTTGACTGCAACGGGTCACACGGTGTTATTGTGTACCTGCTTATAATTGGAAATTACGTTATCAATAATAATGTTAAATAATAATTTCAATAATAATGATAATAACTGTAGGTGCAACGGAGGTAAGAGGGCCTGATGTCAACAAGAATGAAAGTGACAAGTGTTTATAGTACAATTCATGCGATTACACAACGCAATAATTTTCTTCTTATATATGATAAAGGTAATTCATGATTATTCAGCTGTTGGCTTTTTTACTGTCTAGAAATTTCCATTTTTTTTAGACTAAATTACTATATATTTTCTATTATTCCAATTTATAATTTTTCTATATATATGCATTCAACTGCAGAACTGATATTGAAATTGTGTATAATGTATTATTGGTTCTACCTATTTAGTCACCTCAGTAAATTGGCTTGGTTGTCATAAAGGATAATTTTGGATATATTTTTCTTGCCATATATCAAATATATGGTTACTATAAACTATGCAATCCTGTAGTTTAGTATCATAAACCATCTGATTTTGACCATTTCGTGCAATTTGATTTTGGTTTACATTGTAGTGCCGATAATATAGTGGCTTTCTTTCAATGCCTGGAGGTGCATTATTATGTATTTTATGACTTTTTTCGCATCCGACCTTATGAATTCTGGACAGGTCTCCTGTACTCAATTGGTCTCGCCTTTGTTTTTGGTACCTGCCTTGAAGCTATGTATTAACTTTGTTAACTCATTAAGTTTGTCTTGGCACCTTTGTACCTGGTAATTTTTCCAATCGGTGTTTACGTTGAATGCCCTTTTTCTGTCCAATGACTTTTACAATGGAGGCTTGTCAAGGTTATCTCAAATTATCTTGAGTAGAATATATATACGTAGGATTCAGAACTTCCTTTTGAACCTATTTTACTTATGGTGAACTCGAAAAAGACTCACTCCCGGAACTCTTTCTTGCTTAACTTGTGATAAAGTAAGCTTTGGCCATTTTCGAGTTCGTCTTATGTGGGGACAAAGTTTTGGAACTGTCTATATTGACATCTTTGTACAAGTTTCGTACATACAATTACTGGTTGACTTTCGATCGATACCTTGTCATTTTGAGGTGAATGTATTGCACCGTAGCCAAAATTTTTTTTCCTTGTAAATGGGTCTTCGCTCGACAGAAGCCTCAGAATGGTGTTTTAAGAGGTGTTCGGAAACATTTGGAGTTATCGTGAGGGAGGGGCCATTGTCTCTTCTTTGTCATCACCGATCTTAACCAATAAAAGGGGGCATTGGGAAAGAGGGGAATGTCTGTTGTATTCATCAGAAATGAACAAAGAAGATTACCGGTAAGTTAAAATAGTTGTGTATGGATATTGTCATGGAAGGGCCTTCTACGAGTATCCTCTTTATCAGCCTTTGTAACCATTTCGTCTTCTTGCAGAATCTTCTCTTTTTCTCGATATTTCTGTATAAACCCTTTAGGTAATCTCGTTGGGCTTATAATCTCCTTCTCCCTGAGGATGTCGATGGAAGGTCGAAATGCGTATTGGAGAAATGTAAACAGAGAAAAACTTCGCACTGTATTCTGGGACATTCCGCAGCAGTTCTCAGTTTTTGGAATGCCTCACGACACCACTTGGAAACTTTCTGAAAGCGCTTTGACAAATTAAAGCCCCGGACGATGATAAGCAGCCGGTCATTTCTAATGCGCTTGATTGATCGCTGTGGGACGATCTTCTTTTGAATCATATATATATATATATATATACAGGTGAATATGAGTTTACGACATATGATTTTCATATATAGCTTTGCATATATTTAAGTTAATGTACAACTCACTGTGGTGATATATTTATTCAAGATATATATTATATATATATATATGGAGAGCATATTGGTTTTGACGGATCACATTATCTCTTCTGGCAAAGAATTAGGTTATCTATTTTAATAGGAAATGACCTCTCGTATGTACTATATTTGATGTTATTTTTTCACTTATACACCTTTCTATGTAACACTTGTATCAAACCAGGCATTAAATGTTTGTATGTTTGCGGAATTCGCCTGATTCGAGTCAAATATATTTACTTCGAAATGTTGGTGCCGAAATAAGGTCCACGGTTTGAGAAAAGTCCTCTGCGTCAGTGTTGTAATGTCATTTTTTATACAGGAGTGGACGATGTTTCGCAAAAGGGGGAAGAGGACGCCCTTCTGTAGAGGGCCTCCAGGGACCGAGACCCACTGAATTATCCATTTTGAAGAAAGTGAAAGGAATTGCCAATACCGGAAGGTACTTGTATTTTTATGTCCTGGATATTTGTGATTTATATTAATTGCCTATTGCATTTGCTGATGATACTAAAACTGTGCGGAATGGCGAATGATTATTTTTAGTACCAATTAGATATTCAAGAATTATTTAGAGAAACATCCTATAGCTGGTCTGTAAAAGTGGCATACAGTAATAATGATAATAACAAGTAAATAATAATAATGGTAAAATAATAATAACTGTTAATATCAAAATATTTGGAAATTCGATAATAATAATGGATAATAAAATAAATTACAACAACGACTCAAATCATCCAAGCTGTGTATTTCAGCCTCTATAAAAAATAATAATAATAATAATGATTGCGCGATCTTTTGATTATAATAAGAATTATTATAATAATAATAACGTTAGTTCGTCCACATTATAATAATATACTGTTTCCGTATGGTCACCGAATAATTAATATTAACAATAGTAATAAATAATAAAGGTACAACGGCGAGCCAACAACAACATCAAAAGTGACAAAATTTTCTCATGAATGAGAATCAGACAAGAAACAATGATAATGTCCGGAATATAATGATTACCATACAACAACTTTGCCAATGATACTTAATAATAATAAGAACTTCCTGCACAGGTAGTGCAATAATTCAGTTAATGAAGGAAGATAATAATTTAGATAATACATCTAAGCAAGATGCTGTAATGATAATAATTAATTTGTAGTTTTGATAAGTAGGATGTTTTACGTTTATTAATAGTTATATGTCAATTTATTATTATTTATATTACCTGGTTTATTATCTAACTATACCTATGCATTTATTTGTGTATTCTATTTGTTATTAATTATATTTTTTTATTTTTTATTTTATTTTTATTACATAGCATCCGACCTAGATATGGACACACATATATATATTGTAATATATATATATATATATATATATATACATTATATATATAAAATACATATATATTTATATATTATACACATATATAAATATATATATATATATTCATATATATATATTCTCTCCCTCCTCCTCCCATACCACTCCCTCTATCTTCTTCTCCATACATTCAACCCCCACCCCTACCACCTGTTTACTTATGTTATCTAACAGGTCACACCCCCAATACCCCTCCTCGAATTAGGTTATAAATTAAATTTTCATATTCTCATTATCTAATTGTCATTACTTTATTTTTTCTATCTTTTTTATTTTTTTATTGTAAGTATTGTTCAGCAACACTTTATGTATCTCGCTCGGTTTACAACTTTTATTGATGTCTATTTTTTGATTAGGTGAACTTCTGTTATTATTTATAACAATGTGATCTTTGTTTCCTTTTCATGCAGGTAACAAACTGGTCTACGAAGGTGGAGCCTTCAAATACCTCGGATCTATATATGTAGCGAAGGATGGACATGCTTGAAGAACACACGGTTGTACAGGATCAAGTTCACTTATGCAAAGTAGACCACTATGTGACAAAAAGATAAGTGCCAGAGTAAAAGGAAAGGTGTATATTACGACAGTTCAGTGCAGACCAAATACGTTGTTGTACGGAGCTGAATATGTGAAAAAGGTACAAGAAAGGAAGCTGGACGTCTGCTTCAGAAATGAGTTTCTTTTTCCAAGTGGTTGGATAGGAGAATGAATGATAGCATTCGAGGTACTGTGAAAGTATATATGCGTCGCGCGAAAGCGCAGGAAAGGAGATTACATTATGACAATTATGTGAGAGAAAGAGATGAAGACGACGTGGGATAACAACATTAACCATGAGAAGGATGGAGGTACAGGGGAGATGCAGGCAAAAGCCCAAGCTGCGAGTATAATAAAAGAATACGCTGATAAATAACAAGCTCTCCGGAGGAGCGTCCCAGGTAAGATGGACCGCAAACAGGTGTATAAAATAGCGAGGAACGTTTGACCCATATGTTAGCTTTGTGATCAAACCCTGCGGGTCGAAAAACGTTAAGGCGTAAAATGATTGAGATTCTTTCACTTTGTTACCCAATAGTATATATTAAATATACGAAAGAGAGCATACATCATTAACGCATTATGTGTTAATTACTGTATTTTTGGTCCCTTGCCTATATGTGTAATATATACTTGTTTTATATATATATATATATGTAAATATATTTTAATAGATATGTAAATATGTCATGATATCAAAGGGTCATAGTCAACCAACAAAACCTTTATATATAGCATCTCATTCATTTTCCAAAGTGAGGCCATGTTGTATACATGGATTAGCTCAAGAAGTCTAACTGCGATTCACGTTTTAGTGATATTGTGTACCTGCTTATATTGGAGGGATTACGTTTTTGTCTGTGCAACAAGTTTCTGTTCACTGGTTCCAGAATATCTGAGTCACACGGTGTCCAAAATAATTTATGCGATTTTCTCTGTTTATTTTCTCCATATACGTATTTTGACCTTATCTCGGTAATTCATGATTCCTCAGGGAATGGGAGTTTACAGAAGTTTCTGGTGATGTCCAATGTAAAATTAGACTAATCATTGCCGAACACTGGGAGAGGTCTATAGCCAAGATCCGTAGCATTGCAACGTGCCAGAACTGATATGAAATTGTGTATAATGGAATCTTATGACATCTTAATATTATTCATATACTAAAATTGCTTGAGAGTTGTGTGGGCACATAGAAGGTATGTTAATTTTTTCGATGTAACATGTATCAAATATATGTTCGGCCATCTTAACATGCGAATCGTGAGCTTTGTATCATAATCCCATACATTATTTATAGGTTTCGTTTTATTTACTATTATGGTGGTTTTGTGTTCTTTACATTAAGTGTTTTTTGATGGCGACATTCTGGAGTTATGTGAGTCTTTTGGAAAGGGTCTTTTTTTCGTCATGACCTAGTATGAGGACCAAAGGTGCGGTGTGACAATCACCGCCTTTGTAATCCTTTGAACTCATACTCGACTAGTGTATTAACTTTGTAGGTGAACTACTTTAAGCTTTCAACAAAGGTGTCACCTTTGACCTGATTTTTCCAATTGATCTGTACTACAAAGGACATATGAACACGTCATCCAAAGATTATTACGCAAAGGAGAACACTTCGAATCAGTTATCTCAAATTCGACCCATGTAATGAACACTTATATTACGCCTAAGACATAACTAGAAAACCTTAGAACACACACCCTGGTAATGAAGAAAAACAGAGCCCCCTAACCTCACTACAAGAAGTCAACGTCGTGTATGAGTTCAATTGGCCCTGTCGTGATTGTCAGCACCGACCATCTGCATAACATTGGCATGACTTCCATGACCCTTTCCAAAAGACATCAATACCACCTCCATATTGCCATCAAAAACTACACAATTACAATGATACACAAAACCACCATCAAGACCAAGATACAGATAAACGAAAACACTAAAATAATTTACAAAGCTCACGACCCCCTTCGCCTTAAGATGGCCGAAAGCGGCATGAGTGAACATTTACATAAAAAAAAACTTCCATTAACATACAACTCATGCCTATAACCACATGAACACTTCCAAGGCAATAGACGCACATAACACAATAGTTACACCCATTTCCACAATCCACAAGGGAAAGTTGCTACTTCACGTACGCAACGGGTGACGGATCACGGCTAATATTTTGACGATATCCGTAAGTATTTCTCCCCGACTTCTCTTTGTTCGGCCAATGTACGGCCTGTATATAAACCCTTGTAATCACCAAAACTTTGTAACTCCCTCCCTGAGGATGACCGAGTAAGGTCGAAATGCGTATTGGAGAAAATAAACAGAGAAAACCGCACCAAATGTATTTTGGACACCTTCTCAGCTATTTGGAACCAGCACAGAAACTTGTTGCACGAGACAAATTAAAGCTTCAATATAAGCTCAACAACGCCATTGTCGCGGTAGACTTCTTGAAAGCATGCATATATATATACATACATACATATATGCATATATATATACATACATACATACATATATACATATACATATATATACATACATATATATATACATATATTAATACATATATATATATATATATATATATATATATATATATATGTGTATAGTTAGGCAGGAGATTCTCCTTCTGGCAAGAATTGTTATCTATAATAGCATACTGACCTCTCGTAGTGTCGTGCTTATTTGATGTTATTTTTTCTTTGTGACCTTTCTATGTAACACTTCCGAATATATTTACTCATTAATGTTTGTATTAATTCTGCCTTGAGAATGCAGTTGTGTAACTTCGAAATGTTGGTACCGAAATATCTACTGGTTTGACTACCCTGCGTCAGTGTTGTAATGTCATTTGCTGATCTACATAGATTGCCTCTTGAAATACGTTGCCTTTTTCGCAGTACTGAACAAGTTAACAAGAAAATTATTGTCATCATGCTTTTATATGCGATATATATATATATATATATATATCGCATATATATATTTGCTGATGATACAAAACTGTGCGGGATGGCAAATGATCACTTTAACTAATTATATATTCAAGAAGATTTAGAGAAATTACAGCAATGGTCTGAAAAGTGGCTAATGAAATTTAACACAAGTAAATGCAAAGTAATGCACATAGGTAAAAATAACAGTAAGTACGATTACAAGTTATTTGGAAATTCGTTAACAAAGGTGGATAGTGAAAAAGATCTCTGCGTAATTATCAGTAACGACCTCAAATCATCCAAGCAGTGTATTTCACCCTCTGAGAAAGCAAATAAGATTCTAGGACTGATTGCGCGATCTTTTGATTTCAAAAGTCCATCACTCATTAACAAGCTATATAAATCGTTAGTTCGTCCACATTTGGAATATACTGTTTCCGTATGGTCACCGAATCTCATTAAAGACATTGACAGACTAGAAAAAGTACAACGGCGAGCCACAAAACATCAAAAGTGACAAAATTTTCTCATTGAATGAGAATCAGACAAGAAACAATGGTCTCAAACTGTCCGGAAATAGATTCAATTTGGAAGTAGGTAGAAACAACTTTGCCAACCGTGTACTTAATGAATGGAATAAACTTCCTGCACAGGTAGTGCAATGTAGTTCAGTTTGAAGCTTTAAGAATCATTTAGATAAACATCTAAGCAAGATGCTGTAATGATTATAATTTATTTTATATTATTTGTTTTTGTTTTGTTATCATTTGACTTTCATTTTCATTTATTATTAGTTATATGTCAATTTATTATTATTTACTATTTACCTGTTTGTTTATTATCTAACTATACCTATGCATTTATTTGTGTATTCTATTTGTTATTTACATTATTATAGTTTTTTATTTATTATTCTATTTTCATTATGATTTCTTTTAGCATCCGACCTAGATATGGACCAAAAGGTCTCCTGTCGGCATGCTCCGCCTTTGTAATCCTTTGTAATATATATATATATATATATATATATATATATATATATATATATACATATATATATATATATATATATACTGTATATATATATAAAAAAAAATATATATATATATATATACTGTATATATATATAAAAATATATATATATATATATTCATATATATATATATATATATACATATATTTATATATACATTATTTATCTACCACCTGTTTACTTATTTATCTAAGTATCAATTCCTCGAATTATTATAAATTAAATTTTCATATTCTCATTAATTAATTTCTTTATTTATTATCTCAGCTATTATTATTCCTTTATTAGTTCATTTATTCGTCCAGAAGTCACTTCAGCAGCATAGAATTACCTCTCGCTCGGGTATACAACTTTTATTGAGATTTAGGGCTGAAGGGCAGACAGAAAACGGACTACCTGGAGTGCAATGTGATCTCAGAAAGGCGACCTTTTCATGCAGGACCACAAACTGCCGAAGGTGGAGGCCTTCAAATACCTCGGATCTTATGTAGCGAAGGATGGACATCTTGAAAAAGAGGTTGACTACAGGATCAAGTTGGCGTGGAACAATTGGCGGAGAGTATCAGGTGTGCTATGTGACAAAAAGATAAGTGCCAGAGTAAAAGGAAAGGTGTACAAGACAGTAGTGAGACCAGCGTTGTTGTACGGAGCGGAGACATGGGCACTGAAAAAGGTACAAGAAAGGAAGCTGGACGTCGCAGAAATGAGGATGTTGAGGTGGATGTGTGGGGTGACGAGGTTGGATAGGATAAAGAATGATAGCATTCGAGGTACTGTGAAAGTAGTGGGTGCATCGGCGAAAGCGCAGGAAAGGAGATTACATTGGTTCGGCCATGTGAAGAGAAGAGATGAAGACGACGTGGGAAGGAGAATGATGGAGATGGAGGTACAGGGGAGATGCAGGCGAGAGAGACCCAAGCTGCGTTGGAAGGACAGACTGAGAGAGGACCTTCAGGAGAAACATCTGGAGGAGGAGCAGGTGATGGACCGCAACAGGTGGAAACGACTAGCGAGGAACGGTGACCCCATATGAAAATGGAAACGTCAACAGGAAAAGAAGAAGAAAGAAGATTGAGATTTATATAAAACTTTGTTCCCAATAGTATTAACTTATAACTTTGTCCTCAGGCGAAGAGAGCATACATCATTAACGCATTATGTGTTAATACGAGTATTTTGGTCTCTTGCCTAAGGGAATTTTAGATTGTATATATTACTCTATATATGTTTTAATGATAAAGTTTATCTAAAATCCATGGGTATGTCATCGTCATCAAAGGGTCAAGTCAACCAACAAACCTATGTCAGTCCACGAGCAGTCTCATTCATTTTCCAAAGTGAGGTCAATACCGAGTTGAGGATTAGCTCTGCAATATAATACTGCATATACAGATTCACGTTTTAGTGATATCGTGTACCTGCTTATAATTGGAGGGATTACGTTATCAGAAATGAATGTTAGAAACCCTAGTTTACTGTCTAGAATATCTAGGGGCACACGTGTAAAACCAAACAAACTTCTATGTTTATAGTAATTTCATTTTATGATATACTATTATATCGAAGGTAATTCATGATTACTAGCAAATGTTAGTTTACTATCTAGAATTTATCGTACTGTCCATGTAAAATTAGACTAAATCTTTATTCATGTAGGAGTGAAATATTTATAATCATTGTAATCAAATATGTATTCAACTGCAGAACTGATATGAAATTGTGTATAATGTATTATGATATCTTAATATTCATTCATATACTAAAATTGCCTTGTTTGTCACATAGAAGGATAATTCTAATTTTCATCAAAACATATATCAAATATATGTTACTAAAATATGCATTTGATTTAGTATCATAAACCATACAAGAGACCTCTGAAGCTATGTATTAACTTTGCATACTACTAAGCTTTCAACAAACATACTGGAATGGTTGTCATTGTAATTCTCTTACACTCATCAGTTCACACTAAGACATTTGATCTTATAGTGTTCATTTAAATGAGTTTGTCATCGATCAAGATTGCGTTCTTGCTAGCACCATATAATCCGATTTAGATTAAGTTAAACTCTGGACAGTTTAAGGTAACTATCTCGATGAAATCATCTTAAAACTTTACTACGAACTAATCAAATTTGAAAAGATTCTATTCTGGCTAATATCAGTCGATTTGATTAATTTCAGAAGAATCTCTGGGCAGTACAGTTTTAGAATAACTTACTCCTTTTCATGATTTTGACCTGGATAACGCTTTGAAACCATACTCAGGTTAGGGGAACCTTTATACAGCCAGTGTTAATTGTGTGATACATTCCTTTACGCTTTGCTATTGTACATTTCGACTAAGTTTACAAGCATACATGCACCCAGTTATGTTCCCCCATGTTCATGCATTTCATAACCATAGTGACAGCACTGTAAAAGTAAAATACGGCATCCGTACACACAACTCTCTCTTCAATAATGGTGGTGAGGTGAGGGGAATATTTTGTGAGCAATAACCAGCGCTTCTATTACTGGGGACAATACTGTACCGATGAGATGGCGTTAAAGTGGTGGAATATTATATCTGTGAAGGGTAGTAGAAATTATATATATATATATATATATATATATATATATATATATATATATATATATATATATATATATATATATATATATTAGTGAAGATTTGTCTCTTGCCACAAAAGAATACTGAATGATTTGGTCTATATAGACTTACTAAAGTTCCTGAAATATCGCCTGTATAAAGCAATACTTCATAAGAGAGAATGTAAACGGAATAATTATTTTCACATACAATATATACTCATAAAAGTTAATGTTATACCTTACCTGAGAGTCTAATATCAACCTTCATAATATCTTAATTACCTTAAAAGGTACTACACAAAGGGGGAAAAGAAAACCGCTACTGTTTCTCTACGTGCTGTGAAAAGGGAGAGGATGATGTGGAGTAATGGGGTTAGATACTGTTTTCATATTGCATTTCCACATGAAATCAAAGCAAAAGCACGCTACACCTCCCAGCCCCTTTATGAAAGGAATTGAAACCTTTGTGTATGTGTGTATATATGGCGATGAAACAAGTAATGTGATGTAAGGTACTTCAATGATAACATTTCGTATTATATTAACTTATCAAGCTGCTTGCTCATGGAATTGAAGCAAGATATATAATAATTAATTGTAGAATTGCTTTGATATCGTCATGTAAGTTTACCTCAAAAGTAGAGTAAAATGTAATAGAATGAAAATAGCACAAAAATAATATTTGTTATTGTACGGGTCTTACATCTTGCTAGAAATTCATGTTTTACTGACACTACGATACGGTACAAGAAATTTATATCCAGATGTTGTTCAAATAGTCCAGGAAGCTTCTCTTGACTGTGCTTTACTTATTTTGTTTTCCTTGTTTCATCATGAGACTTACTGACCCACTGTCGGAGAATGAGATAAGATGGACAGAATATCTGTATATTTCGACCACTATCTGTGGTCCTCTTCAGCAGATAGTGGTCGAAATATGCATATTTTCGGTTCATCTCATCTCATTCTCCGACAGAGGGTCAATAAGTCTCATTTTACAAATGTGCTACTACATCATACCTTCCTAATTGTTTCATCATATATTTTGCATACTTTCCCTGCTTAAGATCGCAACCAACTTTATTGGTCTTATCAAGACAAGCATCAGAAGACTTTATTCACCTGCGAAGAACAATAACTTCTCAAAGAATTAAAATCAATTTTTTTTAACCTGTTAAGGATTAAAATAATTTATGTGTTTTATTCTGGATAACGCTAAATCTTTCTATCAGTTGGAAAGGGATATGTGTTCTAGTTCGTAATATTCTTTTAGAAAGATCACATCACGCAATCAGAGCGAAAAAGGATAAAGTACACTACCATGACGCGAGGGTAAATATGCTAATTAAATAAATGACCAGCCCCTCCACCCCCTCACACTCTCTCACCCTCCATGAACGTAACAATTTACAATGTTTAGTCTTAATTTCAAACGAATTTCAGGGTCTCTATTCAACACCACCACCACAACTCTTGCCACCACCATCACACAAATTTCTATGCAAATTTCCACCACAATGATTACCACAGTTCTGGTTCCCTGCTGCTCCCAGTGCCAACACACTAATTAGGCCTGCCAACATTACCTCGGCCTACATTAGCCTACTCAATCAAGGTGCCTGGTCCAAACTGAATGAAATAGAGATATAAATGGGATCTTGATGCCTAACTGCTTTAAGCATGTTGTCCTTTAATGATTTATCCTGGCGATCGCTGAGTAATTTTATTTGGCTCATGAAATGCCATTGCACTATTTTCACCATCATGGAGAAGCTCTTCAAGTATTTTATTCTGGTTTGCTTCAGACGATTTTAACATGGAAGAGTGTAAAAGGAATTAAGATATACCGTGTTTAATTGAATCGATCAAGACCTTTGGTTCCTAAGGCCGCCTACTTGATGGATACATTCCCTTGAATTAATGTATAACACATCGATAAGGATGGCTACAGCTTTATTCCTCTCTCGTTCCTGTACAATTAAATAAAATAATATAGCGTTGCCCTCGGCCCCTCTCCAAGATTTAAAATTATATTTTTTATCAAGATCTTCCAACATTCGAATATTACCCATCATCCAAATAACATTAATCAAAATTGGTCTAATTGAAATGTTCAACTCATGTCATATTCCTAATAGCTATATTTGAGATATTCTTTGCTATATAATTTATTTTAGAATTTTTAGTTCAAGTAAGTGCTACAGCTACCTAATCATGATCCATATTGTATTAAAACACTCTAAATATATATCAAGGTCCTACGTAGGATAGTTCCCTTATATAGGAAATTATATTTTGTAAGAAAAATGGTGTTTAAGAGTACTACGGCTACCTAATCATGATCCATATTGTACTAAAACCATATAATTATATATTACAGTCCTATGTAGAACAGTTCTCTTATAATGAATATTATATTTTTTATGCAAAATTTTTTTAAGAGCTCAACAATGAAATATATATTGGTGGTATCTGGTAAAGTGGCTTCATCTACAGTAGAACAGTAGGTCAATAAGAGGTTTAAGTTAAGCTGTTTCATTGAAAAGGTCGGTTAACCGAAAGAGGTTAGATTTATTCAGTTAAAGTAACTATTGAGAAAGGTTCAACTTATTGAATTGAGAATCTGCTCCCGAATCTGAATGAAACCGTATGGCGTTGATTTGAGTGTTATTTACAAAATAATAATCAGATTAAAAACAATATCGCTTTGCTGTAAGAGACGGTTTAGGTATACTTTCCTCTGAATGACGCTGAGTGATCTAATTCGTTTACAGTTTCCTTCTTTAGCCTAAATAAAAACTTTTGTATAAATGTATAATATCAGTGTTTTATTCTTCAAAATGTCCTGCATTTTCATTCAGCTGTGACCAACCTCTCCCCATAGAATGCCTGCTGATGTTCAGTCCTTCATCTAATTTTATATATACCAGCCGATTTTATTCACCAGGAGTCTTTGAATGTGAGTGGACATAAACACACACAAACACACACACACACACACACACACACACACATAAAGGGCTGAAATAAATTTAGTATCGCTGCGCTGTAAGTCGTTACTCCAACTCTCGTGGGCGGGGAATTGTGTGTGTGCGTGTAAGGTCACAGTATTACCCGTAGATCGGTTATATATGAGATCTGAGCTCTTATCCGGGAGGGTAATAGCTGTCGATCACGAGTCCAACACGTGATCCAAGACAATGGTGAATCACACATACATACACATGCACGCGCGCACACACACACATACACACACGCATGCACACACACACACACACACACACACACACACACACACACATACAAATACACACACACACACACACACGTACATTCACATACACATCAAAGCAATTTTTCCTAAAGACCTATGATATTACACTAGCTGAAAATATGAAGCGTCCACCGCCCCATTTGAGACTGTTATTCTTGATGAAAAGCGAGGAACAACAAAATTACAAGCTCTTGTCTGCAAAACACCAACAAATCACAAGAATATTGGAACATTTTTGTAACTGTCTTACCTTTTCATACCCAAACTGGAATTCTCATTTTGTAAACCTCACTGATTATTTACAAGCTTGTGTATACCACAAATATTCTTTTGCACAACGAATAAGTACCAGCAGCACGCATATCAAGGTTCTCACGCAATTTTGTTTGTGAAGTTTATGGCTACAATATTGTATTCTATCTGTCTTGTAAGTTTTCAATGGAAAGTATTTCATACACAATGAAAAAAAAAATAATGTAGTTTATATATTATGTATCTAACTGTTCCGTAACGGTAACAGCAAGACGATAATAAAATTGCCTTTGCAAAAACATTTGCAAATTAAAGAAAAAAAATATATAGAAATTAAACGCACCCAGGTGACATGAACAACCTTGTCGTTCATAGATAATATACTCGTAATACCATAATGTCAGTACTTTTTCATGTAAATAGTATTTGCAAAAGCATTTGCAAATTAAAGAAAAAAAATAATAGAAATTAGATGAACTCAGGCGAAATGAAGTAACCTTAACAATCATACATAATATAATACCATAATGTCAGTACTTTTTCATGTATGTAAGAAGTATTGATTTCTCATATTCTCAACTCAGTAAAATTATTTTAGAATAATTTCCACAAGTATAGTGATACATTTGTAACTACAATATTTGTATTTATTGCTTTCAAGTACATTGACTTTTTCAGTTAGATATATGCTAAATATATATTTCGATAGTAACTAGACAAATGAATTGTTCATTCCATGTTTAGCTTCGCCAACTCAATGAAACTAAATTTAAAATAATTAATCTGCAAAAGAGAAGCACTTTTATTTACAATAATGTCAATAAGCGGTAAACACAAATTACCTCATCTCATACTCAAATAAACTTCTGTATCACTTTTCGTATGTCAGTGCCTGAACTTTGATTCTTCCTTGTTTTTGTTTCTCCAATTCTATAACTTCAACGAGTTCTTTACTCACACTTCCGTGACAAGGGGGATAAGAACATTGCCACTGTGTTACCAAGTATGACGCAAAAAGAAATAGAAAAAAATCAAATACTAGTATGGTAGGGCAAAAAATCACGAAATCAGCCATTTTATTTATTCTTTATTTATTTATTTATTTATTTATTATTATTATTATTTTTTTTAGGAATTTATCCATACGGTGATTTCCTACATGTGTCGATTGCTACACACAACCGGATTTCCATTTATCCTACAACTTGTAACCCGCTTTTACATTTCGGTATAATTATATCTGATATTATATGTTGTTGGCTGGGCACTGCTATTCCGCAAACACTTGCTGTGCATAGAGAATAATGTTTACGTCATTCTGACCAACCAATCAAGCTCTAATGGAATTACTTCTGAATTCCCTCTCCCCTATTATAGAAATACGTATACTTACTGACGTAGATATAAACGTACTATACAGGGACTACACACACACACACACATACAATATATGCATGCAAATGTATATATGTTTATATATATATATATATATATATATATATATATATATATAATCATATTTCTAAAGTTTACATTATATGTTTCCTTTCATCTTTTGTATTGTAGGTCATTCCTGTACTTCGTAAAACCATTTATCAAAATTTTTAGTAAGCCTAAAAGAGTATTCATGAAATATTTATTCTATGCAGTCAGAAAACATTTCATTCTTTATTTTTTCATACGAACACATTTTATCTATCTTTTTATTTATTGTTTATTTATCTACTTATCTATCTATTCATTTAACCATTAATTTATCTATTATATATTTGTATATCTATTCATCTATTTATTATTTACTTGCTTATTTATCTAATTATCTATTCATTATATTTACTTTTTTACTTTATTTATTTATTCATTCTAATTTATTTCATTTTATTTATTCATTTATTTATTTATTCTGATTTATTTTATTTTATTTATTTATTTATTTATTCTAATTTATTTCATTTTATTTATTTATTTATTTATTGCCTTTTCAAGGTGGTTCACAGAGGCCAAAGATACGAAGTAAACTTTTAGCCACATTATTTCACCCACTACATTAAGACAAAGTTAACTTTCGTACTTTCTGTCCACAACTTTTCTAGTTGGCCCTGCAACGTTCCGGATTGTCACATCCCAGCCCCCCTCACTCATGAGGTCTATTACCAACTGGAAAGAAGTGTTTAGAATAAACCGGAATATATTACAAGAGGAGCTAAGAATAAAAGGAGAAAAGGAATTCGTGTGGGAGTAATGTGGAATGGTGGAAGGTGGATTTGTGTGCATACCTTAGCTGGCTAACCCACTTATGATGGGGAAAGTGACTTTTGGTTTTATGTGTGAAGGACAGACGGCAACATAGATTAGATAACTTTTGTGCTTTTATTCTCATACAAGTAAATTTGTGTGTCTTCTGTTTGTTTTGTAGTGTATTAGATATAGGTCACGCCTCATTGTTATAGAAGGTAGGGGACAATATAAATAAGACAAGTTATATGTTTTTATCTTTAGACAAATGTTTTTATTTTTTATTTATTTATTTATTTTGTGTATTAGATCTAGGTCACGCCCCATTGTTACAGAAGGCTGTAAAACAATTCTTTGTAGGTATTAATGATTATTAGTCACCAAACCTATAAATTTTCATAAAGAATGGAAGACGGCTTCGGTATTATCTAAATGACTTCTGAAATACGCTCCCAAAATTGTTTAATACTCTACTTAACTAAGTTTAAAAGATGATTTAAGAGACATGTTCGTAAAGGACACATATAGCACTTTTTTCGAATTATGCACAAACACACAAATGCGTGCACGCGCGCACACACACACACACATACACACACTCGGGCACTCACATACAAGCAAACACAACGCTCAAAAGCACACACACACACACGCACGCACGCACACAGACACAAACACACATAAATGTAAACACAAACACATACACACACACAGACACAAACACACGCACACACATACATAGACACAAACGCAAACAAGCACACATACACCAACACACACACACACACACACACACAAACGCTCACAGACACACACACACACACACAAAGACAAACACACCCACGCAAACACACACATACACACACAATCAAATAAACATACATTCAGCATAGCTATACCTTCCCCTCTGAGCTTGATTCAAAATGAAACATATTTTTCAGCGAAAGGAGTGATTTGGACGTGCAATAATTAAAAGATCTCGAGATTAACGATTAGGGAACGAAAGAAAAGTGACAGAAGTCGAAGAAACAAGTCCAAAAATGCCTCTGGAGGGTCACTGGGGCAGCGAGGGTCCTCCAACGCAGCTCGGGGAGTCAGAAGGGTCTATTTCTTTCCCGGCACAAGCGATGCCTTTAAGCATTTATTTGTATGTTTGCTTACTTATTCATCTATCTATTTACCTATTTTTTATCGTCTATTTCTTCGCTTGTCTATTTATCTATTTAGATACACACACACACACACACACACACATACATATATATATATGCATATATATATATATATATACATACATATATATATTATTTACCTATTTACTTGTTTATTTACGTATGTGTTTATATATTCATCATTTTTTTGTCTGCATGGTTTTAATTAATATATTTTTCATTTATTTATTTATTTACTTATCTATTTGCCTATTTGTTTGTTTATTTATTTAATCATCTATGTATTTATTTTCATTTATTCATCTATTTATATTTTATTCGTCTATCTATTTATCTATTTATTTGCATAAGTATTTACATACACATTCATTTGTTTGTATTTCAACTCTTTATCCATTTATCTACTTACACGTTCATTAATTCATTTGCTTATTCATTTATCTATTTACACATTTATTCATTAAATTGTCTATTTATTTATCTTTTTATTTATTTGCCTATTTATTAATGTATTTATTTGTTTGTTTTGTCATTCATTATTTATTTATTTACTTATTTATATATCTATTTGTTTATATGTGATTATTTATTCATTTATTTACATATGCAATTATTCAGTTATTTATTTACTATTTGTTCATTCATTTCCAATTATTCACGTTCTTCTTATTTATTCATATATTCATTAATTTATTTTTTCATTGATTGATTTATTGATCTTATTATTCATTTGTTTATTTATATACCCAGTATTCATATATACATCTATTCATATTTTGACTATTTAATTGATTGATCGATTTATTTATTTATACATTTGTTTATTAATTGGCCAATTTACCAATTTATTCATTCATTCGTGCATTCATTTGTTTATTTATTCATCTTTTATTTTAAAAATTAATTTATTCGTTTATTCATTTATTTATTTATTCGTTTATTCATTTATTCACATATTCGTTTATTCATTTATTCGTTTATTCATTTATTCACATATTCGTTTATTCATCAATTTATTTAAAGACCATGATCCGACTCTCAACGATATTAGAACGTAGGTAAGGGGAGGGTCCGAAGGGGACGCCCCCACAGAATTCATGGCACGGGAGAGCCGATCGAACCTGTCCGGAGTTGTTTTGAGTTGGAAGGAAGCGCGGCAGCATGGGAGGCTACTTGGAGGAACCTCGGAGGGACTAAGCCGTCGTGTGAGTGAAGCAACGCGTTCACTAGCGTGTGCCCCAGTTAATGATGTAGAGCAGCGTTTCTTAACCTCTTTACCCTTGCGTAACATTTAGAATAAATTGCATGTCTCTCAAGGAACCCCTGCGCGCTCAAAAAAGAAAAAAAAAATACATATACCATATCTTTCTCATTTTATTTTCATCGTAATAATAGGGTAGATAGGATGATGTCTATATTACATTATTACAATAACTAAGAGTATGTCGTGCGTGTTTAATTATATTACGTATATAAAATTAAATAAAAAATCAAAAGTGCATTAGCTTATAGCACTTGTTCTCGCGGAACCCTTAAGGACCTTTTGCGGAACTTTTGTGTTCCGGCGAACCCTGGTTGAGAAACGCTGATGTAGAGAAATGACCAACCGAGAGATGTTCTCTATGAAAATAACAGAAATAAGGCAAATAGGAAGATAGAATACAAGACATGAGAAAAAAAGTCAGTATCTTCACCAAATACGTATAAAGCTGAAATACCTTATTTATTCTATCATTAGTTGAATTAATTCAAGTTTTGGGAAGATTGTCTTTATACCAGGATTCAGAATGTCACTGTAACAAAATATAATACAAATGAAAAAGAAAGTACAAGAAGTAACTTAGCCGTAGAGAAAGGTGGATAAACAGGAAAAACTTTTCTATGAAAAAGAAAATAAGAAAAAAAAAAAAAAAGGGAATCGAAGAAATATATCAGAATGTTTGGTAAACAGAAAGAAGGTGGTGAGCAGATTCGCCAACACTAAGACAAGATTTCGATGCTTATCCTTTGACAAGAAAGTGGGAAATAGGATCAAGGCTGAGAATCTCTCTGATGCTTTTGGAAAAATGCCAAGATTATTTTTATTTGCTTTTTATTTTATCTTATTTTATTCTATCTTATTCATTTATTTATTTATTTTTATTATTTTTTTTTTTTTTCCCACGGATGGAGCCCCAACAATTTCAACATTGAGCGTTCTGTACACCTCTTGCCAACCCGGAAACATGGTTGAAAATTTGAGATACCAATTTGATTTGCAAATATTTACTCATACCTGAATTTATCGTTTAGATACATTTGTAACTAATTTATGTTTTTGTTTTTATTTAATAAAATAAACCTGCAGATGGCAATATTGTTGAGAATGTGAAAACAAGCGTCATACAAACCACAAAACTAACAAAGAAGTTAACCAACATCTGGGAAAGTAAGTATATTTGTCTCCATTAGGAAATGATACAATAACTAGTATACCTTATGAATCCTGTTTGCTCTGTTGGTTTATATCAGAGTAAACCATTCTAAAATCGGCATATTAAGTTTAGCTACATGTTATTGTCTCTTGTGTCGACTTTTTTTTCTTAAATGTTATTCAATTAAACCTAGCGCGGACCACCAATTGGGGTGACAATTTCAAATGTGGTCTTCCAAATACAGATGCAGAACCTACGGTTACACAGGTTAGGCTATGTATGTCACTTTTCGACGGCCACTGACCATAGAAACCGACAGATAGCCAATCACAGCTCTCCACATTTCGGGAACATTAACTTGTACTCGAATGTGTGGTGGGAACGTCAAAGAAGGATGATTCTTGTTAGGTTTATTAAAAAGGAATGATCATCACTTAGAGAATTACTTAGAAGTAAAAGACAGACCCACTTAATGAACATACAACATAGTTAAATGTGTGTAGTTTCTAAGCTTGTCTGAACTAGGATTGAAACAGGTTTGGTTTCAATGGAAGCTTGAGAGTTAGAAGAGAGTAGAAACTATTCTAGTTTATACAGGGAGTGATAACAAGCATCGAGAAAAAGATGAGTAGACATACATGGATGACAATGTGTGAAGATGAGCTGTTATAAAATCACTGGTAGATTTTCGTCGTGGATTATTCTATTTTTAATTCAAGCCCCATTATCAGACAGGATATTGATAGATATTTCATAAAGATAAAAGACATTGTTAGATTGACCTATGGTTACTCCTCTGAGTTGTTTTGAGAAGAATGACAGGGGTATATTTGTGAAAATAGTCCACGGTTACTAAGGCATATGTTGAACCCTTCACACGGTTTGGTTGTAATGGGATTCTACTGGATAGACCAACACATTTACCTTTCCCAAGGACCTGACATATGTTAAGCACTTACCAACATATACAGTGATATTTGTTGGCTAGTAAAGAACACGCACGGGTGTCATTAAGGACTTTATCGTTACCGAGGTGTCCCGATTATGAAAAATAATGAATTGAATGTTACAAAGAATTGTCTGTCCAAGAGCCCGTCCATTACTTCAAACTGGAATGAGGTAATTGGTAATCCAGAAATAGGTAATGTGTTCTGTGACTCAGCACAAGTACCCCATATACAGTAGAGTTTAAGGTCGTTTGTTTGCTCCGGTTGCACGGCATCTTCGACTTAACGAACCTACAGTGATGCTTTGTCTTTCCAGGTAAGTACAGAAAATGAGGACCAACGTCGAGAAATGTGAGATGCTTCGAATTGCAACATGGAAAAAAAAAATAGAGAAAAGAAGTTTGTAATGAGAAATCAGAGAAACACAGCGTGAAGGACAGAAAATATATCAAAGGGAGGAAGGATGTCAGAATAATGAAAACAAAATCTGATATGAAAAAGTTAGAATTAAAAGACGTTACTCAGAGATAGGTCAAACAAATAAAAAACAAATAAATAAGTTAAGTAAAAGATAAATACAATGAAGAAATGTAACTAGGAATTAAAGAGAGAGGAAATAGATCTAACACTTAAAAATAAACAGATAAATAAAAAGTATATCGATGAGAGTTCATCAAGAATGACATCAAGATAGAGAATACACTGATTATGGAAATATATGAAGGAAAGCTGTATAAATAATAAAACAACAACAAAATGAAATGAAAAAAGAAAAGGCAAGAAATACATGAAATGACATAAACAGATATCATCAGGAATTTGGTAAAAAGAATGAAAGACAAAAAATATATATTAAAAAAAAATGGGAGAAAATAAGAATTATGGAGAGAAAGAGCTTGGCTCAAAGAAGATGGGGGAACAGAGGATAACTAGGAGGAAGATCAAAGGACAACGATGAGAGGACAATTAAGGACAAAGACCTAAGAAGAAGACTCTCATCGAATAGGAGGAGGAGGAAGAGAAGGAGGCGAAGGAGGGCGAGGATGGGAAAAGAAGAGGAGGAAGAGGAGAAAGATGAAGAGGGTAGGAGTAGGAAGAAGAAGAGGAGGGGGAATATGAAGAGGAAGAGGGGGAATAGATGAAGTGGAGGGAGAAGAGGAACATTAAGAGTGTAATAGATGACGAACTGGGAAGGAGAAAGAAAACGGAAAAGAGAAACGGATCGTGGAGATGAGGAAAGAAAATGGGAGAGAGGAGGCAGACAAGGAATGTCCAGAAAAAAGAAAAGAGAAGAGATAAAAAAATAGAAGTGGAGAAATAGGAACAAGAGGAGGAATTGAAAACGATGGAGGATTTTAAAGGAAGATTAAATGATAAGGAAGAATTACCAAACTAATATGGGGGGACGGAGAGGGGGGGGGGTCGCCGATTTAATGAAGCGGCCTTGCTGTGGATGTGCTGTGTCTTGCGACACTGCTTCTGACCCAGGGCAGTGGGCAGGGTGCAGGGATGACCCATCATCTAGGAGGTGCTAAGATGGGAGGGAGGGTGGAGGGGTGTGGAGTGTTTTCAGGGATGGAATGGGTGGGAATGATTTTATGCCTTTTCCTTTTTGGCTACCTCCCTAGTAAGGGGGAAAAAGCCTTGGTATATGTATGTATGTATGTATGTAAAAAGAGAAGAAGGAAGAAAGGGAGGAGTAGGAGGAGGACGAACAGGAAGAAGAGGAGAAGTGGGAGGAGGTGGAGGAGGAGGAGGAGGAAGAGAAGTAGGAGATGACGGAGGAGGAAGGGAAGAAGGAAGAGTAGCAGGAGAAGGAGGAGAAGGAAGAGAAGTGGAAGGAGGTGCAGGAGGAGGAGGAAGAAGAAGGGAAGTAGGAGCAGGTGCAGAAGGAGGAAGAGGAGGAGGAGGAGGATGAGCGGAAAGATTTTTTTTTCTTTCTCAATACATTATTTTCCTTCATCACGCGAGTGTCACAACCACACGACGAAAAATCTATTCCTCGATTGTTCCTCGAAATCTTTTTTCTTAACTAGCGAACAGTCCTTTTGCGCAGACAGACCTCGCATTTTTCTCATTATGCATAGACCTGATTTCGAGTACAATAGGCTCCACACTATGGTTGTATCTACGCGCCTCGTGGTGTAAGATCTTAATGTTATACACATACACGCATACATACACACACACACATCTCGTGGCCCATTGGTTAGAGTTCCCGGCTGCCACTATGGGGGTCTGGGTTTGAATCCCGCCCAGGGCTGAAATAATTTCAGTATTACTACGCTGCGAGTTGTTACTCCAACTCTCGTGGGAGGGAAGTTGTGTGTGTGTGTATATGTGTGTGTGTGTGTGTGTGTGTATGTGTGTGTGTGTGTGTGTGTGTGTGTGTGTGTGTGCGCGCGCAAGGTCACAGCATTACCCATAGATCGGTCATATATAAGCTCTCTTCAGGGAGGGAAATAGCTGTCGATCCAAGACCATTGTGACTTTCTCTCTCTCTCTCTCTCTCACACACACACACACGCACACACACACACACAAACACATACGTACGCACGTACTCACACATGCACACACATACACAAACTCACATAAATGACAATGAACGAGATAGACACGCGGCTCTGTTGGAAGGATAACAAGGAAGATAAAGAAGTAACCATCATGGTAGATTAAAACCGTGTTGTGATGCATACGACTTTAATTTAGGATCCAAAACATGCAATGA
>NC_134799.1:42965962-42975962 GCF_046742065.1 Oratosquilla oratoria | reverse complement strand
TCTTCTCATGATAATCATATTAATGGTGTTTAGCTCCTTTGGTCAGGTAGTAACTGTCAAAGAAATTGTTCTGGCTGACATAAGACAATTCTGTTTATGTGTAGAGACGTTATAGTAGTCCAATTGAAAAAAAAAAAAAAAAAAAAAAAAAAAAAAAGACCAAGCTGTTTGGTAACAAACTTTAAGTACTTTTTATGGCTAATGATAAAAGATTTTATGTTATGTAGTTTAAGAAGTGTTAAAAAAGCGTGCGGGCTAAATGTTGTTCTGTTGAAATATATTATCTTTCGTTGTTGTTGTTTTTTTCCAAATAAGGAAGTTATTTTTATAGTTGTAGCCTGGTGGATGACATAATGACCAACTTAAAAAAGAAATGATGGGTTCGCCTTCTAAACTAATGTTTTTCTCGTAATTTGATTACATTTTTAATTCTTTTCTATCTAAAGCCCAGGTCACACATTCAAGATTATCTTCGAACGTTGTGAATTTGAAAAGTTGGAAGAAGACTTCATTTACAGTATTCTAGATTTCCTTAAGAACAAATCAACAACGTGTCTAATATTCGTATAAATTAAACTTTTCTTAGTACTTCATTCAGTTTCTGATTGTTTGAGGCAAAATTGATTTGGCATTTTGAAGTTCAGAAAATAAAAGATTGTAACCAAAGCCGTTTCTACTCAAACGAACACACTTGAGTCACATATGTTTAACAGTGTCAATGCATTCTTAATGACATTCCTGACAAAATACCATTGAATTAGTTATCACTCAAGTTTAACCAGCTTTAGAACTATTTTCAATCAACTTTCTTCCTTAGCCATCTTTGGTTCATTTCATGATTTACAGTTCTTTAATGGATAACAACTTGCATCGTCTACTCACTTTTTCTTTTAACAATGTAGTAGCAACCTAAGTCAAGCTAATAATAAATGGACATTTTAGTTCCAACGTATTATTAAAGAAAAAATTAAGTATTTACACACAAATACACCCCCCTTACACACACACGAACAATCTCGCAAAAACACTCGAGGCCTAGTGGTAGAATTCTCGGCCGTCACTACGGCGGTCCGGGTTCGAATTCCGCCCAGAGCTTTTATAATTTCAGTATCGCTGCGCTGTAAATCGTTACTCCAACTCTCAGGGGCGGGGAGGTGTTTGTGTGTGTGTGTGTGTGTGTGTGTGTGTGTGTGTGTGTGTGTGTGTGTATGTGTGTGTGTGTGTGTGTGTGTAGTTTCATAGCATTACCCAAAGATCTGTCATATATGAGCTCTGAGCTTTCTTACGAGAAGGAAATAGCTATGGATCACGAGTCCAAAACGTGATCCATGACCATGGTGAATCACATATATACACCCAAACACACACACATACGTTCACAAAATTACACACACACACACACACACACACAGTCCGCTCGTGACCTCAGCTAGAGACCTCGTTTTTCTGCACAGACACCAGCTAGTGAATACCTGTGAATTTTATATCTCCGAATAGTGTTAAGTGATTGTGTTGTGTTTTTGTAATTGTATACGTATAGCGCTATACAGTTACAGATATAAGATAAAGTGCAGGGTTCTATTTAATTTCAAAACAGTTTTCTGTTACCGTATTCCAAAGGTAGGAGAAATAGTATAAGGTAAGCAGGGTAAGCTTCGCGTATTTAGTTTATTAGAGACCGCTTTGATTTTTTGTTGTTGTTGATTTGTATTTTCTCTTTGCCGTTTTTATTGCTAAAGGGGGAGCGAAATGGCTTGTGAAGGTTGCGTGAACCTAGAGGTCCGTCTCAGGATGTGTGAGGAGGAAATTCGGCTTCTCAGGAGTGCGCTCCGTGAGAAGAGTGAACCCTCCCCACAACCCAAAGAGCGTTCCACTTCTTCACCTACTGTCACTGCCATGAGCGAGTGGCGCTCCGTGGGGTCCCGTTTGTCGAGCCCGCGTTCGGTAGACGTGTGCCCTGTGGAGCAACCGCTGGCTCTAGTCAATCGTTTTGCTCTACTGGAGGATGAAGTGGCTGAAAACCAGGAGTTCTTGGTGGTGGGGGACTCCATGGTTCGAGGCTATGACGACATCCTGCAGCGAAAGACTAAGCGACGTTGCAAGCTTGTATGTCAACCGGGCCGTGGGATCGTTGATTGTACCCGGTCCATCAGGGAGCAAGGACGGAAGAACACGGTTACGATTGTACATACGGGTAGTAACGATGTAGGTAGGGTGAGATCAGAGGAGCTTGTTCGGAATTACAAGGTCCTCCTTCAGGAGATGAAGGAACGTGGGAGCCGTCACGTAGTCTGTGGGATCCTCCCGAGGATCTACGCAGGTTCGTGTTGGAACAGTAGAGCCATAGGGATCAATGATAGGATATCGCAGTTGTGCACACAATTGGGATACCACTTTCTTGATCCTTGGTATCTCTTTTCTAGGCGCCATGACCTTTACGCTTCTGATGGGATCCACCTTACCCGCAGAGGCAAAGATGTTCTTACAAACCTCATTGTGGGAGTTTGTAATGAACCAGCTCCTTTTTTAGGGTAGAAGGCCAAAGGGAAGGGGAAATAGAATGTACTTGGGAAAACAGTGTAGAGTATAGCATTAATGTAGAACAATGTACCAGTATAGGACAAAATATAATTTTAGGATATAATGTCGCTAGAGGACGAAATGTCACATTAGGATATAATGTCATAGGACAAAATGTCGCAATGGGATATAATGACAGTGGAGGACAAAAGATCACGATGGGAAGTAATGATAAAGGAGAACAAAATATCACGATAGGATGTAATGATAATGGAGGAGAAAATATCACGGTAGGATATAATGTCATTGAAGGCCAAAATGTAATTTTAGGAAGGGATACCGGACAGAATGTCAATGAAGGCCAAAATATCATGATAGGATGTAATATCGCTAGAGGACGAAATGACACATTAGGATGTAATGTCTTAGGACAAAATGTCACAATGGGATGTAATGACAGTGGAGGACAAAAGATCACGATGGGAAATAATGATAGTGGAGAACAAAATATCACGATAGGATGTAATGATAATGGAGGAGAAAATATCACGGTAGGATATAATGTCAGTGAAGAACAAAATATAATTTTAGGAAGAGATACCGGACAGAATGTCAATGAAGGCCAAAATATCAAGATAGGATGTAATGACAGTGGAAGACAAAAGATCACGATGGGATGTAATTATAGTGGAGGAAAAAATATCACGGTAGGATATAATGTCACTGGAGGACAAAATATAATTTTAGAAAGGGATGCCGGACATAATGTCACTGAACGATGGGAGGCCGGCGTGAATCACGGTGACATAGGGGGACAAAATGTACAAAATAGATCGGATGACCGTAATCGACCAGATGTCCGTGATGGGGGAAATGTTAATTTTGATAGGAGAAATGTTAATGAGGCATTGAATGTCAATGAAGGACCAAATAATAATAATATAGAGCAAGGCATAAATAAAAAACAAAATGATAATATAAGACATGATATTGAAACTCAAAATGTGTCAAAAAGAAATAATCAGGAGTTTCTTAAAACTATGTACTTTAATGCTCGTAGTATTAGGAACAAATTTCAAGAAATACAGGCGTATGTCAAAAGCGAAAATCTCGATATGATAGGAATAACTGAGACATGGTTAAATGATACAGAGTTCGAAGCTGAATTTAATATTGCGGGATTTAAACACTTTCATCAGGATAGAAACCACAAGAAAGGTGGGGGTGTTCTATTGTACGTTAAAAACAATGTTCATGCTTGTGTTTTAGAGAAAGTGAAACAGGATGCATATGACAGTTTGTGGGTTGAGTTAACCCAAACAAATGGACAAAAAATGAATATAGGTGTAATATATAGGCCAAAGACATTATCATTAGCAGACGACAAACTGTTATTTCAAGAACTGTCTAGTTTCTGCAACCGGGATTTATTGATAATGGGTGATTTCAATTTTACTGACATTGATTGGATGACCCTTGAACATGGCCATATAGGTAGTCGCTTGATTGATTTTCTTGGTGACAATTACTTAATTCAGCATGTAAAAGAGCCCACAAGATATGGAAACTTACTCGATTTATTGATCACTAGCCGCGAAAGCATGGCAACTGATGTAGAAGTCGGTGAATCTGTTGCAAATAGCGATCACAACTTAGTCAGATTCAAACTCCTAAACAATTTTAGAATAGATACTTGTGCTTCTAAAATACCCGATTTCAGTAAAGCTCAGTTCATAGAACTACGTCAGGAGCTTCAGCTTACAGATTGGGAGGAAAAATTAAATGAAAGGCCTGTAGATCAGATGTGGGAAATATTTCAAAATACGCTCACTAAGATGATTCAAACTTACATTCCTTTTAAGGACAGACGTCCCCCAAATCAGGCTCGCCCAAAGTGGCTCGACAAAGAAACTGAAAAAAGTATTGCTAAAAAGAGACAGGCTTATAAGAAATATAAGTGTTCGGGTGCATCTAATGACTATGAAAGTTATGTATCAATACAGAGAGATTTAAAAAAGACAATAAGAAAAAGAAAACGACAATACGAAATGAACATCGCTGAGAAATCCAAAGAGAATCCCAAAGAATTCTATAGTTACATTAGAGATAAAAAGGTTGTTAGGAATCACATTGGTCCACTATTATCTGCTGACGGTCAACTTGAATATTCAAATGAAGGAATGTGTAATCTCTTAAACAATTATTTTAGCTCGGTATTCGTAAACGAAACACCTCAAAGTGAATTCCAAACTGAAAACTGTGAAAAGACTGGGGTAAACTTACTCACTACGGTAAATATAACAAAAGAAACAATTAAAAGGTGTATAGACAAACTCAAAGTTAATAAAACACCAGGGCCGGACGGTTGGCATCCAAGAATCTTAAAGGAAATGAAAAATGAGATTGTTGTTCCATTAGAAATTATTTTCAAGAAATCCATCATATCCGGAGATGTCCCAAGAGAATGGAAGCTAGCTAACGTTACTCCCATATTCAAAAAAGGTGACAAAAAGAAACCAAATAACTATAGGCCTATTATTTTGACTTCGATCGTAGGAAAAATAATGGAAACTATCATCAGAGATGCTATCGAATATCATTTAGAAAGTAACCGTTTGATAAATGATAGCCAACATGGTTTCAGACGGAAACGTTCTTGCGTGACTAACTTACTCGAATTCTACAACACAGTTGTCTCGAATTATGACAAAAGAAACAATATAGATTTAATATATCTAGACTTTGCAAAAGCTTTTGATACCGTCCCACACGAAAGACTACTTACTAAATTAGCTTTGCATGGAATAAGTGGTAGCCTATTAGGTTGGACTAGTAATTGGTTGAAAGGTCGAAAACAGAGAGTTGTTTTAAATGGAAAAACTTCTGGATGGAAAAGTGTTGCAAGTGGAGTTCCTCAGGGTTCCGTTCTTGGGCCACTTCTATTCATAGTATATATAAATGATATAGACCATGGACTAAAATCTACTGTTTCCAAATTTGCTGATGATACAAAACTGTGCGGAGTGGCAAATGATCACTCAAACCAATTATATATTCAAGAAGATTTAGATCAATTACAGCAATGGTCTGAAAAGTGGCTAATGAAATTTAACACAAGTAAATGCAAGGTAATGCACATAGGTAAAAATAACAGTAAGTACGATTACAAGTTATTTGGAAATTCGTTAACAAAAGTGGATAGTGAAAAAGACCTCGGCGTAATTATCAGTAACGACCTCAAATCATCCAAGCAGTGTATTTCAGCCTCTGAGAAAGCAAATAAGATTCTGGGATTGATTGCGCGATCTTTTGATTTCAAAAGTCCATCACTCATTAACAAGCTATATAAATCGTTAGTTCGTCCACATTTGGAATATGCTGTTTCCGTATGGTCACCGAATCTCATTAAAGACATTGACAGACTGGAAAAAGTACAACGGCGAGCCACAAAACTGATTCCAAATATCAAAAATAAATCATACGAAAATCGACTTAAGCACATGAATCTGTTTTCCCTAAAAAAGCGTAGACTCAGAGGTGACTTGATACAGGTCTTTAAGATTTTAAAGGGAATTGACAACATCAAAAGTGACAAAATTTTCACATTGAATGAGAATCAGACAAGAAACAATGGTCTCAAACTGTCCGGAAATAGATTCAATTTGGAAGTAGGTAGAAACAACTTTGCCAACCGTGTAGTTAATGAATGGAATAAACTTCCTGCACAGGTAGTGCAATGTAGTTCAGTTCGAAGCTTTAAGAATCATTTAGATAAATACCTAAGTAAGATGCTGTAATTATTATAATTTATGTTATAGTATTTGTTTTTGTTTTGTTATAATTTGTCTGTCTGATTTTCATTTATTATTAGTTATATGTCAATTTATTATCATTTACTATTTACCTGTTTGTTTGTTATTCAACTATACCAATGCATTTATTTATGTATTTTAATTGTTATTTACATTGTTATAGTTTTATTTTATTATTAATATGATTTTTTTTTTTTTTTTTTCGCATCCGACCTAGATATGGATCAAAAGGTCTCCTGTCGGCATGCTTTGCCTTTGTAATCCTTTGTAATATATATGTGTGTGTGTGCACATACAGTATACATATATATGCATGTATATATGTATATTTATATATGTATATACAGTATATATATATATATATATATTATATATATATATATATTATATATATAAAGTAAAATTTGACAAATACAGAGGTGAGATGGCAAAATGAAAATTTAACGCTAGAGTAGTGAGTTTATTCAGAACCAGACGTTTGGACCTCAGTCCACCGAGGAAGACCCTAGAGGTCGTAACGTCTGGTTCTGAATAAATTCATTACTCTAGCCTTAACTTTTCATTTTGCCAATTCACCTCTATACATATTTATATATATATATATATATATATATATATATATATATATATATATATATATATTCGAAGTTTATTCTTTCTCCGACTGTGGGTTCCTGTGTGTAATATATATATATATATATATATATATATATATATATATATGTAAATATCAATATGTATGTAAATATAAATATATATATATATATATATATATATATATATATATATATATATGAGGAAGGTGGAAGAGTAAGACACGGGTCTAAGCCCGAGTTTATTCCTGACCAGTTTAGCTTAGAGCTTCATTATTCCTCTGAAGAAGCTCTAAGCGAAACCGGTCAAGGATAAACTTTGGCCCTAGACCCGTGTCTTACCCTTCCACCTTACTCAAACCTGTCATGTCTCAATATATTATATATATATATATATATATATATATATATATATATATATATATATATATATATATATATGTGAAACTCAATTCACTGAAACACGTGAATGTAAGATTTCTCTCAAAATCACTCGGGAAATAAGACACTATGTTCCAAACGTTTTCGTGTATGCAGACATCTTCAGGGAATACAGAATGACAATGGGTAGGAACATACATACAGAAAAGTAATAGGCAAGACAGGAACCATGGGAGGTCACACAAAACAATTTCTTACCAAATCGTATCAGGACGGGAACACGCCGTGGGCTGCTACATATTCAACAATTTTCCTTATAATTAAATTATCCAGTTTGTATAGCCCTAAACCTACGTTCATAATGTTATCAAAAGAATGTTTAATAAGACTAAATTCAATAATGTTTCCGTCTAACATACAACTGCAAGAGACAATTTCTTTGGAATTGTTCCAATCTATGGCATAGTTATGGTCTCTTGCGTGTACGAAAATCCCAATGGACAATTGACCAGATCTCACACTATACCTATGTTGATTTATTCTAGTCAGTAACTCTTTTTCTGATTGACTAATATAGCATTTATTGCATTTAAGAAAAGGAATGCTGTAAACACGGCCTACCCCATCACCTAGGGAATTTTCAATAAGAATGTTTTTAGTGGAACTTGTGTTCTTGAATAAGACATTGAAGTCAAACTGTCTAAGAATCTTAGGCAGACTTATCAGGTTCTCATAGAAAGGAAGAACCAAAAGGTTTTTGTTACATAAATTATTCCTTTCCCGAGAAATGTCACGGTAGGACCTCTTAGCCATTGGATAACTCAAGTCTGATGCAATGTCACAGATTTTCTTCAGTTCATCATCCAAGAAATCAGGGCTACAAATTCTGTAAGCCCCGAGAAACATACAACAGGCCATTTGTGCTTTTCCTGAATACATCATATTTGAAACGTCTGCCACTTCTACGTATCAAAATGTCAAGAAAGGGTAATTGTTATCTTGTTCTATCTCAGTAGTGAATTTGATTGAAGGAACTAAATTATTCAAATTAACAAGAAAGGAGTCTACACTGAGGTCAACAGGCCAAATGCACAAAATGTCATCAATATATCTTTGCCATGTGACGTAATAATCCCTTTCAAAAAATTTCATGTTTAACTTCCTCAATACTGGACATACTGGGTTACCATGGCCATACCAATTTTTTTCACATGAAAATCACCATTGAAAATTGGAATCTACTACACATGAGTTGATCAAATTAATAATGGTGTTACAAGGGAGTGGCAAGTCAAGTTTCAACAATTATTCTTCCAGCCAGGTATAACAATAAGTGATTAAATGGAACTCCGGGTGAAAAGAGACACATCATACACACACACACACACACACACACACACACACATATATATATATATATATATATATATACATACATATATATATATACATACATATATATATATATATATATATATGTATATAATGTATATATATATATATATAATGTATATATATATATATATATATATATATATATATACTTTATTGAAAGTGATGGCTAATTGTGATCTTATTATTTTTCAAAAATATTTTCCATATGTCTTACTTTGGATTTATGTTCCTTTGAAAGGAGGTTTATGACTTCACTGTAGATGGTCATGTTTGCTATATCGCGATTCCGGGTTCAAGACCCTTCTTAAGTAGTTCTAGGAGTATTTTATCTGGTCAGGATAAGAATTATTCCAGTGCTAGTTTTAATCATTTTACTATATATACTTAAATTTCTGTATTTATTCTTCAATGCAGAGGTCACCGTTTACCTGGAAGAGGTTACCTGGTAACTAAGGCAGGGATGAAATATTACGTACTAGGGGAAGCCTCCGGCTTTGTGATCTGTTATAAGACAAGGAAGACCAGCCACTTCCTTTTTAAAAACAGCTTCCACTAAGAGAGAAAGGAACTTAAAAAATCGAATGTCATCTACAGGTTTACTTGCACACGAGGGAACTGTGAAGCCCTCCCCTCCACCTATATTGGCATGGCAACAATGAGGTTATCCCGTAGCCTTTCTTACCACCTGACATCAGGAGCCCCTAACAAGATCAGCATTATACATTAAAGAGTTGAGTCCAAATCTAAATATACAAGCAGATTAACTTAGGGCCCTCCCAAGCATGAGACAAATCGCCCCAAATCCAAACATGAGACAAATCAAAGCCGAGACACAACGCCACAATTCCAAGCATAGGACATTTTGTCACAACACAAAGCCGGAGGCTTCCCCTAGTACGTGATATTTCATCACTGCCTGAGTTACCAGGTAACCTCTTCCAGGTGACCGGTGACCTCCCCCATTGAAGAATAAGTACAAAAATCTAAGTATATATAGTAAAATAATTAAACCTAACACTGGAATAATTCTTATCCTGACCAGATAGAATATTCCTAGAGGAACTGAAGAATGGTCTTGAACCAGAAATTGCAATATAGCAAACATGACCACCTATAGTGATGTCATAAACCTCCTTTCAAAAGAACAAAAATTCATAGTAAGAGATATTGAAAATACATAAAAAAATAATTAATGCACAATTAGCCATCACTTTTAATGTATGTAAAAGAGAAAATCTGCCCGTCTATCAAGGATACGTACCAGCTTAACCACTAGCTACAAGTGGGTTTGGTTCTTCG
>NC_134799.1:42935962-42963462 GCF_046742065.1 Oratosquilla oratoria | reverse complement strand
CACTGTATTGAACGTGTTGAAGCCTCCTACATAGAAGCTACTGTCCTTTAGGGATCATAATGTAATCGTGTTGACTGCCAAACTTTTAATTTCGAACATATATTTCTTGTCTCTCCACACACACACACACACACACACACACACACACACACACACACACACACACACACACACACACACACACACACACACACACACACACACACACGGCTGAAATAATTTCAGTATCGCTCAGCTGCGAGTCATAATTCCAACTCTAGTGGGCGGGGAGTTAGGTAGATGTAGGTGTAGGTGTAGGTGTGTGTGTGTGTGTAGGTGTAGGTGTGTGTGTGTGTGTGTGTGTGTGTGTGTGTGTGTGTGTGTGTGTGTGTAAAGTCCCAGCATTACCCATAGATCGGTCATAGCTCTCTTGGGGCGGGGGTAATAGCTCTAGAACACGAGCCCAACACGTGATCCAAAACCATGGTGAATATCACACACACACACACACACACACACACACACACACACACACACACACACACACACTGGTCATGTAGTCAATTTTTTATCTTATTATAGTTGACGCCAGGCAAAGCTATAAGCTTTATAGAATGATTCCCACTTTATAGGCTTAAAATATCGATTTCTAATAATCCATTTCAATTATGAGTTTAGTTTGATAGCTCTGGTTTCTCTGATCACAAAAAATATCTTAGTTTACCCTTTCTATTTCAGTAGCTAGAATAGCAATGTTCTTTTTACAATGAGCTTATGCACATAGTTGGGAGATTTACAAAACGAGGTTTCGTAATTATCCATTGTTGGAATTAGAAAACATTTGAAGTTGTGTCTGTACCCAAAGACTGCGAGCAACCATGATGGAATAATGTTGCCTTACATAACGACATATGAAACCTCTTGAAGACAACACCGAGGATGATAATGAGAATTAGATAATGCTACAACGTCACCTGTGACCCGTGTATCTCGCCGAAGATCCTAAGGTTGCTCTTTGGAAGATGTCTGTCAAGTCAAAAGCTGCCTGGGGCAGATAACCTATTGTTACGTAGAGAAGGCATCTAGCCTTTGTTCATCATTTTAATTTTCAGGTCGTCTTTCTTGAAGGTTTCTAGAGAAAGTGGTGAAAGAACTACGGTTATATGACTAATGTTTTTAGAGCGCTTGCCTGGTCCTCTAATTTCCAATTTCTAAATCGTCTTTCTCGAAGTTTCACTGAGGTCAATGAGCTACGATTAGTATTTTTTCGCATTCATTTGTACGAATTTTTATTCCCCTTTTCAAAATGTTGACAGGAACAAGTGAATTGCAGTAAGGGGAATAATTCTCCTTGTAGAATTTTTCTCCGTCTCTTCAATCTTCAATCTTTCTCAAGATTTGCCCAAACTAGGTGGTTCTTCTAGGTGAATATGGACTTCTAATCTTTACCGTCTTTGCTCTTTTAGTGTGTCTTTCTCATGGGAAATTAAGGGTAGTAAATTATTGATAGGTGACGAATACTTTTTGAGTTCTACCTATCATTTCCTCTTCTCCCTTCATCAAACTCTTACAAAGACATCTAAGATTCACATAGACGGTAAATTATTCTCTTTAGATTTTCTAGAACTTTTACTATCATTTTGGTTTCGAGTTTGTCTTTCTTAGACTTTGTAAGGAACAGGTGAACTATAATGAGAAGATTAAAACCTTTTCTGGCCTCCTTGTCTATCTCTACGTTTCAATTTGTCTTTCCCAAATTTTGACAGACACATGTGACTTATAATTAGGCAGTTGAGACTCCAGAAGTACTTATCAATCCTTCCATTTCCGGATTCTCTTCTCCAAATTTTGAATAACTTTTGGCAGGATAATACCATTGAGATACTTTCTGTTCAGGAGAATGGGTAACAAGATAATCTGTATAACACTCCCCAAAACTTACAAAATAGAAAATTATAGTGTTTGCCAGAACCTAGCAACGTTGTTTCCCACTCCATTCTTGGCATATCAGTGAAAATATGCCTTACAGTAATCATCGGTTTGTCCTTGTTGCCGTTTCGTGATATGAGGAGAACAGATAGAAATGAGAATTATCAGAATTTTATTGCGATTGGCAATATGAAAAAGAATGTAGCTTCAACTATTATTATAAAGTAGGAAATGAAGATAAAAAAATATCTCCCAAAAAGAAAACGTGTGTGTATAATTATGTACATGTGTGCATGCGAGTATGTGTGTGTGTGTGTGTGTGTGTGTGTGTGTGTGTGTATTCACCTCGGATCTGCTGCAGCCTCTTTTCGAGACAGCCAGACACCACCCTACGGCAGTGAGCTCAGAGCTCATTATTAGCAGATCTCTGGGTAGGTCTGAGACCACTCACACTCCACACACCGGGAATGCGAGGTCACAACTCCTTGACTAACGTCCCGTACCTACTCGCTGCTAGGTGAACAGGGGCTACACGTGAAAGGAGACAAACCCAACTTGTCTCCGCCCGGCCGGGGAATCGAACCCCGGTTCTCCGGCTTGTGAGGCCAGTGCTTTACCAATCCGTGTGTGTGTGTGCGCGCGCGTGTGTGTATGTGTGTGTGTGTGTGCGTGCATTTGTGCGTATACAGCCCTGATCCCTCATCAACAGTTTCACCTCATACAAATCATAGAATTAGTGTTTCCCCAAAACTCACGCGTCAGTGAAGCCCTTCAGCATTCAATTTCTACCGTCCTCTCGTAACCCACCAGTTAATGTAATAGCCAGTTACCGTAACTTCTCTTAGTCCACTTAAGTCATTCCCACCTGAATTGACATTAATCCACATTAATCAACTCGTGTCTACTAACAACTGTATTCCCATTGCGTCAGTTCTTTCCATTTTTCGTTTGTAGGTCTTCTAGTGTCTACCCTCTCCTCGTCATCTTCGATATCCAGATAAATAGATAATAAAATAAATGAATAAAAAAAGAAAGAAATATTATAAAAAATAAATAATAATAATAATAATAATGATTATAATAATAGTAACAATAATGATAATAATAATAATAATAATGATATAATAATAACAATGATGATAATAATAATAATAATCATGATAATAATGATAATGATAAAATAATAATAGTAATAATAATAATAGTAATAATAGTAATAAAATATTAATAATAATAATAATCATGATAATAATGATAATGATAAAATAATAATAGTAATAATAATAATAGTAATAATAGTAATAATAATAATAATAATAATAATAATAATAATGATTACGATAATAATAATAATATCATAACCACCATGATTTTTTCAGCCTTGCTGCACGTAGGTATGTTCTTACAGTGACTTTATTCCCGTGGTATCACGTAGTATAAATAAATCCTGTTAGCTCATTCAAGTGACTATACAATCTCCATGGTAATTATTTAAGACCTATGTGGTCACATTTTATGTCTACAATCTTTACCCTTTCGGAAGAACGACGTACTTTAGATATTTTGTTTTGGATAAGGACAGGAGAATTTTTAGTAGATGATGAGCAAACAGCATCATAAATTACGTCACGAACGATTAAAACATCCTCCAGCTTAGGGTCCGGTAGATAATTTTCTTCAGCACGAACAAATAAATAAACATGTTGTTGATATTGATTGCTTAAGTCTTATCCAGTATTTTTTTTTTTTTGAACTATTAACATCACAATGGACCAGAATCCCACAATATTCTTTTATGGTTAGATATTGATCGCCATTCAAAACGGAATGCTGATTTTTTTTTTTTTTTTTTTTTTCCCTATTGCCTCTCCTTTAGTTTTCCTTCAATATTTTTGTCTTTCATTTGGCTCGAAATTACCTTCAGGATAAAAACGATAGTTATTGCCAATGAAATACCAGATCATACAAATTGTCCTCCATTGTTGTTTGAGATTATAAAAGAAAAACACAATTGATACATGAATAGTAAACGCAAACAGATTAAAAAGGACAAATAAATTGAACAGAATTAAAATTGAATTCAAAACGCATAAGAATTAAAATCTTCTCTTCATCAATTCACTCCATCAACTCTGACCCTAACCCTCTCACCATCTATTAATCCTCTCACATCCTATCAGTCTTGCAGCCTCCTGTCAATTCTCTTCTACCTAAGGCTATCACCCGATACCCTATCAATCTTGTGACGCCCTGTCAATTCAGTCTTATACAAGGCTATCAACTTCCACCAATCTATCGGTTTCATCTTTGTCTATTAGTCTTTACTCACACTATCAACCTTATCTCCTGCTATCATTCCTTACTTCTCAATTGTTTTCGTTTGTTGTCTATTCAATTTGTTTTTGGGTCTTTTCACTTGCCTTTTGGATACAAGTCTATTGCTTCCCTTAAATGATTTTAAACTTTGTTGTTTTATTTTTTTTATTTTTCATACATCTGTCTCTTTACCTCTCAATCTCTTTCTCTCATTCTTTATCTCTCGCTCTCTTTCTGTCTATATCTCTTTCTCTCTCTCTCTCTCTGTATGTCTGTCTGTCTCCCTCTCTCTTTCTCTCCCTCTTCTTCTCTTTCTACATCTCTGTATCTTTCTCTTTTTTCTTTTTCTCTTTTCCTAGGCTTAAATCCAGACTTCCCAGGCTTTGTAACCACTGTTTACTTATTCTCCTTTGTCAATAATAGTTACTCGTTTAAAGAGCATTGTGAAATGGCGCAAAAACAAAATTTTTCTAAAACCTTGACTTTGTACAAGTACTGCATTATTTTTCTATTTTCAGTTACTTTCTTGTTATGTTCCTCTTCATTTCCTTTCTAGACATAATTTATTTTATTTCTCTCCTTGAAATCATCCTTCAAGAATATATATAATCCATACATCCTTCAAATTTGCATAACCTTTATCATATTCTTTTTCTTCGTCCAGTTATTCTTCACTTATTTTCTACTCTCTTTTCTTTTTCTATTATCTTCTCCATTTCTATTATTTCCACTAACACACACACACACACACACACACACACACACACACACACACACACACACACACACACACACACACACACAGGGCTGAAATAATTTCAGTATCGCTGCGCTTCGAGTCGCTACTCCAACTCTCGTGGGCGGGGAGTTGGGTGTGTGTGTGCGTGTAAGGTCATAGCATTACCCATAGATCGGTCATACGAGCTCTGAGCTCTCTTCCGGGATGGAAATAGCTGTCGATCACGAGTCCAACACGTGATTCAAAGACCAAGGTGAATCACAGACACACACACACACACACACATATATATATATATATATATATATATATATATATATATGTGTGTGTGTGTGTGTGTGTGTGTGTGTGTGTGTGTGTGTGTGTGTGTGTGTGTGTGTGTCTGTATACATATAAAATAGTAATGATAATATTAGTCATATATTAGGTACAGAAACAAACATGTAAGGACCAATAGGCCTATTATTGTTCCTTTTTCGATGTAACTCTACATAGCTCCTCCAACACCAACCTGAACTTCTATCCTCCACCTACTCTACCGCTCACTCTATCATTTTGCTTTTCTACTCCATTGCTATGTTTTCCTTCTTGCGTTCTTTCTATTCTTAATTCTCTCTTCGTTCTCCTCTCTCGATTTCCTAAGCTAAGCCAAACTTCCCTCGTCTATCTCCTTACCACTCTCTCCATTAAAAGCTTGTTTACGTCCCCGATCCATTAAACCATCAACACTCGCCATCCCTTCCTTCTTCTCTTCTTCCCTTCTATCTCTCCCCAGCGCTGAACTTGCTTCCTCATACCCACTACCACCTCCTACGTCAAAACCTTGTTTATGTTTCGACCAAAGTTGCCAAGACGTAATTTCCATACTTTATTGCTACTTAGATCGTGAGTCACAAGAGTCGAGGGGGCTTCCTTGGCATCAAGAGTAGACGTGTGAACGGGGATTTCTGCGCTACTTAAAGACGTCCTGGCTACTATAGAGACTCATAAACCCCTTTAATACAATGAAATCATTCAATTCTCCCTAAACAGTTGCCAGATGATTTTATTCAGCTTAAATTTGGAACCTATCCAAAACAAGAATCAAGAGAATGAAGGCTTTATTCAGGACAAGGATTCCGAATCCATTTGAAGAGAAATCCTTGGTGTTCCACACTACAAAATCCATATGTTTCATCTCCATACTGATGGAGGCAACCCACGTGTCACAATAGATTCTCTGATGGCCCTGCGATGGAGATGAACCTTATAGAGGGCCTTAATTGATTCCAAGAAGTTTGCGGATTCCCTAATAGAGGGTTAGTTACCACCTAAGGTGATTAAGCAATAGATTATACAGAATTGGATCGCCTTTATAGACCATTGGATCATCTAACGGGGGAGCTGAGCTTCAGTGATGTTCTGTTACCAGGATGACCGAAGACACTTTGATACTTTAACAAGTTAAGCTAACATAGTTAGGGTATCCTAGTTACTGGAAAGTTACCTGTATTAACTGCGGTGCTAAGTTTGAACCAAAATTGTTTATGGGGCACATGTTACATAAATATTACATATATAAACACTTGTGTATATGTACATATATATATATATATATATATATATATATTTATATATATTTGTGTGTGTGCGCGCGCGCGTGTATTATATATATATATATATATGTGTGTGTGTGTGTGTGTGTGTGTGTGTGTGTGTTTGTGTGTGTGTGTTTGTGTTTTTAACCATAGTCTCCCTATCAAGCTGGTGTCGATGGGTTCAGTGGTGTTGTTTCCGTCCTCCGTGTTCCAGATGCATGGTGATTCTTCTAGATAATCTGTTGGAAATCCGTCCCACGTAGATTGAAAGGAGCGCGCAGTCCTCCCATGGGCATAAGTATTTATATACTACGTGTGATTGACGGACACTGTGGTTCTGGAGCGGAGTTATTCTTTAAAAGTAAAGATATTCCTACTCATTTAAAAAATTGTGAAGGACAATTTGTCACTTTTTTTGAGGATCACCTTTCTATGGATCATATTTCTGATAATCATCTTTTACTTCTTTTATTTGGTAGACCTGTATACTTCGTAAAAATCATGTGTGTAGTACATTTTTATTCTATTGTATTAGGGTGTGTTTGTACCAGTTGTCGATCACTCTGCGGAGATTGGCTTGGAACTTGTGGCCCGAATAGCCACTGTTGATATTGTTGTTGATGTCTGTTTTGTTCTGCTTTAAGTTCTTGTATTCTGTTTTTTATTTTCTACATTTCTGTGATCATTATAATATTTGTGTTTCCTATGAGTCTTGGAAATTCGATTTATTTCCTCTTCTCTACCAGAAATGTACTTTTCGAGAGTTTCAGAGATCACGAAAAAATAAATAAATAAATAAAATAATTAACTCTTGTCATAATTCTTAACAGGATATACCAGAGAGAATCTTCTGCTACGTTTCACTCTATATATATATATATATATATATATATATATATATACATAAGTGTATGTGTATATATGTATATTATATATATATGTATATATATATATATATATATACATATATATCATACATACATAAGTGTATGTGTATACATGTATATTATATATATATGTATATATATATATATATATATGTGTGTGTGTGTGTGTGTGTGTGTGTGTGTGTGTGTAACCATTCATCCCTATACACTTCGTAAAAACTGATGTTTCAAGAATAAATATATTCTCTTTATTTCAATCCAACGAGGACTGCGTTTAGGTAAAAGATTCTGTACTTTTATTATGAATTTTTCAAATCCCGTATTATCTTTTATTTCTTCTTGCAGATGAAGTTATTTGCATCCGTAAACGATCAAGAAGTAAAAGTTTGTGAAAGTTAAGTTTTCCTTGGCATTTCACATCACACGACCAAAAAAATTCTGATAAATAACGAAGAATTTTGATGATAGCTAATGGGAGTCATTTAATTTTTTTTTTTTTACTAAACTGTAATGACAAAAACAATTAAAAGAATTGAATTGGCAAAGCAGGAGCTCATTCATTCGAAAATGAAAAATAATTAAACGTAGTTTTCTTCACAAACTTGTACATATTTCGGATAAAATATTCGTTTATCAGATATTTTATGTAAATAGTCGTGTAATATCAATAAAAAAATATAATATAATAAAAAATACAAGTTACTTCATAAACATCTGCAGTAGAAATCCTTTTTATTTGCGTAATACTGAAAATATATTTCCCTAATCGTTTTGTGTGTGTATGTGTGTGTGTGTGTGTGTGTGTATGCTGGTGTATGTGTGATTCACCATCGTCTTGGATCACGTGTTGGACTCGTGATCGACAGCTTTTTCCCTCCCGGAAGAGAGCTGAGAGCTCATATATGATCGATCTATGGGTAATACTGGACCTTACATGCATACACACCCGAATTCCCCGCCCACGAGTTGGAGTAACGATTTGCAGCGCAGCGATACTGAAATTTCAGCCCTGGGCGGCATTCAAACCCTGACCGCCGTAGTGGTGACCGCGAACGTTACTACTGCGCCGTCGTGTGTGTGTGTGTGTGTGTGTGTGTGTGTGTGTGTGTGTTTGTGTGTGTGCATGTGCGTATATGTGTGCATGTGTACATGTATGTGCGTATGGGTGTGCGTGTGGGTGTGTGCGTGAGTGTATGTTTGCTTGCAAATACATAACATCAAATCTCTGACAATATACATTATGTTCCTTGTTATATTGCTCTCGTTCTCTTAATATTTTCTTTTTCTGTTCCTCCAATTTATCCTTTCCTCTTCGTTTTCCTTCATTTTCTTTTCTCTTCTACTTAATTTTTCACGAGAGGTGTGTAGACCAAGAGTTACATGAATAAGATGAGGAGAAGGGAAGAAGATGTATGTGCTAATCTTCGACACATATTTCTGATCATATCCTTTGAAAATTCTTTTCTACCTGAATCTATTTCATTCAACTGAGCTTAGAACCCTATAATGAGGATATAAGCATCACCTCAACCCTTTTGTTACAATATATATATATATATATAGCTTGTTCATGATTGTATTCACCTAATGGAAGATCTTAATGCTAATGATGTTGAAAAGCAACGCAACTTTGCATTTAGGGTCACAAGTCGGTCAAACTCTGGTCATTTTCCTCACTTATAGGTGATGATTTTGTATTTAATAAAATCCCCTGACGGCTAGTGAAATACAAATGCACTGATGGGATTCACTGAATCAATCATCAGTTGGACCTGTAAATTTAATTTTAATCTTGGTTAGCGCCCTTTGCTGAGAGAACAAACCGAGATAACGCCTTTCATTCAGAACCAGCCGGTCGTAATATTACAACATTCGTGGCATATTTAAAAGGAAATGTTGTCATTAAAACTAACACCTGGATTCCCGTGGACAAGTCATTTGCAAATTTTATCAGAAAATTGTCATAACACAGGCCCGCGCGTGCAAACACACACGCGTACGCACGCAAACTCAAACACACACCCACACTCACACGCACACACACACACACACGCACACACACACCACATATACATGCACTGTAAGATGCTCGTAGATAAAGGTAGGCAAGTAAGGTGGATAGAGGGATAGTTGGCTGTTTTGTAAACAACAGTTCGAGAAATTTTATGGTTTCGCTCCTAGCGTTATGTTTTTAAACAGGGGCTTGTGGGACTCTACAATATGTGAACTAAGTCAGTGGGCAGTGAATTCGAGATTGCTTGAGTAAGCAGTATTGCATGCTGAGTTGTAACAGCGGATCTGATTAGAGAAAGAGTGGAGGAGGAGAAAATTAAATTGTTTCACAATTGTAAGATCACGCCCTTAGGGGAGGTTCTTATTTCTAAAAATAAAGATCACTGGACTAAAGAAATCATGACGTTATTGCAGAACTGATATAGGACCTAAATTGAGTGTTCTCGAGGGCAGTCCTCTGGTGAACATAAGGGAATCAAGTTGTAGAAGAATTCGTGAAGAAAATAAAGGAAAAATCTCCACCGTTTAATTCTCCGTACTATACATAACATAATACTAAAATAACATATGAGATGTGCTCTATACTAAGTGGAACCAACATTATAGAACTTGACTAAGTCGGATAATCGACAGTGGTAAAAGGAAAGTAGAAAGTGAAAGACGTACTCAACAAAAGTAAAGCACGAAAGAATTGACGGCACATAGGGGGCGGCAACTGAGTGGTGACAGACGGTCACATGCATACACATAAAAACATACAGTGGCGCAGTGGTAGCGTTCGCGGCCGCCACTACGGCGGTCCGGATTCGAATCCCGCCGAGGGCTGAAATTATTTCAGTATCACTGCGCTACGAGTCGTTACTCTAACTCTCTTGGGAGGGGAGTTGGGTGTGTGTCTGCGTGTAAGGTCACAGCATTACCCATAGATCGGTCATATACTGTATGAGCTCTGAGCTCTCTTTCGGGAGGGAAAATAGCTGTCGATCACGAGTCCAACACGTGATCCAAGACCATGGTGAATCACACACACACACACACACACACACACATATACACTCACACACACACAAACACGCGCACGCACACTCACACACGCACGCACACACACACACACACACACACACACACACACGCACGCACGAGTGCATAGACGTGCACGCGTTGATTTGTGTATTGCATGGATCTGGAATGCCTTTCCACTAGCGTTCATTCGACGCTTCAAAGCTTTGGTCATGATTCGCTATGATTACAGAAAGCGGAGAAACCTGTCTATCACACGCCCGCGCCATTGCTGTCCGTCTACGATCTGTCTGTCTATTTTCCCCTTGTTCTATTTTCCTTTCATTCTGTCTTTCCTCTTTCCCGTCTTTCTGTCGATTTTGTCACAGAACGAAACACGATTGGGTGGACAAGTATACTGTGTAATATATGGTTTACTTTATGTTCGAGATTTTGGGTATATGTACATACAGTACGTATATGAATTCATTATACATACATGCACTCATATGTTTATACATACATATATACATTATATATACATACATACATTATACATACATACATATATGCATACATACATATATGCATACATACATACATACATACATACACACATACGTATATACATACAGACACACATACGTACATACATACCCACATACATAAATACATACATACATACATACATACCCACATACATACATACCCACAGGAGGATAGAATGCAGATTATAAGACGCCTCTTCTCTTTCTTTTAACTGTATGTAACATTGTAGACAGGAAACATTTTCATTTTCATTTATAGAATTTTAGGTAGATCTCTGTATTTTCTATGAATAATCAAGATTATCGTACATATATGTGGTCATTATCAAGTAGTAAATTATTATCTTGGATATGCAAATTATACTATAGTGTGGTCCTGTGATCAAATCTGAAGTGAGAAAAGTCTTATGTAAACGTTTATTAACAGCCTCTCTTACTTTATTAGTTATGATATCAGAGTTATTATTAGTTATTATTAGTTATGATATGAGAGGTATGAACCAGGAAACACAGTAACTATGAAAAAGAATATTCTTTTCGTGACCATGTAAAAAAAAAAAAAAAATGGGAGTAGGAATTTCTTTCCGAGAATTAATCAATAGCTCTCTTTTATGTTAGAAACAAGGAAACAAGGACCAGATTTATATTCACATTGTGGAAGATCAAAGAAATCCAGACCAAAAGAAATCCAGACCAAAGGGAATACAAACCATGACTGGCCAGACTGATTCATCATGTCAAAATAGTGGCGAGACAATGACCTATTCTTCTCGACATTTTTTTTTTTTTTTTTTTTAACATTACTCTGTTCTCAGGGAACTACTGAGACAAGAATAGCCTCGGGTCTTATTAAGATGGGAGGATCATGAAAGGCTCACTACGTGTTGTGACAACACTTATTTTGTGACAAGACTTTACATTCCTCTTTGATAATATATTTTCTTGAATTCTTATTTTAATAAATATATTTTTTGTGCTTATATCGTTGCTCAAACAAACGCGTTTTATTTATCATAGACTAATTGGTCTTTTCTCACTCACAAAATATATAAGATATTTTTCCATTACCTGAAAAAGAAAAAAATCTTGTCCAAATAGTGTAAGATATTGAACTATCTTCTGTAGGCAGACCACGCAGTATCATTTAATAAATAATGAATAATGAATAATCACTAATCACCGAAGAATGCTGAACACTTTTAACTACTATCATCCTCAGCTCTGCTATCGTTTTTAAACCTATTCTTTACCATCTCTATGACTTTACGGTACAATCTTAATATCAACGATAAAAATAAAACGAGTGTTTTAGTTAATCATATAATAGAAGAGGAGTATGCACCAAAAAAAGAGACGGTGTAATTATTGGACATGAAAATGACAGGACAGAAAAGAAAATTACTTGAAGCTCTATATATATCTACGAATGAAGACACAAACCAAAGAACGGGTGACTCAAGAATAATTAAAATTACCTACCTATAAGTGACAGCGGACAAAACCTAATGAGTGACCAGTAGTATGGTCAACCTAACCGGAGCGTCCATTGACGCTTGTATATATATTTATCTTGTTTTCTTCTTAACATATTATTTCCCTGAAGAAGCCTTTTTATACGAAACTAATCTTCCATTCTAACTCCTGTATTCCTAATCCACGTTTTTCAACTTATCATAATCACTCAACATATATTATATATATATATATATATATATATATATATATATATATATATATATATATATATATACGGGCAGTAAGTCTTCTAATACACAAATTTTGTTGAAGGTGATGCTGTTTTCTGCATTAATAATTTTCTTGGAGATATTTCCAAGAAAATTATTAATGCAGAAAACAGCATCACCTTCAACAATATATATATATATATATATATATATATATACATATGTGTGTGTGTGTGTGTGTGTGTGTGTGTGTGTGTGTGTGTGTGTGTGTGTGTGTGTGCGTGTGTGTATTTTTTAATTTGACTTCCATTCCCATAATTCCCAGAGTTCATCTGTCACTCTTTCTTTGCCTTATTATATATCATATCTAATTTTTACTCCTCTAATTTTTGTATTTTGAGATCTTTTCTCATTTTTCTTTCCTCTCCTACCTTATGTCAACTGGTTCATAAAAACATTCCCCGATTTTCAATTTCTTCTTCAAGGATTGCTTTGTTGAGTATATTCATGTTTGTACAAATAATTTAGCTAACGCCTGAAGTTTTCATTCACATGAAAGAGCCTCATGTATTCAGATAGTTAAGTCTATCTTGGTTACTCCTTGTAAGTATGCAAACTCATTTTTTTGACAATACTGCCCTCAGGTAATCTTATTCAGTTAAAAATTCTTCGTGCAATCAAAGGGCAAAAAATCAAGCGCATCTCCTGTACGTGGTCTTCGTGATTTCTGAGAAGCGTTGACAAAAAAAAAAAAAAAAAAAAAAAAAAATTATATATATATATATCAGAAGGTCCACCCCAATTGGCTGGCATTTGATCTCCAGGTTATGGCCGGAACCTTGATTAACATATCTATGGACTTTACCCGTTAGTGTGATTATATTATGTATATATATTCAACAAAAACCCACTGTGTTGGATAAGAAGAAATGAAATAAAATTAATTCCATATATTTCGATCACGGACTGTGATCCTCTTCAGTGGAATACAGAAAGGTAGAGCAAATGGCATGTCTTATATACAATAAAAATAAGGGACAAGGGTAGGACTCAGGTAGCATCTAGTACTTTGCGGGGCAGGTCACCCGCCTTCACCAACGATGGTAACAATTTGTTGACTGCCCAGGTGGTGATGCAGTCAGGTGACCACTGTCCATATGACATATTAAAATTTGGAAATTTGTTAATCAGGGATGATTCTATTATTTTTCTTTTAAAACTGCATTTTGAATTAAAGATAATCTTTGCCTCATTCCAATCCATATGATGGCCTTCCTTGTCTACATGTTGGAAGACAGCGGAATTATGTTGTGCGTATTTAATTGAATTTTTATGTTCTTTCATCCTAGTATATAAATCTCTACCTGTTTGTCCCCAATATACATTGTTACAATCAGAGCAAGGGAGTTTATACACACCTTGATGTATTTCTTCTCTAGGTCTTTGATGTACATTGACTATTTTCTTAAACAAATTATTGGGATAACTAAAAACAATTTTAATATCTTCCTGTGGAAGAAATTGAGAAATGTCATTTAAGGATCTATTATAAGGCAATTTAATACAGTTTTTGTCCCAACTGAAGTTCTTACTGGAATGGGAAGTGGATCCAAAGTAACTAGTTTTGGCTTTACTTAGGGCTCTATTTAGAAACCAATCAGGATACCCTATTCTTTTTAATTGATTCCTGATGGTTGTTATCTCCATTTCCAAATAATGTGGACTACATAATCTAAGTGCCCTCAGGAAAAGACCTGAGGCAACACTATATTTAATTTTATCAGGATGGTGACTGAAAAAGTGCACATAACTCCCCGTATGTGTGGGCTTTCTGTACACAGTGAAGGACAATTGGTCCTGATGCCGTATTAATAGGATATCTAAAAATGGTAGTCTATTATCCACCTCCCATTCAACTTTGAATTTAATATTAGTGGCTAAGTTGTTTATTTGTTCAAAGAAAGCATCAAAAGATCCCCATTCGTCATCCCAAATCGTAAAGATATCGTCCACATACCTATACCAAAACATTCCTTGTGGCTTAATGTCTTGTAAAAGCACTGTCTCAAAATACTCCATATATAGGTTAGCTAACACTGGGGAGAGATTAGATCCCATTGAACATCCGAACTGCTGTTTATAATATTGATCTTTAAATGAGAAGGTATTAGTGTTAGCACATAATTCCGTTAGTTTAATGATTTTGCTGACAGAGATTGGTAGTTGGTCCCGATAATTTTGTAATTTTGTTTCCAAGAAAGCTAAAACCTCAGCTACGTTGATGCAGGTGAACAAGGAAACTACATCAAGACTTAGTAATTTTCTCTGCCCAGATAAATGATGATTCTTGATCTTACTTATGAAATCTTCTGAATGTTTTATATGCGAGTCGGAAAAGCACCCTACAAATTGTGATAAAATGTTCGTGAGCCATTTTGATGTCTTACTCGTACAAGAATTTCTATTTGAAATGATGGGTCTTAGGGGAACACTTTCTTTATGAATTTTTGGGAGTCCATAGAAATTAGGTAGTTGTGGGTTTATGACTAATAAATTATTATTAAAAAACTCTTTTCCCACGATATTGCGTGCTCTTCTATTGAATTCCGAGGCAGTACTTTTGAGAGGGTTTTTAGTTAGTTTTTCATAAGTCCTGATATCATTTAAAAGGTCAAAGGCTTTGCTTTCATATTCTAACTGATTCAGAATAACTATTTTCCCTCCCTTATCAGCACGGGAAATGACGACATCTTTACGATTCGTGAGACTGTCTACTGCTAACTTATAACGCTTCGGCAAACCACATTCATCCTTAAAACAATCCACTATGCCTTGTAATAGAATCCCTTTGAGACACAAAAGTTCTTTATCATACTTATTGGACGCTAAATACCTATCAAATTCCACAATATGGTCTAGGGAATGATGTTTTGTAGGCATCAAGGCAAAATTGACACCTAAGCCTAACACCTCTAGTTCATGGCGCGTAAAAGTAACATCTGATAGATTGACTACATTTTCTATCACAGAGAATTTAGACCACACACTGTTTTTACACAATCTTTCTAACTTCTTGAGTTGTATGTCCTGATGCTTAACACTTATTCTAGATGCTTTTTCCAGAGCAACCTGAGCTAAAAGTTTATAGGTGCGGACATTTGGGCACAAAAACTTGAGATTCCTCGTAGCAACCCTTACTTGGTAATAAATGTCATCACACTCCAAAGAAGCAAGCTTGATGCGTTCGAGTATGAATTCCCTGATGTAGGCGGGAAAACTATGACCCAGGTTACTGTATTTAAGGAAGCCAAACGACTTCGGGCACACTTGTTCTTCAAGACACTTAGTTAAAAACTGACACTGGTTTTTCCTCTTCTTGCTGGCTATGATGGAAGATTCAAACTGCCGATACGCCTTCTTGAGTCCATCTAGTCGAAAGAGTGAGCGGAGAGATGAAGAAGTATCCATCGTGGGTGTAAATAACTATAAAGTAATGTCGTAACACATTCGTAAAGATTCAACAAAAACCCACTGTGTTGGATAAGAAGAAATGAAATAAATGAATTCCATATATTTCGATCACGGACTGTGATCCTCTTCAGTGGAATACAGAAAGGTAGAGTTAGTTAGTTTATTATTTAACATTAGTACATGAATATATACACAATCACATACACGTATGTATATATACTCGTGCATACATATACTTATAACTATATACATATACATATAAAAATGCGCGGGCCACAAGCCCGCCGCTGGGGCTTACGCCCCGATATTTTGCTACCATGTTTCAGCGAGGGGGCGGAATGTCTCGCATGATGGTTAGCAATTTGCTAGGTGTGTTAAGAGCCCGCCTGACCAAATGGGCGGCCAAAGCTTCCTCATCCTGTGGGCCCTCGATGGGTTGCTGTCTTAGTTGAGCTGTGGCGGGGCAGTGAACCAGGTAGTGTATCAGCGGTCGACGGCTCTGGAGGCCGCAGTGTTCGCACTCCTGACCACTGAACTCGGGCCGTAGCTGCTCCAGCGTGCCGTACCCGAGCCGGAGCCTGTGCAACCGAACTTGGTCGGCTCTAGTTAGCGGACGGCCGCATTGTAGCGGCTGTTATTTTGTGGTGGCAGCGTACCATGCTGCCTGCCGCGAGGTTCTCTCCATGGTGCGATGGTGGTGATGAGCGGAGTGCCAGGTGCTCCGCTTAGCCTGCGTCTTGATCTGCTGCAGGCTGGGGAGGACGTAGCAGGATACTGCGGGCATGGTGCTAGCTGCTCGGGCTGCTGCATCCGCCAACTCGTTCCCTCGGAGCCCCACGTGACTGGGTACCCAGTTCATCCGTAGGTGCCGGCCTTCACCGGCAAGTCTCTGCGCGCTGAGGTGAATGGATGTTACCAGCTGGATGTTGTCGGTGGGGCTGGCTTGCTGGAGTGTCTGGAGGGAAGATTTGGAGTCTGTGTGTATAATTACCGCACCTTCACGATGGTGAAGGGCGTGCTCCAGGGCTTGCTGTATGGCAACTAACTCCGTCTGCAGGGTAGAACAGTGGTCGGGGGTCCTCCATGACAGCGTCTCCCCGCCGGTGACTGCCGCCGCTCCGGTCGTGCCTCGAACAGGGTCCACAGATCCGTCTGTGTACTGGCCTGTGTCACAGATGCCAGCGCGTGTAACCGCAGCTCGTGTTGTGTGCACTGTGCCTTCCTTGCTGGCGGGTTGTTGATGATGATTTCGACGGGTGGGGGCTGCCATGGGGCCGGTACAACGTAGTTTGCAACGGCCAGATCCGGACTCCACATGGCTATTTGACCGTCGTCGAACAGTGCATTGGTGGCGTCAGCTATCCTCCGTAGCCAGGTGTTTGTGCTGAAGAGGTCCCGTCGCTGCGGTAGGGTCCTTTTGATTTTGGTTCGTGCTATGGTCTCCCTGTCTTGTCGGAGGATCTTAGCCACCCGGCAAGTCGCAATATGTTGAACCCTGGAGGCCAGAGGTACCAGTCGAGTCTCACTTTGCATTATGGACATACTGGTCCAGCGAGGTGCCCCGAGCATGGTCCTCATGGCCTGGTTCTGGATGCACTCGATCCTCCTTTGTTGGGTGGGTGACAGGGAAACCAGCACGACAGCGCTGTAGTCAATCAACGAGCGGACGGCCTGTATGTAGTACAGGCGCAGCACGGCATGTGAGGCTCCAGAGTGTGTCCTTGTCATCGCCCTCATGACATTGATTCTCGTCCTCGTCCTCTCCCTTAGGTAGGTGACCTGGGTGTTGAAGGATAAGCCTTGGTCAACCCATACTCCCAGGTACTGGTACGAGCTGGTCCAAGCCAGCTGGATACCCTGAATGTGGAGGTGGGTGTCCGGGGTGGTGGCCTTAAGCATCAAGGCCTTGGACTTCTCAGCTGAGATCTTGAGGCCCAGTTCTTCACACTTGTTAGAGATAAGATCAAGGCCCTCTTGTGCTCTGGTGATCCTATTGCCTCGGGTTTTGCCCGAGACGACAAGAACCAGGTCGTCGGCATAGCTGAGAAGCGCCGTGCCACCCCGGAAGGGTAGGCTCACCAACTGTTCCATTAGGAGGTTGAAGAGGACGGGGCTGAGAACCCCACCCTGCGGAGTGCCGTTCTCTAGGTCCCGGTAGGCTGAAAGGTGGCCTTGGAACCTGACCCGGGCGCGTCGGTGTAGCAGGTAGTCCTCTATCCAGGAGAGGAGTCGTCCCTGGACACCCCGCTGTACCAGCGCATCTAGGATGGCGTGAGCACTGGCTAGCTCGAACGCTTTTTCCAGGTCGAGGAAAACGGCCACGGCAGGGCGGTTGTCTATGTGACTCAGGAGAGTCATGATGCTGTCGGCCGTCCCTACGCCCTTGGAGAATCCGAAGATGTGTGGGTGGAGGGGGCCCAGACGCCACATGAGTCGGGTGAGTACCATGCGCTCCGCTGTCTTGGCCGTGCAGCTCAGCAAGGAGATGGGACGTGGCTTGGAGGGCTCCCTGGGCTTAGGGATGGGCTGGATGTCCGCTCGTTTCCAGGTGGTTGGGAGACGTCCTACCAGCCACGAATGGTTCATCAGGGCCAGTAGTGCTGCCTCCCCGGCAGGCCCCGCGTGAGCTAGCATAGAATAGGTCACGCCATCCGCTCCCGTAGCCGTATCTCTACCTTTCTTGGCCCGGGCCAGTTCTTGTGGCGTGAAAGGTACATCGGTGACGTCAGGTGTTGCTCGCGCCGTACCGACGGCCTGCTCTCGTGCTGGCCTGAGCTGCTGCTGGAGGTTCTGCATCTGTGCGGGGAGCTGGGAGTTGGCGCACCGTGTGGCGAACATATCCGCTAGTCGTTCTGCTTCCTGTTGTGGCTCTGGGTGTGAGGCAGGACGAGGGGCGCGCTTCCCGGAAGCCGTCCTCAGTTTGGCCCACAAGTCTGCCAAGCTGGTGTGCTGGGAAAAGCTGGCACACCACTCCAGCCATTTGGCCTCCCGTACCCGGCTTGAGACTTGTCGAGCGTGTGTAACCACTTCCTTCAACAATTGTAGGTTAGTTGAAGTGGGTCGCTTGCGGTACAGCTTCCGATGAATGTTGACCAGGTGATTCTGCTCCCGGACTTCCTCATTGTAGAACCACCAGTTCCGACGCCATCGATGCCCTGGATGTCGTCTGGGGATGGCTGCTTCTGCTGCTCTTTCGATTGCTGTAGTGAATTCTGTTTCTCGCTGGTCTAGGTCCTCCGGCGGGTCGCACGCTTTCCACCAGTCATCCAGGGCGGCCTGGAACTTCTTCCAGTCCGCCCTCCGCAGGTCCCATCGAGGTGGTTGGAGCGGTGGTAGTGGGAGTGCGGCCCTTAGAGTGGTGATGACGGCGTAGTGGTCGCTGGTGAGAGTAGGATGCACACGCCAGCTACTTCCGGAAACTAGATTGGTTGACACCAGGGTGAGATCAATTAAAAAGAATAGGGTATCCTGATTGGTTTCTAAATAGAGCCTAAGTAAAGCCAAAACTAGTTACTTTGGATCCACTTCCCATTCCAGTAAGAACTTCAGTTGGGACAAAAACTGTATTAAATTGCCTTATAATAGATCCTTAAATGACATTTCTCAATTTCTTCCACAGGAAGATATTAAAATTGTTTTTAGTTATCCCAATAATTTGTTTAAGAAAATAGTCAATGTACATCAAAGACCTAGAGAAGAAATACATCAAGGTGTGTATAAACTCCCTTGCTCTGATTGTAACAATGTATATTGGGGACAAACAGGTAGAGATTTATATACTAGGATGAAAGAACATAAAAATTCAATTAAATACGCACAACATAATTCCGCTGTCTTCCAACATGTAGACAAGGAAGGCCATCATATGGATTGGAATGAGGCAAAGATTATCTTTAATTCAAAATGCAGTTTTAAAAGAAAAATAATAGAATCATCCCTGATTAACAAATTTCCAAATTTTAATATGTCATATGGACAGTGGTCACCTGACTGCATCACCACCTGGGCAGTCAACAAATTGTTACCATCGTTGGTGAAGGCGGGTGACCTGCCCGCAAAGTACTAGATGCTACCTGAGTCCTACCCTTGTCCCTTATTTTTATTGTATATAAGACATGCCATTTGCTCTACCTTTCTGTATTCCACTGAAGAGGATCACAGTCCGTGATCGAAATATATGGAATTAATTTTATTTCATTTCTTCTTATCCAACACAGTGGGTTTTTGTTGAATCTTTACGAATGTGTTACGACATTACTTTATAGTTATGTATATATATATATATATATATATATATATACATACATATACACACACACACACACACACACACACATATATATATATATATATATATATATATATATCTTTTGTAGTTTTCTTTATCTTCTTTATGTCTCATTGATAATGAGAGGATCTAATCCCATCTCACTTTTTTCCGTGTTCAACTTTTGTCTTCAAATGTACAAACTTATCCTATCACTCCTCTTCTCCCCTCCTCTCCTTCCTTCATCTCCCTTCTTCCTTTGTCTCTCCTCTTCCGTCCTACACGTATCGTCCCAGAAACTCATTATTCCAAAACCAATGTTTTCCTCTCCTGTCCGTTTTTCTCCTTCTGAGCTGAATTTATTTCCTAACAGTCTCCCTTCTTTCTCATTTCCTTTTATTCATTGCCCCTTTCCTTCCTAATCCTTCCAAGCCTTCTATTTTCCCTTAAATGTAATAATTTTCTTAATTTACTTCCTCCTTTCCTCTTTCTTATCACTTCCATTCTTTTGTCTGAACTCTCCTCCTTATGCATTGCTGTTCTTACTTAGGTCTTTTTCTTAAAAGCTAACTCCTCCTTTAGTCTATTCTCTCATTTCTTTTCTTTTCCCTTACTTCTCACTTCCTTCATCTCCACTTTCATTTCGTCTTTATTTTTCTCTTGATAAGTTTCCTCCTCAAGCTACGTATTTATTCCACAATATATATATTCTCCTTCCTTCTTCTCACATCGCCATTTTCCTTTTTTTTTTATTATTATTATTATTTTTTCTTATTCCCCTCAGATTCCCCTTTTTCCTATGGCCATTCCTATTATGATCTATCTGTTTCACAAATGTTTCATTTCCCATCATTTCCAATTACTCTTTTTCTTCCTTTTCCTCACCTTTTCGTCTTCCTCTCCCATTTGCAGACATCCTTCTCTTCCACAACGTATTTCTTCGGAGGATCCCATCTTACCCAAACCCATGTTTCACATTTCTTTTCCTTCGTTTTTAGACCTCTTGCTCTTTTCTCTCCTCTGAGACACCAATATGACCCAGTCTCTCCACCACTCCTCCTGTTGCACAATCTCTCTCTTTTCTCTCTTTCTCTCTTCCTCTCTCTATCCTCGTGTGAGACATTGATTGCATAAGTTTCATGAACCCAATATTTCAAGAACTTTAGTGACGGATCATTCTTTTATGATTGGAGATTAATCTCCACTCAAAAAGGAGAGAGCTGATCGCTTTCAAATTTTGCTATCATTTCAATCTACTGTCCTACTTGAAGCTCTCCTTTATCATCACTATGACTTCACCTCTTCGGCGAAATATTGTCAACGAAGAAAAATTAATGCTCTTTCCCAACGTCTCTTTATAGATACATACACACACAAACACACACACACACACATATATATATATATACATATATATACATATATATATACATATATATATACATATATATATAATGTATATACATATATCTATATATATATATATATATACATATATGTGTGTGTGTGTAGTGTGTATATATATCTATATGCACCTACATATATATAACATACTATGAAATTAGCGACTCTACAATTTTTTTTCCTGTAAACATTTTTTTTTATCTTTATTTCATACGCACTCTCATTGCTCTCACTAATTCCATTAATATAATTACCACTATTATCTTTACATTTCTCTCATCAATCTGGCATTTTATATTTATAAACTGTTGATGTCTTTCCTATTCAGAGTATTAGATATTAAATCCTCTTTCATTATATTCAATGATTATATGGTACATATTCGCGTCATTATACTAATGTCGACATTCTCACCGATATGAAAATATTGACACGTTTTACAGAACCATTAATTTATTAACATCCATTTTCATTACATATGATGGACAGCGTCTTCAAGTGAGTATTAATCACATTAATTAATCTGCATCCTAATGATTTTTGGTATTATGGTTTGCGGAACATTTATTGATTAGATTTTTTCTTCAACATTATGAAATTGTATCTTCCTGTATGACATGAGAAATGAGAGCAAGAATGTATACTGTATATGTATGTATGTATGTATGTATTTATGTATGTATTGTATGTATGCATGTATGTATGTATATATGTACGTACGTATGTATGAGTGCATGTATCTACATATATTCGTATAATGTATGCATGAATGTGTGTATGTGTGTATTTATATATATATATGTATACATTTCTGTGTGTATGAATATATGTCTGCATACTTGAACATATACATACCTGTGTGAGTGTAATAATTGGTCCTCAAGATTTTTTAAACCTGATTTAGCTTAAGTAATTGCATTTACAGTCTAGTTTTAAATATATTAAGTTCCAAATACCCCACTTTGATGACATTCCTCGCAAGTTTTTTTCTGGTTATCAATAAATAAATAAATAAATAAATAAATAAATAAACGGGTGAGTTCCTCGTTGCATTTCTAGTCGCATTTCTCATTGCGTTCCTAGGTGCGTTCCGTTTTAGTTTGGCCGCGGTTAGCGTTCCCAAACTATTAAAGCTTAAGAGACAGGTTCTTACCGAAATAAAAGTCCAATAGGCCACATACTATAGCAAAGAAAAATTTCGTAGGCCACATCCAAAAAGGTAGGCCATATACTATACCGACACCTATATTGCACCGAGGAACGCACATAGGAACGCAACGAGGAACGCGCTCAACTCTGCAAAAAATATTTATATAAATGACAGAGAGAAGGTATTTTTCGCCGTGGACGTTAAAATCACTTCAAATAACCTTATTCGGCCTCGTATGAGATATTGGCTCCATAAGTTCTATACAGTCTGTATTTTATAGATTTTATTGACACCCCTATGGGCCTGAGTCACGTAGTTTTCTATGATTAGGGACTCCCTTCAGAAAATAGCGCTCATCAAATTTGGCTTTCATTATCTTTTAACTCTATGAATCTCTTTAAGATCTTTATCTCCATTGCATCCTTCACTTCGGTGAAATATTCTCCTTAAGGATAGAACCGCTGGTTATTGCTAATGTAATGATAATACTCGTCCAAGTTATGAACCTTATGTTAAGGGTTTTACATAGAAATATATAACATACATATACCAAAGGCCCTTTTCCCCCTATAAGGGAGGTAGCCAAAACACAAAGGCATAAAAACTACTCACACCCATTCCATTCCTATCACACTCCACTCCCCTCCACCCTCTTATCTTAGCACTTCCTGGATGACGGGTCATCCCTGCATCTCGTCCATTGCCCTGGGTCAGAAGCAGTGTCGCAAGGCACAGCACATGCACCGCAAGGCCGCTTCATATATGACAGTGATTGAAAAATAATTTACTAAATATTCGTGATAGTTGACAACATGATGAGCACCAATTTGAACATTATTTCCCCTGTTTGTTCATCGCCAATGATAATCTAGTTTGTGTTTACAAACACAAAACTCTCTCTGCATGACTGGTTCCTCACCATTTTGTGATTGATACCCACTGCCAACGACAATTGATGACTTTTGTTTGAATTATGTTAATGAGAACAATTACATGGTCACGGCGGGATGCCATGTAGTGATTCCAACACTAATGCAATCAAATGCAGCCAAATAATTTGTTGTCTCCAAATGATTAGATTATCTTTACATAACTAACCTCATTATGGGTTACTTTGATATTAATGGATATCTGAAGAGTTTTCATTTTATGGTAGATTATTGTTCTTTACACTTTTGAGATAATTTGGATTCTGTTGAATATACTCCTTATACTTATAAAGCCAAACAATGAAAAACATAGCTTATTCATAAACCTAATTCCCTCGACTTTTCTCTGTATAGGTCAGATATCAATCAACTCTGTCTCAACAGTATTTCAACCCTTCCGTTTCAGTCTTTTATTACACTTCCAATTTCTTCAAACTAATATTTTACTTTTATATTCAAAACTAATACAGACTCCAATTCATATTTGATAATCTAATTGAATGGACACAATATTCTTTCACCTCACTGATACTTAAAAATTTAATATAATTCAAACTGTTTCTGAATCATACGAAAAGAAAACGAGTAAATGAAAATTGTGAGTCAATCTTGCATATTATGAGTAAATTGTAAAGATCTACATAGAAGCATATGATATGGTTCCTTTATTATTGGCAATAACGTCATCAGATCGTAAATCTTAATGCTACTCTAAAACCAAATCGTCAAAGTCGATAAGATTATACTGAATTGTATTACAATTGGATGGAGTTGTTGTTCCCATAGAAACGTCTTACTATAATTATAAGGTGATGCAGACCATTGATTTAATTCTGAATAACGTTATTTGATTTAGGAATCTCCTTGGAAAAGAGTTAGTTACATATAATTTAATAGTTGACAATTCCTTATGGCACAACTATATTTGAAAGAGAGGGAGAGAGAGTGAGAGACAGAGAGAGAAAGAGAGAGAGAGGGAAGCAGACAGACAGACAGACAGGCAGACAGAGAGAGAGAGAGAGAGAGAGAGAGAGAGAGAGAGAGAGAGAGAGAGAGAGAGAGAGAGAGAGAGAGAGAGAGAGAGAGAAAGAGAGAGAGAGAGAAGCAGACAGAGAGACAGACAGGTAGACATACAAACAGACAGACAGAAAGAGAGAAGCAGACAGACAGACAGGCAGAGAGGCAGACAGACAGAGAGCAAAAGAGAGAAAGAGAGAGAGAGAGAGACAGAGGAAGAGAGAAAGACGGACAGAGAAAGAGAAAGAGAGAGAGAGAGTCAGCCTGCATATGACTGAAATCAAGCACACAAGATTACTAAGATCGTGAACGTATACCTCGACTTAAACCATTTGGTGCAAAGCCAGTCTAAAATTACCCTCACTCAATACATTTACACGAATTGTTACTGATTCATGTGGCCTTTCTATAACCTGAGTTCCAAGCCTTTCATTATGCCTCTATTCAAGGAATTCTTTGTCATGTTTTTAATGAAAATTAAGTTATTGTACATCTGTAACATGTACTTACAGACAGTTATGCAAAAAATGTAGGATTTTGGCGTTTTATTACTTTGGAGATTTTTTTTTTCTATTTTGATAATGTCTTTGCCCCCTCCCTCCATCTCTAGCCATTCTGATCCTGGCATAACTCCTCTCCTCCTATTTTTCTGGTTTATTTTTTCTTCACTTCTGGTACTGTTGTACATCATCCATAGATTGTCGTTAATCTCATACCCTTACCTTAACACCTCCGTAGGTAAGTCATCACAACCTGTCCTCTTCATTTTTTACATTTGTCTGATTGTGTCAACTAGTTCTTCGACAGATTTTTGGTCTTCATTATCTTGTTTCCTCTGTACTTTTTCTTTTCCCTAGTATAGGAATATTATTTTGGTCGTAGTGGCCAGGAAAAATTGTTCTTCATGCTCCCATTATCTCCTCTTTTTTGATCATTTGCCCCTTCCTCACTTTTATTTATTTGTTTATATATGTTTTTATGGAGTTCATTGGGAGCTGGTAATCTTCCGATGTTTTTCAGCTGCCTTTTATGTAAGATCTTCTATTCACCCAAGTATTTTTCTTTGATCTTTTTGTCATCTTCCGATCTATATCTCTGTTATCGTATATATATATATATATATAATGTATATATATCTATACATAAACACACACACACACACATATGTATATATATATATATATATACAAAAAAATGTATATATATATATACACACACACACACATACACACATATATATATATATATATGTATATATATATATGTATGTATATATATATATGTATATATATATGTGTATATATATATTATATATTGGCAGAGCTAATACGTTTTAATTCTTTATCAAGTGTACATCATTTTGCTCTTTGAAGGTTTTCCAAGTATTTCAAAAAGTTTCCACAAGCGAATCGCCAAATTCATATATAAATCTACTTGTTTTTAGCAAATATATTCTAAGATCTATGCGCTCCTAAGCCTTTCTCATATCATTTCATCATCTCCACTAACTTTAGAAGATAAATCAAAGCAATAATGACTTTAATGATAGATTATGTACCTAAACAGCCATATAAGGACCAATAGGTCTGTTGCTGTTCGTTTGTTCATGTAATTCCATGTAACCTTTTTGTGGCCACATTTTGTTCACAGTTTTCATTAGTGCTTCTTGTCTTTCCATCTTCTTCCTCTCGAGGGTTTCATTTTCCGTTTTGCCTCATTCTTTGTTCCCTTTGTCCACCAGAGACCTGTCGTCTTCTTCATATCTCCGATTCTGTATTCATTTCTTCCTCCATATATTTTGTCATTTGTTATGTATATATTGCTTCCTCTTTTCATTCCTTGGTTTAATATCTCTAATCTTTTAACTGAATGTTTTTCCAAACGTTTTCATATTTCAATTTTTCCTGCCTCATATCTTTGTTCTATTATTGTGGCTGATTAATTAGACTTCTCTGTTTTCAGATATATGGTGGACACTCTTTGAATACTGTCGAAGATATCTTTGCTACTGGATGATACTCTAACGTTTATATATCGACAGGTTATTTCATGTTTATGGTATCACTTTGTTAGTTCAGAGGTTAAGTATATCTCCATTAATCTATAAAGAATTTTGTTTAAACAAAAGAGAGCGTACCTTTTGTAGGATGAGATCGTAGGACGGCAGCTAAAAAGACCGTGATGAATCATGTTTCTTTCTTGAAGATTGTGAGCGTATGGCCTTGATACACTAACGATGGTATTCTTAAAAAGAATTCTTTCCTTATATAAATCTTTCCCTTCCAAGGATTTATATAAGGTTTATACAAGGAAATATATTTTTTAAGAATACCACAGTAAGTGTTTATACGATTACATGTTTTTTCTCCGTTCGTTTGCACGTATACGAGTGTGTCTGAATATGTATGTTTAGTCTTTGTCATAATTCTGACGATTTTTTTTTCTTTTCTTAATATACCAGAAATAGTCAAGTGTCTTACTTCTTCTTCCTGTTTTCCATAGTAATTGTCATTTATTATTATTATTTCATCCTTAAGGTTCCTTTCATTAGTCAATGCGTCAAGTAGAAGCCTTCACAAATACTCTAACA
>NC_134799.1:42928462-42930962 GCF_046742065.1 Oratosquilla oratoria | reverse complement strand
TAAAAAAATGAAGAGGACAGGTTGTGATGACTTACCTACAGAGGTATTAAGGTAAGGGGATGAGATGAACGACAAGCTATGGATGGTGTACAACAGTACCAGAAAGGAAGAAAAATATACCAGAGAAGTAGGAGGAGAGGAATTATGCCAGGATCAGAATGGCTAGAGATGGAGGGAGAGGCAGAGACATTATTAACATAGCAATGAAAAAACTCTCCAAAGTAGCAAAACGCCATACTTATATATATATTACAAAAAAGAAAAAAGAAAAGAGACATTTGGTATGTCAGGGGCATCTGAGTGATCATCCATGCAGTTATTTGACTCGTGTATTTTCCATATTTAACATAGGTATTTTCTTTATTCAGCTGAGGGATTTTTTTTTGTTAATTATTTATTGATATTAATTTTCATTCCCCATTTTTTCTTTAATCTTTTACATATCTTTATCATTATAATTCTTATTCCAAGAAGGTTTTTTTTTATTATGTCTTCTGTTACCTCAAGACTTATTTACATCTTTTACTTAATGAATTTCAAATTGGTTTTCTGTTTCTTTCTATATATAATTTCAATCATATTTAATTTCTAATTTTTATATGAATTGATTTGATAGGTCTTTACACATTTCTAAGGTTTTTCCACGAATATTTTCTTATTGTACGTAGACCTTTTTCGTTCCAATTTCTTGTACTGTTTGTATATATATAGCAGTCACTTCAGTAAATGTTCTCGTTAACAAATTTCTGAGATCTTCGTCTCGTAATGTACCCATACTGGTTATAGTTATTCATGGTGTAGTTGTTTTTACTCTGATTTTGAAAATGACATGCACCTGGATAGTAATAATAATGGTTGGTGTAGCTTTCTTCGTAAGGGTCTTGGACGCAATAGTATGGATAATGATAACAATATGTTTTTTGGTCTTATATTGTCTCTTGTCGCTGAAGACATTTCGTATCCTGTTTGTCTCGCTTTTGGTGCCTCTCTTTGCCTGGTGTTATGGTTTCTTTGATACTCATTACACCTGTTGCCTTGGGAAGGCCTTTGTTTGTAATTGTTTTGGTGTCTGAGATTGCCTTGAATGCTCTTTCTTTGGTCTGCTTTTTGGATTGGGTCTCCGCGAAAGTTTTTGCTTTCTTGAGTTTTTCTTGATTTAGCCATTTTCCTTTTTGCCTTTCTTTGGAGGGCAGAGTTGGACAGCTCATTCCCGAACTCTTCTTGCTCAACTTGTGCCAGGTATATTTTGTATTTTTCAGTTCGTCTTTGTTTGTGTGTGAGAGTTTTGCTTTCTGCCCCTGACTGACAAGTTTGTTTTGATTGACTTTCGACCAAAGGATTGTCAGTTAGAGGTGAAGAAAGCGAAGGCACATTATTATCTTTGGTTTCTGGGTCTTTCTGTTGACCCTCGCAAGATTCAGGAATTGTGTCTTCATGTTTAATATCATCTTTCTTAACCAGGAAAGATAAACTCGAAGCATCAGAAGGAATAACTTCTTCTGGAATTGCTAGTTCGTGGATATAGTCTGGAAGGCCTTTTACATTATCTTCGACGGAGTCTGAATCCTTTTCTTGCTCTGAGAAAGTCATGAATCCCTCTGGAAGGTTCTGCTTTTCTTCTTCCATTTTTTTCACTTTCTCTGGAAAGCTCTTTCCCTCTTTAGCTTCCTGATTTCTTTCATAATCTCCCTTAGCCTCCTATGTGTTCAAGATGGAATAAGATTCTTCAAAATTTAAGGGTATTTCTCTCGATGTTGTGACTCCATAGTTGTTGAAGGTTCGCAAAGGTTCCCGACAACATTCCAGAACCGCCCAGAGGGCTTTGCCGAAGCCTCGGACTATGCGGTTGATCATTTCTGGCACAGCTGAAGATCCAGTGGACGATCTTCTTTTGTTTTTCCAAATGGTGGTCTTCGTCAGTCTGGTGAGTTGGTGAGGTCAGATTGTGACATCATTCCTTAGAGCTTGTGCATACTTTAAAGATAATATAGAACTTACTGTGGTGATTTGGACAAGGCTAAGGATTCCATTTCATTCAAAATCACTAGTTTTCTGGAGAGGGGAGAGTAGGCGAGCTATGACAGGTCCCAATTCTAATGAAATTGGCACAATATATAGGAACGCGTATGTATATGTTGGTGTATACATGACATTCATACAAGAAATATATTTTATCACACCGGGCACAAGTTCTACGGCTGTGGCATATTAGTTAAAGTTGGGGATGATTCGAATAAAAAAAAGTCTTTCAACTTCTTAAGGTTCGTGCTATTGAAAAAAGCTTTATTTGCAATCAGAGGTAAACTTGATATGATTCAGTTTGGTTACGGGACTAATTGTGTGGAAGTATATTGTGGATCGGCGGGACTGTTGTATTTGTGAATTTGGGCAACCCCCAAGCATGTGGACGTGTTCTTTTGTGAAGCACAATAGCAATGTTACTCACGTGTCAGGGTGCTCTGGTGATGATCCTGAACAAATTTGATCTCATATTCTCAAA
>NC_134799.1:42900962-42918462 GCF_046742065.1 Oratosquilla oratoria | reverse complement strand
TCCAAAACGGCCCAGAGGGCTTTGCCGAAGCCTCGGACTATGCGACTGTTCATTTCTGGTGCAGCTGAAGATCCAGTGGACGATCTTCTTTTGTTTTTCCAAATGGTGGTCTTCGTCAGTCTGGTGAGTTGGTGAGGTCAGATTGTGACACATCATTCCATAGAGCTTGTGCATACTTTAAAGATAATATAGAACTTACTATGGTGATTTGGACAAGGCTAAGGATTCCATTTCATTCAAAATCACTAGTGTTCTGGAGAGGGGAGAGTAGGCGAGCTATGACAGGTCCCAATTCTAATGAAATTGGCACAATATATAGGAACGCGTATGTTTATGTTGGTGTATACATGACATTCATACAAGAAATATATTTTATCACACCGGGCACAAGTTCTACGGCTGTGGCATATTCGTTAAAGTTGGGGATGATTCGAATAAAAAAAAGTCTTTCAACTTCTTAAGGTTCGTGGTATTGAAAAAAGCTTTATTTGCAATCAGAGGTAAACTTGATATGATTTAGTTTGGTTACGGGACTAATTGTTTTACGCACCCGAGTGGAAAGAGGACGCCCTTCTGAAGAGGATCTCCAAGGATCGAGACCCACTGCCATATCCGTTTTGAAGAATTGAAATAAATCTTCTGTACCGGAGGAAAGTATTTATCCTGTTTGTCCTTACTGGTGATAAGTAATTTGATTAATATCCATGGCACTTACTGAGGCAAAGACACTACATTCTTTTTCATAGCGGTTGTCACTTTTTTCCTAATGGCTGCCAACTTGCGATTATATTCATGTCTGTAGCACTCTTTGAAGAGCGAAGGGGTTTGAAAGATATTTGAGATGCTCAAGACCCTGAAGACTCTGTCACTCAGACACAGGTCTGAATAGATCAGTTGAGGAAGTTGAAAGAACGAGGAAGTGTTGAAGGATTGACTCTCGAATGATGGTGGAGGGAGGGGACGTGGGGATAGTGTCAGGAAGGAGCATGAGGCTGCGCAGGAAATATGAAAATGATGGGAGAAAGATGAGAACATTTTGTGAGTGTGTGGAGTTGGGGTGAGGCGTAGTGATGGACGTGAGGGGGTTGGCGTGCCGAGAGCCTGAAAGGGGGGGGGGGGAAGGGAGATGAATGTGGGTTGGTCAGTTGTGTGGAAGGATAATGTGGATCCGCGGGACTGTTGTGTTTGTGAATTTGGGCAACCCCCAAGCTTGTGGACGTGTTTGTTTGTGAAGCACAGTAGCAATGTTACTCACGTGTCAGGAAGTTCTGGTGATCATCCTGAACAAAGTTGAGATCATATTCTCAAAACCCGGTAGTGTTATCAATATTTTGTTTATTGTATGTGTGTGTGTGTTTGTGTGTGTGTGTTTGTATGTGTGTGTGATTTACCATTGTCTTAGATCATGTGTTGGACTCGTGATCGACAGCTATTTCCCTCTCGGAAGAGAGCTTAGAGCTCATATGACCGATCTATGGTTAATGCTGTGACCTTACACGTACACCCAACTCCCCGCCAACGAGAGTTGGAGTTGAAGCGATACTGAGATTATTTCAGCCCCTGGGCGGGATTCGAACCCGGACCTCCGTGGTGGCAGCCGGGAACTCTACCAACTGCGACACGAGTTGTGTGATTATGTGTGTGTCTGTGATTATTTGTTGCGTGTGTGTGTGTTTATGTGTGTGTGTATGCATCTGAATGAGTTGGTGCATGCCTGTGTGTGCGAATGTGTCTATGTGTGAGTGAGTGTTTGTGTATATGTGTATTCATTCACATTGGTCTTTGGATCACGTGCTGGACTCATAAACGACAGCTATTTCCCTCCCGGACGAGAGCTCAGAGCTCGTATGACCGATCTATGGGTAATGCTGTGACCTTACAAGCACACACACACCCAACTCCCCGCCCACGAGAGTTGGAGTAACGACTCGAAACAAAGCGATACTGAAATATTTCAGCCCTGTGTGTGTGTGTGTGTGTGTGTGTGTGTGTGTGTGTGTACGTGCGTGCGTGCGTGGAATCGAACTGATTCCCAAGGATAGGAAAGATCACTAATCTTCGACCCCAATTCATGTTTTACACAAGGCCCAAGTGCACCCGTTGGCAAAGGGTAAGGATCGGAACAAATCCCTTTCACGCTTTTCGCCATTGTAACTATGAGAGAAATTCGCTAGTAAAAGCCATGAAACCTGGAATCGAACTGATTCCCGAGGATAGGCTCTGTGAAGGTGATCTTACGGCCGATAGCAGTGGGTTCGAATCCTGAATGCGACTGTCATAAAAGTTATCGGATTGATGCCGCTTTTACTAGCGAATTTTTCTCATAGTTACAATGGCGAAAAGCGTAAAAGTCATTTGTTCCGATCCTTACCCCTTGCCAACTGGTGCATTTGGGCCTTGTGTAAAACAGGAATTGGGGTCGTAGATTAATGATCTTTCCTATCCACGGGAATCAGTTTGATTCCAGGTTTCAAGACTTTTAAGGCTCTGTGAAGGTGATCTTACGGCCGATAGTAGTAGGTTCGAATCCTACATGCAACTGTCATACAAATGATCGGATATATATATATATATATATATATATATATATATATATATATATATACTGTATATAATTTGTATATATACGAAATATCAACGCCACAGCAGGTGCCCGTCAGCGAAGGAGGTTTACCCTCACCACTTTATTCACATGGAGACCCTACCTCCGCGTACCCTTTTGCGGAAATAGAGACGGGAGTAAATCCTGCAGGGACGCAACAGCTTATCATTAATTTGCAACCATCATCCACCCACAGTTATCTCTTGCTTCTTACCTTCTGTGCTTAGCAGCTTTTCCCCATAATCTCGATGACCCCATCACCCCATCCATCCATCTTATTCCTGGTCCTCACCTGAAGCTCACTCCATCCACCTTTGTCATCCACACTCTTCTTGCTAATATTTCTTTATTCATTCTTTTCATTTGTCCAAACCATCCCAGTATTATGTGATCAACAGTCTCCCAGCTCCCTATCTATTTCTCACGCCTTTCCTCACCCCAACATATCTTACACTACCCATACTCACAACCCTACCGTACCTTTCAAACACTCCATCTTAAACACATTTAATTATATTCTTTCTGTCTCCTTTACTTTCCAGTTCTCTACCCCGTGAAGTGTCGTTGGGATAGTCTCTCTTTCATACAGTCTTCTCCTTGCGTCCATCCCCAGATACCTATTTCTTATGACACTTTTCAATCTGTCCAGCTAATAAATAAGAAACCTTTGTCCATTTTTCAAATCCCAGAGGAAATTATATCTACAGACCATTTTCAATAAATTGATAGAAAATCTTTTGAACATCCGACATCCTTTATCCTCATTGAAAATTAAATAAGTTAATAATAAAGAAATGTTTTCAGGATCTTATTAGTGTAAGTCTCAGGAGATCATTGACGCATAAGTAGCATGACCTTCATTTTTCTTTCTTGTTCGTGCTAATGTGTTTTAGGTCATATGTACAATAGTAATGTGATATATATGGACTTACATAGATATTAATACTAAAGCATACATATACATATAAACACTCACACACACACAAACACACGGAAACACACACACACACATACACGCACGCATATATATATATATATATATATATATATATATATATATGCAAAGTAGACCACTTGGAAAAAGAAACTAACGAAGAAGAGCGTATATATATATATATATATATATATATATATATATATATATATATTGCCTGAAACCACAAGGAAATGAAAAAATATCGAACGTTTTCGTCTATTTAAGATATTTTCAAAGTACTTTCAAAAAGTCTTAAATAGACGAAAACGTTCAGTATTCCGATCTTTGATTTCTTCGTGGTTTCAAGCAAAATATCTTTATTCACGTGTTTTATGTGATAACTGTTGTATATATATATATATATCCATACATCACGCGCAAACACACACACGCATGCACATACATACACGCACACACACACACACACACATACACGCACGCACCACACACATACACACACGCACGCACACACGCACGCACGCACCGACCTGCACACACCCATACCTAGACTTACACACACACACACACCCATACCTAGACTTACACACACACACACACACACACACGCACTGAAACACCCACACACACACGCACACACGCACACACACACACACACACACACAAACACACACACACACACAAACACACATGCACGCACAAACAAATGCACACACACAAACACACACACACACACCACACACACACACACAACACACACACACACACACAAACACACACAAATAGGCACACACATGCACAAACAAATAAATAAACAAACAAAAACAAATATACACATACAAACACACACACACACACATGGACGTGAACACACGCATTTAGGAAATCACACCCGCGAGTGTACGCATATATTTGTATATGCGTGCGTGTGTACGTGCGTCTGTTTGTTTATACATACATGCACACGGACACACACACACACACACACATATATATCTATATATATATATATATATATATATATATATATATATATATATATATATGATGTAAGTGGAGTAGGAAACACAGGAGTCTTAGTCTGAGTTTATTCCTGACAAAAAGATCAAAGAAAATTAATTGGGTGAATCTTACATAAAAGGCAGCTGAAAAGCATTGGAAGATTACCAGCTCCCAATGACTCCCATAAAAAAACATAGATAAATAAAAATAAAGGAGGGCAAATCATCGAAAAATAGGAGGCAATGGGAGAATGAGGAACAATGCTATCCTGACCACTACGACCAAAATAATATTCCTATACTAGGGAACCAAAAAAAAAAAAAAAAAAAAAAAAAAAGATAATAAAGACCAAAAATCTGTTGAAGAACTAGTTGACACAATCAGACAAATGTAAAAAATGAAGAGGACAGGTTGTGATGACTTACCTACAGAGGTATTAAGGTAAGGGGATGAGTTGAACGACAAGCTATGGATGGTGTACAACAGTACCAGAAAGGAAGAAAAATATACCAGAAAAGTAAGAGGAGAGGAATTATGCCACGATCAGAATGGCTAGAGATGGAGGGAGAGGCAGAGACATTATTAACATAGCAATGGAAAAAAATCTCCAAAGTAGCAAAACGCCATACTTATATATATTACAAAAAAGAAAAAAGAAAAGAGACATTTGGTATGTCAGGGGATCTGTGTGATCATCCATGTTATTTGACTCGTGTATTTTCCATATTTAACATAGCTATTTTTTTATTCAGCTGAGGGATTATTTTTTGTTAATTATTTATTTATGGTAATTTTCATTCCTCATTTTTTCTTTTATCTTGAACATATCTTTATCATTATAATTCTTATTCCAAGAAAGTTTATTTTATATTATATCTTCTGTTACCTCAAGACTTATTTACATCTTTTACTTAATGAATTTCCATTGGTTTTCTGTTTCTTTCTATATATAATTTTATTCATATTTAATTTCTAATTTTTATATGAATTGATTTGATATGTTTTTACATATTTCTAAGGTTTTTGCACGAATATTTTCTTATTGTACGTAGACTTTTTTCGTTCCAATTTCTTGTACTGTTTGTATATATATGGCAGTCACTTCAGTAAATGTTCTCGTTAAAAAATTTCTGACATCTTCGACTCGTAATGTAACCATACTGGTTATAGTTATTCCTGGTGTAGTTGTTTTTACTCTGATTTTGAAAATGACATGCACCTGGATAGTAATAATAATGGTTGGTGTAGCTTTCTTCGTATGGGTCTTGGACGTAATAGTATGGATAATTATAATAATTTGTTATTGGTCTTATATTGTCTCTTGTCGCTGAAGACATTTCGTATCCTCTTTGTCTCGCTTTTGGTGCCTGTCTTTGCCTGGTGTTATGGTTTCTGTGATACTCATTACACCTGTTGCCTTTGGAAGGCCTTTGTTGGTAATTGTTTTTGTGTCTGAGATTCCCTTGGTTGCTCCTACTTTGGTCGGCTTTTTCGATTGGCTCTCCACGAAAGTTTCTGCTTGCGTGAGTTTTTCTTGATTTAGCCATTTTCCTTTTTGCCTTTCTTTGCAGGGCAGAGTTGGACAGGTCATTCCCGATCTCTTCTTGCTCAACTTGTGCCAGGTATATTTTGTATTTTTCAGTTCGTCTTTGTTTGTGTGTGATACTTTTGCTTTCTGTCTCTGACTGACAAGTTTGTATTGATTGACTTTTCATCAAAGTATTGTCAGTTAAAGGTGAAGAAAGCGAAGACACATTATTATCTCTCGTTTCTGGATCTTTCTGTTGACCCTCGCAAGCTTCAGGAATTGTGTCCGCCTGTTTAATATCATTATTCATAACCAGGAGATATAAACTCAAGACATTCTTTTCTTTGCAGTCTTCAGAAGGAATAACTTCTGGAATTGCTGGTTCATAGATATTGTCTGGAAGGCCTTCTGTATTATCTTTGACAGGGTCTGAATCCTTTCGTGTTCTGGCAGGCTTCAGTTCCTCAAGAAGGTTGAGCTTTTCTTCTTCGAAAATTTTCACTTTCTCTGGAAGGCTCTGTTTCTCTTTAACTTCCTGATTTCCTTTGTAATCTCCCTTAGCCTCTTGTGGGTTGCCGATGGAAACAGACTCTTCAAAATTCAACGGCATTTCCCTCGAGGTTTTGAATTCAAAGCAATCCAAGCTTTGCAAAGCTTCGCGACAACATTTCAAAGCCGCCTAGAGGGCTTTGCCGAAGCCTCGGACGATGCGGCTGATCATTTCTGGTGCAGCTGAAGATCCAGTGGACGATCTTCTTTTGTTTTTCCATATGGTGGTCTTCGTCAGTCTGGTGAATTGGTGAAGTCAGATTGTGAAATATCATTCCTTAGAGCTTGTGCATACTTTAAAGATAATATAGAACTTGCTGTAGTGATTTGGACAAGGCTAAGGATTCCATTTCATTCAAAATCACTAGTGTTCTGGAGAGGGGAGAGTAGGCGAGCTATGACAGGTCCCAATTCTAAAGAAATTGGCACAATATATAGGAACACGTATGTTTATGTTGGTGTATACATGACATTCATACAAGAAATAGGTTTTATCACCCCGGGCACAAGTTTTACGGCTGTGGCATATTCCTTAAAGTTGGGGATGATTCAAATATAAAGTCTTTCAACTTCTCAAGGTTCGTGGTATTGAAAAAAGTCTTATTCGCAATGAGAGGTAAACTTGATATGATTTAGTTTATTTACGAGACTAATTATTTCACTCACCCGAGAGGAAAGAGGACGCCCTTCTAAAGAGGATCTCCAAGGATCGAGATTCACCACGAGATCCGTTCTGAAGAAGTGAAATAGATCTCCAGTATCGGAAAGTACTTATATTCTTTGTCCTGGCTGTTGATAAATAACTTTATTAATTTCCATGGCACTTATTGAAGCAAAGAGACTACACCCTTTTTTATAGCGGGTGTCACTCTTTTCATAATGGCTACCACCTAGCGAATCTATTCATCTATATACCACTCTTTAGAGAGCGAAGGGGTTTGAAAGATGTTTAGAATGCTCAAGACCCTGAAGGAGAATTACTCAGACACAGGTCTGAATAGATCAATTGAGGAAGTTGAAAGAACGAGGAAGTGTTGAAGGATTGACTCTCGAATGATGGCGGAGGGGAGGGGGCGTGGGGATAGTGTCAGGAAGGAGCATGAGGCTGCGCAGGAAATATGAAAATGATGGGAGAAAGATGAGAACATTTTGTGCGTGTGTGGAGTTGGGGTTAGGCATAGTGATGGACGGGAGGGGGTTGGCGCAACTAGGGCCTGAAATGGGTGCGGACGAAGGGAAGTGGATGTGGGTTGGTCAGTTGTGTGGAAGTATAATGTGGAGCGGCGGGACTGTTGTATTTGTGAATTTGGGCAACCCCCAAGCTTGTGGACGTGTTCGTTTGTGAAGCACAATAGCAATGTTACTCACGTGTCAAGAAGCTCTGGTGATGATCCTGAACAAATTTGATTTCATATTCTCAAACCCAGTAGTGTTATCGATATTTTGTTTAGTGTGTGTGTGTGTGTGTGTGTGTGTGTGTGTGTGTGTGTGTGTGTGTGTGTGTGAATGTGTGTGTGTAATTATGTGTGTGCTTGGCTGCAAAGTGTACTGATTTGGGATACCACATTACTTTTAAAATATCATATTTCATATTTTCGCATTTCATTATAGAATAGTGGGCTTGTTTTTTGATGAGGGATATATTGCCAAAGCTTGTCAATGAAGGTCGAAATTATGTGACCATGCCGCTTCCCCCCTTCGTTCTCATTCGGCATGGTCGGAGTCACCTGAGAAGTATAGAGAAGGGATGAAGGTATGGAGGCAGATGAAGTATATAAGCTGTTCATTTTCTGAAATTGTATGTACTTTGAGAATTTCCTGGTAAGGACGAAACGTCACTGAATAAAACCCCAACTGTTCTCTATGTTTAGCTCACCACCTCACCACCGTTCCACTCATTTCTCTCATACTTCAATACACACACACACACACACACACATATATATATATATATATGTATATATATATATTATATATATATATATATTTTTTGATTGAAGTTCACAGCAACTTCTGCGTTTACGACTTTTTTGCTGAGTAATTCTACATCTCTGACGATGGAACGGTGAGCAATGGGTAGCTCCCATAAAAGATGTCCGAAAGACATTGAAAGTTCTTGTAGACGAAGAACACTTTATTATAACAAGCTTTCGAGCTACATAGGTCATCATCAGGTTCTGGATTCTGGATTCCTAGGAAAGACCACCCGCTTGCGCGGGATCGCTTTTGTGGGAGGGGAAGAATGTCTGTAAGAAAATGAAAAGACAGTAGCGTATAAAAGAGGGCTATTGCCACCGGGCGATTTGCGAGCGATTAGGGGCTTGTTGGTGGTCGTGACTCGGACGGCGGCGTCAATGCTGGGAGGAAGAGCAGATTATATCGCCAACGAAAGTTTAGAAAATGGTAGGAGATGTAGTAGGAGAGAAAGGTGGAAAAACGGAAAAATCTTTAGTGGGAGGTAAACTGAAATGAGAAGATGTAGTATAAGGGAAAGTTAGAAAGGAAGCGAATTTTAGTCGAAGAAAAAGTAAGTGTATATGTTTGTGCGTGGGACGTGGCTATGTTCGTGAGAGGTGTGTGTGTGTAATTTACGGTGAGTAGATTTCACTTCCCGCGTGTAGAGGGCGTTCCTGATTAGCCCCAGGTAAGGCACGAGAATTCCTGTTTTACCCCAGGTTGGGTTTGAGCTGTTTGCATATTTTTGTAGCCTGTCAGTTAATGGGCTACATGCGATGTTATTATTATTATTATCATCATTATTACTATTACTATTATTATTACATCATTATGGCTATCACCAGTCAAACTGGTGAAGGGGTGTATTATTTGTAGGTACGGTTATACACGTCTTATCGTGTACACCGCACGTGGGACGGGCGCAGCTGACAGATAGTCTGTACGGTGTGGTCTAGGTGTAATATGTTGTATCAGATGTTTGTGTTTGTCGTGCAGTTTTTCTAGGTGTCTTGAGTGAAGTTTGTGTTTGTGTTGGTTGAGTGGATGGATGTTGGAAATTTGGTGTAGAGACTCAGTGGTTCTAAAGTCGCTCCATCGCGAACCCGTGATGAACTGGACAGCGGCATTCTGAACCTTCTGATGCTCGTAGTTATTAGTGGGACATGTCAGCTGGCTTAGTCCCGGGGACTGGCACAGAATCGGTCTGACGAGGGCTAGGTACAATCGACGTTTGGTTCTCAGTGTTGCAGTTTTGAAGCATCTTAGCTTACCCAGCACAGCCCTAGCCTTAGCTCCCTGCTTGCGGAAGTGTGGGGTCCAGGTAAGGCCACTATCAAGTGTGCTACCCAGCACACGGGTATGGTCCTTCGCTGGGATGTTTGTGTTGTATATTTTAAGAGGAGTGTTTGTGATTGTTTTGTTGGTTCGTTTGCAGCAGAAGTATACAGCATTGCATTTCGACGCGTTGGTCTTAATGCGCCACTGTTGCTCCCACGCGTGTGCAGGTTCTAGTACAGTCAAAGAAGGGAACAGTTTAAATATGGAACTAAGGTACAGAATGGGAGAAAAGGAGGAACGTGATTGGTCGAGGCTGGCCAATAGGGATCTAGGCATTGACCTGGGATCCCGCTTGCGAACCTGCCTGAGCCGTACGCCGTTCGTCTTCTTCTCTAACAATTTTATAACTGTTTTCAAAGTTTCTAAGGCTAGGAATGATGTACATATCGGTGATTTGAGAGTTCAGAGAAGGGTTTTGTTTTTTATATAAAGGGCTTCCAATATGCGTAGACGGGAGTAATCTTTTTCGATATGCAGGATGGAAGTTCCTTTGACTAGCATTTCTCTAGTCAGACTAACCCCGTGAACCTCTTCTGAGTGCTTCTTTGGAGCTCCGTTTGATAGGTGGAGTGTAAGGCGCCTGGAGAGCTTCGTAGTGGTTCTCCCAATGTACATAGAGGGCAGGGCTGCACAGTTCCCTGAAAGACATTTATATTCGTACACTAGATGGCTACGTTGAAGCTCTGGGATGTCAGTTTTGGGGCTGTTTTTCAGGAGGAGGTGATGTGTTTTCTTGTTTTTGTAGAAGATTGTGAGGTTCAGTCTGTCGTCCTTGTTGGTGGTTTCTACATATTTGGAAATTATGTTCTAAAGGGCTCTTTCATCTTGTTTGTATTGGCTGTTCATGTATGCACGGTAGTACAGGCGGAAATGGTGTCCTGTAGATGTTTAGGTATTTTCTTTGTTGTACCACCTGTCAAGTTGGATGTTGATGGCTTTGGAGACTTCTGTGTTAGGATATCCATTATTCACGAGGACCTGGGTGGCTCGTTCTAATTCCTCATGGACGGTCTGCCAGCTACTGCAATGTGTGAGTGCTCTCCTCACATACGCGGAGATTGTGGCGGTTTGTACCTGTCAGGGCACTCACTCCTTCCGTTGAAGCAAAGTCCCCGTGAACCTCTTCTGAGTGCTTCTTTGGAGCTCAAAAGAAGCACTCAGAAGAGGTTCACGGGGTTAGTCTGACTAGAGAAATGCTAGTCAAAGGAACTTCCATCCTGCATATCGAAACAGATTACTCCCGTCTACGCATATTGGAAGCTCTATATATAAAAAAATAAAACCCATCTCTCAACTCTCAAATCTTTGTCAATCAGATGAGTTGGTGAAGTCAGTTTGTGACATATCATTCCATAGAGCTTGTGCATACTTTAAAGATAATATAGAACTCACTGTGGTGATTTGGACAAGGCTAAGGATTCTATTTCATTCAAAATCACCAGTGTTCTGGAGGGGGGAGAGTAGGCGAGCTATGACAGGTCATATTGCCCCTATTCTAAAGAAATTGGCACAATATATAGGAACATGTGTGTTTATGTTCATGTGTACAAGACATTCATACAAGAAATATATTTTATCACACCGGGCACAAGTTCTACGGCTGTGGCATATTCGTTAAAGTTGGGGGGGATTCAGATGGTAAAAAAAAAAAAAAAAAAAAAAAAAAAAAAAAATCTTTCAACTTCTTAACGTTCGTAGTATTGAAATTTGTTTTATTCACAATCAAAGGTAAACTTCATATGATTTAGTTTGGTTACGGGACTAATTATTTTACGCCCTCTTCATAAAAGTATTTTCCTGAAGAGGACTACAGTTGATAGCCGAAATATACGATTCTTCTTTATTCGAAGTTTATTTTCTCCGCCTGTGGGTTTCCTGTGTGTCATATATATATATATATATATATATATCTATATATATATATATATATATATATATATATATATACATATATATATATATATATTGCTTAAAACCACGAGGAAACGAAAGATCGGAATATTAAAAAATTTCGTCTACTTAAGACATTTTCAAAGTACTTTGAAAATGTCTTATATAGACGAAACGTTCAGTATTCCGTTCTTTGATTTCCTCGTGGTTTCAAGCAACCTATCTTCATTCACGTGTTTTATATATATATATATATATATATATATATATATATATTCACACGCACATACACACACACACACACGCATGCACACACACACATGCACACACACACGCACACACATGAATGCACACACACGCACACACACACAGACACATGCACACACACACACACATACAAACACACACACACACATATACACACACATACAAACACAGACACACACACACACACACACACACACACACACATACACACCAATGCACGCACAAACAAATGCACACACACAAACACAAACACACACACACATACACACACACACGCGCATGCGCGCACTCTCACATACGCATACCCACAAACACACACAGATAGGCACACATACATAGACACACATGCAGAAATAAACAAACAAAAACAAATATACACATTCAGACACTCACACATACACACACATGCACGTGTACACACGCATTTAGAAAATCACACACGCGCGCGTACGCGTATGTTTGTGTTTGTATATACATATATATATATATATATATATATATATATATATATACATATATACATATATATAATATATATATATATATATATATATATATATATGAAGTAAGTGGAGTAGGAAACACAGGAGTCTTAGTCTGAGATTATTCCAGACAAAAAAGTAAAAAAAATATATATATATACTTGGTGAATAGAAGATCTTACATAAAAGGCATCTGAAAAACATTGGAAGATTACCAGATCCCAATGACTTCCATAAAAAAAAATTGATAAATAGATGAATAAAGATAAAGAAGGGCAAATGATCGAAAAAGAGGAGAGAATGGGAGAATGAGGAACAATTCTATCCTGACAACTACGACCAAAATAATATTCCTATACTCGGGGAACAAAAAAAAAAAAAAAAAAAAAAAAAAAAAAAAAAACAGCACAGAAGAAACAAGACAATAAAGACCAAAAATCTGTCGAAGAACTAGTTGACACTATCAGACAAATGTAAAAAATGAAGAGGACTGGTTGTGATGACTTACCTACAGAGGTGTTAAGGTAAGGGGATGAGATAAACGACAAGCTATGGATGGTGTACAACAGTACCAGAAGGGAAGAAAAAATATACCAGAGAAGTAGGAGGAGAGGAGTTATGCCAGGATCAGAATGGCTAGATTTGAATGGAGAGGCAGAGACATTATCAAAATAGCAATGAAAAAAAATGTCCAAAGTAGCAAAACGCCAAACTCTATACTTATATATATATATATATATAACAATAAAGAAAAAGAAAAGAGACATTTGGTATGTCAGGGGCATCTGTGTGACCATCCATGCGGTTATTGGTCTCGTTTATTTTTCCATATTTAACATAGGTATTTTTTTTATTCAGCTGAGGGATTTTTTTGTTAATTATTTATTTATATTTATTTTCATTTCTCATTTTTTCTTTTATCTTTTACATCTCTTTATCATTATAGTTCTTACTCCTAAAGGGTTTATTTTTTATTATGTCTTCTGTTACCTCAAGACTTATTTACATCTTTTACTTAATGAATTTCCATTGGTTTTCTGTTTCTTTCTATATATGATTTTATTCATATTTAATTTCTAATTTTTATATAAATTGATTTGATATGTTTTTACATATTTCTTAGGTTTTTGCACGTATATTTTCTTATTGTACGTAGACTTTTTTCATTCTAATTTCTTGTACTGTTTGTATATATAACAGTCACTTCAGTAAATGTTCTCGTTAACAAATTTCTGAGATCTTCGTCTCGTATTGTACCCATACTGGTTATAGTTATTCCTGGTGTAGTTGTTTTTACTCTGATTTTGAAAATGACATGCACATGGATAGTAACAATAATGGTTGGTGTAGGTTTCTTCGTAAGGGTCTTGGACGCAATAGTATGGATAATGATGATAATTTGTTTTTGGTCCTATATTGTCTCTTGTCGCTGAAGACATTTCGTATCCTCTTTGTCTCGCTTTTGGTGCCTGTCTTTTCCTGGTGTTATGGTTTCTATGGTAATCATTACACCTGTTGCCTTGGGAAGGCCTTTGTTGGGAATTGTTTTTGTATCTGAGATTGCCTTGAATGCTCTTCCTTTGATCGGCTTTTTGGATTGGCTCTCCGCGAAAGTTTCTGCTTCCTTGAGTTTTTCTTGATTTGGCCATTTTCCTTTTTGCCTTTCTTTGGAGGGCAGAGTTGGACAGCTCATTCCCGAACTCTTCTTGCTCAACTTGTGCCAGGTATATTTTGTATTTTTGAGTTCGTCTCTGTTTGTGTGTGAGAGTTTTGCTTTCTGCCTCTGACTGACAAGTTTGTGTTGATTGACTTTCGACCAAAGGATTGTCATTTAGAGGTGAAGAAAGCGAAGGCACATTATTATCTTTGGTTTCTGGGTCTTTCTGTTGACCCTCGCAAGCTTCAGGAATTGTGTCTTCCTGTTTAATATCATCTTTCTTAACCAGAAAAGATAAACTCGAATCATCAGAAGGAATAACTTCTTCTAGAATTGCTGATTCGTGGATATAATCTGGAAGGCCTTTTACATTGTCTTCGACGGAGTCTGAATCCTTTTCGTGCTCTGAGAAAGTCGTCAATCCCTCTGGAAGGTTCTACTTTTCTTCTCCCAATTTTTTCACTTTCTCTGGAAAGCTCTTTCCCTCTTTGGCTTCCTGATTTCTTTCATAATCTCCCTTAGCCTCCTATGGGTTGTCGATGGAATCAGATTCTTCAAAACCTAACGGCATTTCTCTCGAGGTTTTGACTCCATAGTTGTTGAAGGTTCGCAAAGGTTCCCGACAACATTCCAAAACGGCCCAGAGGGCTTTGCCGAAGCCTTGGACTATGCGGTTGATCATTTCTGGTGCAGCTGAAGATCCAGTGGACGATCTTCTTTTGTTTTTCCAAATGGTGGTCTTCGTCAGTCTGGTGAGTTGGTGAGGTCAGATTGTGACATATCATTCCTTAGAGCTTGTGCATACTTTAAAGATAATATAGAACTTACTGTGGTGATTTGGGCAAGGCTAAGGATTCCATTTCATTCAAAATCACTAGTGTTCTGGAGAGGGGAGGGTAGGCGAGCTATGACAGGTCCCAATTCTAATGAAATTGGCACAATATATAGGAACGCGTATGTTTATGTTGGTGTATACATGACATTCATACAAGAAATATATTTTATCACACCGGGCACAAGATCTACGGCTGTGGCATATTCGTTAAAGTTGGGGATGATTAGAATAAAAAAAAAGTCTTTCAACTTATTAAGGTTCGTGGTATTGAAAAAAGCTTTATTTGCAATCAGAGGTAAACTTGATATGATTCAGTTTGGTTACGGGACTAATTGTGTGGAAGTATATTGTGGATCGGCGGGACTGTTGTATTTGTGAATTTGGGCAACCCCCAAGCTTGTGGACGTGTTCGTTTGTGAAGCACAATAGCAATGTTACTCACGTGTCAGGAAGCTCAGGTGATGATCCTGAACAAATTTGATCTCATATTCTCAAACCCGGTAGTATTATCGATATTTTGTTTATTGTGTGTGTGTCTGTGTGAATGTGTGTGTGTGTGTGTATGTGTGTGTGTAATTATGTGTGTGCTTGTGTGTGTGATTATGTATGTGCTTGTGTGTGTGTATGTGTGCGTGTTTTTGTGTGTTTACGTGTGTAATTTTGTGTGTGCGTGTGTGTGATTATGTATGTGCTTGTGTGTGTGCATGTGTGCGTGTTTGTGTGTATGTGTGTGCATGTGAGTGTATGCGTCTGTATGTATTTGTGCGTGTCAATGTGTGCGTGTGATATGTGTGAGTGCATGTAAGTGTGTGTGTGTGTGTGTGTGTGTGTGTGTGTGTGTGTGTGTGTGTGTGTGTGTGTGTGTGTGTGTGTGTGTGTGTGTTTGGGCGCATGTGTGTGCATATGTTTAGTCGTTTATCTCTCTTGCTGTATCTAATTTCAGTTGAAAATATAACATGAGTAGGCCTACTCGATGACAATTAAAAGTAAATTTCATAATGAAACAAATTGGGCTAATCTAAGCCTTAGTGAAGGTGTTTTTAATCTGGAGTAGGCCTAACTTGTTGTCCTACACTAAAGGATTATCAGGGTTAAGGGGGCTGTGGGCTTTCGATCAATAGCTTAACACATGGTAGGTAAAAATCACCTTCAATAGTCAAGTGGACATTGGTTACAAATAACTTAAAAACTGAATGGAAAAATATAAATATCTGTACGTGATAGTTACAAAATCACACACACACAGACACACAGACACACACACGCACACACACACACATACGCACACACACACGCACACAAATACACACACACAAGCACACACACACACACACGCACACACACACACAAACACGCACACAAACATACACACACACACACACACACACACACACACACACACACACACACACACGACTTCACGGCTCAGTGTTAGAGATCGGGGCCGCCACTATGGGTTCGAATCCTGCCCAGTGCTGAAATAAGTTTAGTATCACTGCGCCGCGAGCCGTTGCTCAAACTCTCGACCCATAGGTCGGTCATATAAGAGCTCTGAGCTTTCCTCCGGGAGGGAAATACTTTTCGATCACGAGTCCAACATGTGATCCAAGACCATGGTGAAACAATGTTGAATCCCACACACATGCGCATGCACACGCACAGTCGCACACAAAACACGCACACACACAAAAACATGCACACGTACACACATACACACACACATACACACAAAAATACCTACAGAGAAACGCATACACTCATACACACAAGCACTAACGCACAAACGTATTTACACACGCATGCACATACACAAAAACACACACACACACGCGACCGCGGGGGCGTGCACGCTATATACATATATATTTATATATATACATAACTAACTATATTTACATATATATGTATATATATATAGATATATTTATATATTTATATACATAACTATATATGTATATATATGTATATATATATTACATATATATATATATATATATTTATATATATATATACATACATAACTATAAATATATATATATGTGTGTGTGTGTATGTGTGTGTGTGTATTTACCTAATTGTATTATACGGATGGGGAGCTATGCTCGAGGTAACCCGTCTTTGTATCTCTCAGCATCAAGTTTTTTCTTAAAATCTTGAATAGCGTTTGCACACACTGTTTCTTTGTCTAATTTGTTCCATGTATCCATCTTTCTGTGGGTGATGCTAATTTTTTTCAGATCTCTTCTGTAATTATCTTGTTTTAGTTCCTTTCGTGTCCTCTTGTTTCTCCATTGTCCCATTTCAATAAATCATTCTTATCTAAGATTTCCAGTCCCTTCATAATTCTAAAGATAGTTAGTAGGTCTCCTCTTTCCCTTCTTTGTTCCAGAGTTTGTAATCCTAATTTGGACAGTTTTTGTTCATTTTTCATTCTGGAAAGAGTTGGTGCCAGTTTTGTAG
>NC_134799.1:42895962-42898462 GCF_046742065.1 Oratosquilla oratoria | reverse complement strand
ACCGTAGACTTTTTTCGTTCTAATTTTTTGTATTGTTTGTATATGTAGCAGTCACTTCAGTAAATGTTCTCATTAAAAAAAAATTGAGATCTTTGTCTCGTAATGTACCCATACTGGTTATAATTATTCATGGTGTAGTTATTTTTAATCTGATTTTGAAAATCATATGCACCTGGATTTTGATGTCGATAGTAATAATAATGGTTGTTGTAGCTTTCTTCGTAAGGGTCTTGGACGTAATAGTATGGATAATTATAATAATTTGTTTTTGATCTAATATTGTCTCTTGTCGCTGAAGACACTTCATATCCTATTTGTCTCGCTTTTGGTGCCTGTCTTTGCCTTGTGCTATGGTTTCTGTGGCAATCATTACACCTATTACCTTGGGAAGGCCTTTGTTGGTAATGGTTTTGGTGTCTGAGTTTGTATTGGTTGCTCCTCTTTTGGTCGGCTTTTTGGATTGGCTCTCCTGGAATGTTTCTGCTTCCTTGAGTTTTTCTTGATTTGGCCATTTTCCTTTTTGCCTTTCTTTGGAGGGCAGAGTTGGACAGCTCATTGCCGAACTCTTCTTGTTTAACTTGTGCCAGATATATTTTGTATTTTTGAGTTCGTCTCTGTTTGTGTGTGAGAGTTTTGTTTTCTGTCTCTGATTGACAAGTTTGTGTTGATTGACTTTCGACCAAAGGATTGTCATTTAGAGGTGAAGAAAGCTAAGGAACATTATTATCTTTGGTTTCTGGGTCTTTCTGTTGACCTTCGCAAGCTTCAGGAATTGTGTCTTCATGTTTAATATCATCTTTCTTAACCAGGAAGGATGAACTCGAATCATCAGAAGGAATAACTTCTTCTGGAATTGATAGTTCATGGATATGGTCTGGAAGGCTATTTACATTATCTTCGACGAAGTCTGAATCCTTTTCGTGCTCTGGGAAAGTCATGAATCCCTCTGGAAGGTTCTACTTTTCTTCTTCCAATTTTTCCACATTCTCTGGAAAGCTCTTTCCCTCTTTGGCTTCCTAATTTCTTTCATAATCTTCTTTAGCCTCCTGTGGGTTGTCGATGGAATCAGATTCTTCAAAACCTAACGGCATTTCTCTCGAGGTTTTGACTCCATAGTTGTTGTAGGTTCGCAAAGATTCCCGACAACATTCCAAAACGGCCCACAGGGCTTTGCCGAAGCCTCGGACTATGCGGCTGATCATTTCTGGTGCAGCTGAAGATCCAGTGGACGATCTTCTTTTGTTTTTCCAAATGGTGGTCTTCGTCAGTCTGGTGAGTTGGTGAGGTCAGATTGTGACACATCATTCCATAGAGCTTGTGCATACTTTAAAGATAATATAGAACTTACTATGGTGATTTGGACAAGGCTAAGGATTCCATTTCATTGAAAATCACTAGTGTTCTGGTGAGGAGAGAGTAGGCGAGCTATGAGAGGTCCCAATTCTAATGAAATTGGCACAATATATAGGAACGCGTATGTTTATGTTGGTGTATACTTGACATTCATACAAGAAATATGTTTTATCACCCCGGGCACAAGTTTTACGGCTGTGGCATATTCGTTAAAGTTGGGGATGATTCGAATAAAAAAAAAATCTTTCAACTTCGCGGTATTGAGGAAAAGTTTTATTGGCAATCAAAGGTAAACTTGATATGATTTAGTTTGGTTACGGGACTAATTATTTGACGCACCCGAGAGGAAAGATGACGCCCATCTGAAGAGAATCTCCAAGGATCGAGACCCACCACCAGATCCGTTTTGATGAAGTGAAATGACTCTCCAGTACAGGAAGGTACTTACCTAGGCATAGTGATGGACGGGAGGGGGTTGGCGTATCGAGGGCCTGAAAGGGGGGCGGGGGGGGGTGAAGAGAGGTGGATGTGGGTTGGTCAGTTGTGTGGAAGGATAATGTGGATCCGCGGGAGTGTTGTGTTTGTAAATGTGGGCAACCCCACAGCTTGTGGACGTGTTCGTTTGTGAAGCTCAAAAGCAATGTTACTCACGTGTCAGGAAGCTATGATGATGATCCTGAACAAAGTTGAGCTCCTATTCTCAAATCCGGTAGTGTTATCGATATTTTGTTTATTGTGTGTGTGTGTGTGTGTGTGTGTGTGTGTGTGTGTGTGTGTGTGTGTGTGTGTGTGTGTGTGTGTGTGTGTGTATCTGTGTGTGTGTGTGTTTGTGTGTGTAATTATATGTGTGCGCGTGTGTGTGATTATGTATGTGCTTGTGTGTGTGTATGTGAGTGTTTGTGTATGTGTGTAATTACGTGTGTGCATGTGTGTGTGATTATGTATGTGATTGTGTATGTTTATGCGTATGTGTTTGTGTGTCTGTGTATATATGTGTCTGTGTGTGTGTATGCGTCTGTATGTATTTGTGCGTGTCTGTGTGTGCGTGTGTGTGTCTATGCGTGAGTTCGTGTGTGTGTGTGTGTGTGTGTGTGTGTGTGTGTGTGTGTGTGTGTGTGTGTGTGTGTGTGTGTGTGTGTGTGTGTGT
>NC_134799.1:42885962-42890962 GCF_046742065.1 Oratosquilla oratoria | reverse complement strand
TATTCATATTTAATTTCTAATTTTTATATGAATTGATTTGATATGTTTTTACATATTTCTAAGGTTTTTGCACGAATATTTTCTTATTGTACGTAGACTTTTTTCGTTCCAATTTCTTGTACTGTTTGTATATACATAGCAGTCACTTCAGTAAATGTTCTCGTTAACAAATGTCTGAGATCTTCGTCTCGTAATGTACCCATACTGGTTATAGTTATTCCTGGTGTAGTTGTTTTTACTCTGATTTCGAAAATGACATGCACCTGGATAGTAATAATAATGGTTGGTGTAGCTTTCTTCGTAAGGGTCTTGGACGTAATAGTATGGATAATGATAATAATTTATTTTTGGTCTTATATTGTCTCTTGTCACTGAAGATACTTCGTATCCTCTTTGTCTCGCCTCAGGTGCCTCTCTTTGCCTGGTGTTATGGTTTCTTTGAAACTCATTACACCTGTTGCCTTGGGAAGGCCTTTGTTTGTAATTGTTTTGGTGTCTGAGATTGCCTTGAATGCTCTTTCTTTGTTCGGCTTTTTGGATTGGCTCTCCTGGAAAGTTTCTGCTTCCTTGAGTTTTTCTTGATTTAGCCATTTTCCTTTTTGCCTTTCTTTGGAGGGCAGAGTTGGACAGCTCATTCTCGAACTCTTCTTGCTCAACTTGTGCAAGGTATATTTTGTATTTTTGAGTTCGTCTCTGTTTGTGTGTGAGAGTTTTGCTTTCTGCCCCTGACTGACAAGTTTGTGTTGACTGACTTTCGACCAAAGGATTGTCAGTTAGAGGTGAAGAAAGCGAAGGCACATTATTATCTTTGGTTTCTGGGTCTTTCTGTTGACCCTCGCAAGATTCAGGAATTGTGTCTTCATGTTTAATATCATCTTTCTTTACCAGGATAGATAAACTCGAATCATCAGAAGGAATAACTTCTTCTGGAATTGCTATTTCATGGATATAGTCTGGAAGGCCTTTTACATTATCTTCGACGAAGTCTGAATCCTTTTCGTGCTCTGAGAAAGTCATGAATCCCTCTGGAAGGTTCTACTTTTCTTCTTCCATTTTTTTCACTTTCTCTGGAAAGCTCTTTCCCTCTTTAGCTTCCTAATTTCTTTCATAATCTCCCTTAGCCTCCTATGTGTTAAAGATGGAATAAGATTCTTCAAAACTTAACGGCATTTCTCTCGATGTTGTGACTCCATAGTAGTTGAAGGTTCGCAAAGGTTCCCGACAACATTCCAAAACGGCCCAGAGGGCTTTGCCGAAGCCTCGGACTATGCGGTTGATCATTGCTGGCGCAGCTGAAGATCCAGTAGACGATCTTCTTTTGTTTTTCCAAATGGTGGTCTTCGTCAGTCTGGTGAGTTGGTGAGGTCAGATTGTGACATCATTCCTTAGAGCTTGTGCATACTTTAAAAACAATATAGAACTTACTGTGGTGATTTGGACAAGGCTAAGGATTCCATTTCATTCAAAACCACCAATGTTCTGGACGGGGGAGAGTAGGCGAGCTATGACAGGTCCCAATTCTAATGAAATAATAATATAGGAACGCGTATGTTTATGTTGGTGTATACATGACATTCATACAAGAAATATATTTTATCACACCGGGCACAAGTTCTACGGCTGTGGCATATTAGTTAAAGTTGGGGATGATTCGAATAAAAAAAAGTCTTTCAACTTCTTAAGGTTCGTGCTATTGAAAAAAGCTTTATTTGCAATCAGAGGTAAACTTGATATGATTCAGTTTGGTTACGGGACTAATTGTGTGGAAGTATATTGTGGATCGGCGGGACTGTTGTATTTGTGAATTTGGGCAACCCCCAAGCATGTGGACGTGTTCGTTTATGAAGCACAATAGCAATGTTGCTCACGTGTCAGGAAGCTCTGGTGATGATCCTGAACAAATTTGATCTCAAATTCTCAAACCCTGTAGTGTTATCGATATTTTGTTTGTGTCTGTGTGAATGTGTGTGTGTGTATGTGCGTGTGTGTGTGTGTGTGTATGTGTGTAATTATGTGTGTGCTTTTGTGTGTGATTATGTATGTGTGTAATTTTGTGTGTGCGTGTGTGTGATTATGTATGTGCTTGTGTGTGTGCATGTGTGAGTGTTTGTGTGTATGTGTGTGCATGTGTGTGTATGCGTCTGTATGTATTTGTGGGTGTCAGTGTGTGCGTGTGTGTATGTGTGAGTGCGTGTGTGTGTGTGTTTGTGTGTGTGTGTGTGTGTGTGTGTGTGTGTGTGTGTGTGTGTGTGTGTGTGTGTGTGTGTGTGTGTGTGTGTGTGTTTGGGCGCATGTGTGTGCATATGTTTAGTCGTTTATCTCACGTGCTGTATCTAATTTCATTTGAAAATATAACATGAGTAGGCCTACTCGATGACAATCAAAAATAAATTTCATAATGAAACAAATTGGGCTAATCTAAGCCTTAGTGAAGGTGTTTTTAATCTGGAGAGTAGGCCTAACTTGTTGTCCTAGACTAAAGGATTATCAGGGTTAAGGAGGCTGTGGGCTTTTGATCAATAGCTTAACACATGGTAGGTAAAAATCACCTTCAATGGTCAAGTGGACATTGGTTACAAATAACGTAAAAACTTAATGGAAAAATATATATATCTGTACGTGATAGTTACAAACTCACACACACAGACACATACACACACACGCACACACACACATACACACACATACACACACGCACACACACACATAAACCCACAAACATACACACACACACAGACACACATACACAGACACACACACACACACACACACACACACACACTTACACACACACACACACACACACGCGACTTCACGGCTCAGTGTTAGAGATCGGGGCCGCCACTATGGGTTGGAATCCTGCCCAGTGCTAAAATAAGTTCAGTATCGCTTCGCCGCGAGCCGTTGCTCCAGCTCTTGTGGGCGTGTCAGGTAATACAATTACCCATAGATTTGTCATATAAGAGCTCTGAGCTTTCCTCCGGGAGGGAAATATTTTTTCGATCACGAGTCCAACACATGATCCAAGCCCATGGTGAAACAATGTTGAATCCCACACACATTCACATGCACACGAACAGTCGCACACAAAACACACACACTAAACACGGACACACACGAAAACATGCACACGTACAAACATACATGCACATGTACACACATACACACACATACATATATACGGAAAACACATACAAACACACATATACCTACAGACAAATACATACACTCATACATACAAGACCTAACGCATAAACGTATTTACACATGCATGCACCTACAGACAAACACGCACACACGGGCGACCACGGGCGCGTGCACGCTATATATATATATATATATATATATATATATATATTTATATATATATATTTCTATATATATATGTATATTTTTATATATCTATGTATATATATATATATATATATATATATATGTATATATATATATATTTATATATATATTTATATATATATATGTATATATATATATATATGTATATATATATGTATATATATATATAGGTATATATATATATAATGTATATATATATATATATATATGTATATATATATGTGTATATATATGTATAAATATGTATATATATATACATATATATATGTATATATTTATATATATATATATATATGTGTGTATATATATGTATAAATATATATACATAACTATACTTACGTATATATGTATATATATATATATATATATATAACTATACTTACGTATATATGTATATATATATATATATATATATATATATATTATATATATATATTATATATATATACATAAAAAACTATAAATCGCTCATTCATTTCAAAACTAACATAACTCAAAAATTGCTACTTTTCAGGAGAAGCAAAATAAACTTTAATTATGTAATACAGTCTCCCATGGAACTTTTAAACGAGGTATTTAGCACGCGACCACGGGCGCGTGCACGCTAAATATGAATATATATATATTTATATATATATATATATATATTATATATATATACACACATATATATATACATATATATATACAGATGTATATATAAATTTTATGTATATATATATATATATTAGTGTATCCAGGAATATTATTTTCTTGTTGACAGACGAGATTAAATGATATTGCTGTTTCTGCATTATTTATCTTTGTTAAGAACTTCAATTTCTCTTGCTAATTTACGGTGTTGGACTGATAGTTTGCTGAGTAGCTGTCCGTATGAGGTTGCAACGTTTCGGTCTTCTCTGTAGACCATCTTCAGGCTAATTGTTTGGGTGTGTGTGTGTGTGATGTTTATATACTATTTTATTTCTGATTGTTTGGGTGGTGTCGTGTGAAGCGATCATCCTGATTGGCTGCTGCGTAGTCATCAGGAATCACTGGGAGAGGTGAGGTCAGGTCCGCTTGTGGGATGGGAGAATCTGGAGGTCTATACTATGTATGTTCATGGTTGGTTTTAATTCTGCTATATAAATTGCTTCAATAAATGCTAATCTGCGGGAGTCTCTTTCTCTGTCTATTATTACTGTTCCTTCTTCTAAGTTTTGACGGGTGAGGGAAGTATTATGTTTGGTGTTATAGTGATTCTTTATGGATCCATGTTGTAGGTGGCAGGTCAAACGTCTTGTAAGTTTAGTCCTCGTCATTCCAATGTATGTTTGAGACCCACAGTTCTCAATGGTACAGTTATGTTGGTAAATGACGTGATTATCTTGTAAAGACGATGTCGATTTGGGAGGGCGGTTTCTCAGTAAAAGTTGTGACGTCTTTCGGGTCTTGTAGTATATGGTCAGTGATATTTTGTCTTCTGGGTCAGTGGGCTTGACGTGTTTTGTAATTATGTCCTGAATGACTTTTTCATCTGTCTTATATTCTGATGACATGTTATTTCTGTAATATATATTTATGTTTTCTTGTTTTTGTGTGGTAGGTTTGTTAGAATACCAGTTGTTGATGGCCTGTTTTGTTGTTTCGTTAATTAACTTGTTACT
>NC_134799.1:42878462-42880962 GCF_046742065.1 Oratosquilla oratoria | reverse complement strand
TGAAATTCCATAAAGATAAATGAAGTCGACATAACAAAAACGTCACCCAAGGGGAAAATGATTGGTAAACATGAATTAGAAGATGAACGGAGGTAAGGGCGCCTGATGACAACAAAAACGAAAAAGAAAAGAGACATTTGGTACATCAGGGGCATCTGTGTGACTATCTATGCGGTTATTTGACCCATGTATTTTTCCATATTTAGTATAGGTAATTTTTTTTTATTTATTTTTTATTCAGCTGAGGGATTTTTGTTGTTGTTGTTAATTATTTATTCATATTAATTTTCATTTCTCATTTTTTCTTTTATCTTCTACATCTCTGTAACATTATAATTCTTACTCCAAGAAGATTTATTGTTTATTATGTCTTTTGTTACCTCAAGACTTATTTACATCTTTTACTTAACGAATTTCCATTGTTTTTCTGTTTCTTTTTATATCTTTTATTCATATTTGATTTGTAATTCTTATACAAATTTATTTTATATGTTTTTACATATTTCTTAGATTTTTGCACGTAGATTTTTTTATTGTACGTAGACTTTTTTCGTTCTAATTTTTTGTACATGTAGCAGTCACTTCAGTAAATGTTCTCATTAAAAAAAAAATTGAGATCTTTGTCTCGTAATGTACTCATAATGGTTATAATTATTCCTGGTGTAGTTGTTTGTAATCTGATTTTGAAAATTATATGCACCTGGATTTTGATGTCGATAGTAATAATAATGGTTGGTGTAGCTTTCTTCGTAAGGGTCTTGGACGTAACAGTATGGATAATCATAATAATTTGTTTTTGATCTAATATTGTCTCTTGTCGCTGGAAACACTTCATATCCTCTTTGTCTCGCTTTTGGTGCCTGATTTTGCCTTGTGCTATGGTTTCTGTGGCGATCATTACACCTATTACCTTGGGAAGGCCTTTGTTGGTAATGGTTTTGGTGTCTGAGTTTGTATTGGTTGCTCCTCTTTTGGTCGGCTTTTTGGATTGGCTCTCCTGGAATGTTTCTGCTTCCTTGAGTTTTTCTTGATTTGGCCATTTTCCTTTTTGCCTTTCTTTGCAGGGCAGCGTTGGACAGCTCATTCCCGAACTCTTCTTGTTTAACTTGTGCCAGGTATATTTTGTATTTTTGAGTTCGTCTCTGTTTGTGTGTGAGAGTTTTGTTTTCTGTCTCTGACTGACAAGTTTGTGTTGATTGGCTTTCGACCAAAGGATTGTCATTTAGAGGTGAAGAAAGCTAAGGAACATTATTGTCTTTGGTTTCTGGGTCTTTCTGTTGACCTTCGCAAGCTTCAGGAATTGTGTCTTCCTGTTTAATATCATCTTTCTTAACCAGGAAGGATGAACTCGAATCATCAGAAGGAATAACTTCTTCTGGAATTGATAGTTCATGGATATGGTCTGGAAGGCTATTTACATTATCTTCGACGAAGTCTGAATCCTTTTCGTGCTCTGGGAAAGTCATGAATCCCTCTGGAAGGTTCTACTTTTCTTCTTCCAATTTTTCCACATTCTCTGGAAAGCTCTTTCCCTCTTTGGCTTCCTAATTTCTTTCATAATCTTCTTTAGCCTCCTGTGGGTTGTCGATGGAATCAGATTCTTCAAAACCTAACGGCATTTCTCTCGAGGTTTTGACTCCATAGTTGTTGTAGGTTCGCAAAGATTCCCGACAACATTCCAAAACGGCCCACAGGGCTTTGCCGAAGCCTCGGACTATGCGGCTGATCATTTCTGGTGCAGCTGAAGATCCAGTGGACGATCTTCTTTTGTTTTTCCAAATGGTGGTCTTCGTCAGTCTGGTGAGTTGGTGAGGTCAGATTGTGACACATCATTCCATAGAGCTTGTGCATACTTTAAAGATAATATAGAACTTACTATGGTGATTTGGACAAGGCTAAGGATTCCATTTCATTGAAAATCACTAGTGTTCTGGTGAGGAGAGAGTAGGCGAGCTATGAGAGGTCCCAATTCTAATGAAATTGGCACAATATATAGGAACGCGTATGTTTATGTTGGTGTATACTTGACATTCATACAAGAAATATGTTTTATCACCCCGGGCACAAGTTTTACGGCTGTGGCATATTCGTTAAAGTTGGGGATGATTCGAATAAAAAAAAAATCTTTCAACTTCGCGGTATTGAGGAAAAGTTTTATTCGCAATCAAAGGTAAACTTGATATGATTTAGTTTGGTTACGGGACTAATTATTTGACGCACCCGAGAGGAAAGATGACGCCCATCTGAAGAGAATCTCCAAGGATCGAGACCCACCACCAGATCCGTTTTGATGAAGTGAAATGACTCTCCAGTACAGGAAGGTACTTACCTAGGCATAGTGATGGACGGGAGGGGGTTGGCGTACCCAGGCCCTGAAAGGGGGTGGTGGTGAAGGGAGGTGGATGTGGGTTGGTCAGTTGTGTGGAAGGATAATGTGGATCCGCGGGAGTGTTGTGTTTGTAAATGTGGGCAACCCCACAGCTTGTGGACGTGTTCGTTT
>NC_134799.1:42870962-42875962 GCF_046742065.1 Oratosquilla oratoria | reverse complement strand
TACATATATAATATATACATTCATATATATATGTATATATATACATATATATATATATATATATATATATATATATATATATAGAGAGAGAGAGAGAGAGAGAGAGAGAGAGAGAGTGCGAGAGAGAGTAGCTTTGGATATGTTTCGGCAGTGGTTTAGCACTGACTTTCATATAAAACCATTTGATATTTTCACGACAGTATATAGCATATTACAGACTTTTCAAAAGACTAACGGAGCTATTAATTTGAAGAAATAAGTTTTCATGAACTTAGCATTTGCTGCTGACAGATCCTAAATCAAATCAAGGACTATGTAAAAAAAAATGTAAAGATTGTAATATCTTAGAAATCGTATTTGACCGCCTCATATAAGATTTTTTTTTTTCACAAGGAATTCCAGTACCCAGTATAATATTCTTTTTTTTTTTATTAATATTCTAATTTTCTTACAACTATCATATATGGAATGTATATGTATGTATATATGTATACACACATATATATATACATATATATTTGTATATATAAATATATATGTATATATACGAAATATTAACGCCACATCAGGTGTCCGTTAGGGAGGTAGGTTTACCCTCACCGCTTTATTTACATGGTGACCCTACCTACAATCCTACAATCTTCTCCTTGCGTCCATCCCCAGATATCTATTTCTCATGATTCTTTTCATTCTTTCCAGCTGATAAATAGAAACCTTTGTCCATTTTTCAAATCCCAGAGGAAATTATATCTACAGACCATTTCCAATAAATTGATAGAAAATCTTTTGAACATCCGACATCCTTTATCCTCATTGAAAATAAAATAATTTAATAATAAAGAAACATTCCCAGGATCTTATTAGTGTAAGTCTCAGGAGATCATTGACGCACAAGTAGCATGACCTTCATTTTTCTTTCTTGTTCCTGCTAATGTGTTTTAGGTCATATGTACAATAGTACTGTGATATATATGGACTTACAAACATATTGATGCTAAGGCATACACATACATATAAACACACACACACACACACGGAAACACACACACATACACACACGCATATATATATATATATATTGCCTGAAACCACAAAGAAATGAAAAAATATCGAACGTTTTCGTCTGTTTAAGACATTTTCAAAGTACTATGAAAATGTTTGATATAGACGAAAACGTTCAGTATTCCGTTCTTTGATTTCTTCGTGGTTTCAAGCAAAATATCTTTATTCACGTGTTTTATGTGATTACTAAACCATATATTATATGTATATATATATATATATATATATATGTGTGTGTGTGTATATATATATATAATTTACAATTTTTATACATCACGCGCACACAAACACACACACGTATGCACATACACACACGCACACACACGCATGCACACACACATACACACACGCACGCACGCACCGGCATGCACACACCCATACCTAGATTTACACACACACACACACACACACACACACACACACACACGCACACACACTGAAACACCCACACATACAAACACACACGCACACACACACACGCACACACGCGCACACACACACACATACAAACACACACACACATGCACGCACAAACAAATGCACACACACAAACATATAAATACACACACACACACAAACAAACACACAGACACACACACACAAGCACACACACACACACATACATACGGGCGCGCACGCACTCTCACATGCGCATACACACAAACACACAAAAATAGGCACACATCGGGCACACACATGCACAAACAAATAAATAAACAAACAAAAACAAATATCCACACACAAACACTCACACACACACACATGGACGTGTACAAACGCATTTACGAAATCACACCCGCGCGTGTACGCATATATTTGTATATGTGTGCGTGTGTACGTTCGTCTGTGTGTTTGTTTATACATACATGCACACACACACACACACACACACACACATAAATATATATATGTATATATATATATATACTGTATATATAAAGTATATATATATATATATATATATATATATATATATATATATGAAGCAAATGGAGTAGGAAACGTAGAGTCTTAGTCTGAGTTTATTCCTGACAAAAAGACCAAAGAAAAATACTTGGGTGAATAGAAGATCTTACATAAAAGGCAGCTGAAAAGCATTGGAAGATTACCAGCTCCCAATGAGTCCCATAAAAAAAACATAGATAAATAGATAAATAAAAATAAAGGAGGGCAAATCATCGAAAAATAGGAGGCAATGGGAGATTGATGAACAATGCTATCCTGACCACTACGACCAAAATAATATTCCTATACTAGGAAAAAAAAAAAAAAAAAAAGATAATAAAGACCAAAAATGTGTTGAAGAACTAGTTGACACAATCAGACAAATGTAAAAAATGAAGAGGACAGGTTGTGATGACTTACCTACAGAGGTATTAAGGTAAGGGGATGAGATGAACGACAAGCTATGGATGGTGTACAACAGTACCAGAAAGGAAGAAAAATATACCAGAAATGTAGGAGGAGAGGAATTATGCCAGGATCAGAATGGCTAGAGATGGAGGGAGAGGCAGAGACATTATTAAAATAGCAATGAAAAAAAATCTCCAAAGTAGCAAAACGCCAAACTTATATATATATTACAAAAAAGAAAAAAGAAAAGAGACATTTGGTATGTCAGGGGCATCTGTGTGATCATCCATGCGGTTATTTGACTCGTGTATTTTCCATATTTAACATAGGTATTTTTTTTATTCAGCTGAGGGATTTTTTTTGTTAATTATTTATGTATATCAATTTTCATTCCCCATTTTTTCTTTTATCTTTAACATATTCTTATCATTATAATTCTTATTCCAAGAAGGTTTATTTTTTATTATGTCGTCTGTTACCTCAAGTCTTATTTACATCTTTTACTTAATGACTTTCCATTGGTTTTTTGTTTCTTTCTATATATAATTTTATTCATATTTAATTTCTAATTTCTATATGAATTGATTTGGTATGTTTTTACATATTTCTAAGGTTTTTGCACGAATATTTTCTTATTGTAACGTAGACTTTTTTCGTTCTAATTTCTTGTACTGTTTGTATATATATAGCAGTCACTTCAGTAAATGTTCTCGTTAACAAATTTCTGAGATCTTCGTCTCGTAATGTACCCATACTGGTTATAGTTATTCCTGGTGTAGTTGTTTTTACTCTGATTTTGAAAATGACATGCACCTGGATAGTAATAATAATGGTTGGTGTAGCTTTCTTCGTAAGGGTCTTGGACGTAATAGTATGGATAATCATAATAATTTGTTTTTGGTCTAATATTGTCTCTTGTCACTGAAGACACTTCGTATCCTCTTTGTCTCGCCTTAGGTGCCTCTCTTTGCCTGGTGTTATGGTTTCTTTGATACTCATTACACCTGTTGCCTTGGGAAGGCCTTTGTTTGTAATTATTTTGTTGTCTGAGATTGCCTTGAATGCTCTTCCTTTGGTCGGCTTTTTGGATTGGCTCTCCGCGAAAGTTTTTGCCTTCTTGAGTTTTTCTTGATTTAGCCATTTTCCTCTTTGCCTTTCTTTGGAGGGCAGAGTTGGACAGGTCATTCCCGAACTCTTCTTGCTCAACTTGTGCCAGGTATATTTTGTATTTTTGAGTTCGTCTCTGTTTGTGTGTGATATTTTTGCTTTCTGCCTCTGACTGACAAGTTTGTGTTGATTGACTTTTGATCAAAGTATTGTCAGTTAAAGGTGAAGAAAGCGAAGACACATTATTATCTCTCGTTTCTGGATCTTTCTGTTGACCCTCGCAAGCTTCAGGAATTGTGTCCGCCTGTTTAATATCATTATTCATAACCAGGAGAGATAAACTCAAGACATTCTTTTCTTTGCAGTCTTCAGAAGGAATAACTTCTGGAATTGCTGGTTCATAGAAATTGTCTGGAAGGCCTTCTGTATTATCTTTGCCAGGGTCTGAATCCTTTCGTGTTGTGGCAGGCTTCAATTCCTCAAGAAGGTTGTGCTTTTCTTCTTCGAATATTTTCACTTCCTCTGGAAGGCTCTGTTTCTCTTTAACTTCCTGATTTCCTTTGTAATCTCCCTTAGCCTCTTGTGGGTTGCCGATGGAAACAGACTCTTCAAAATTCAACGGCATTTCCCTCGAGGTTTTGAATTCAAAGCAATCCAAGCTTTGCAAAGCTTCGCGACAACATTCCAAAGCCGCCCAGAGGGCTTTGCCGAAGCCTCGGACTATGCGGCTGATCATTTCTGGTGCAGCTGAAGATCCAGTGGACGATCTTCTTTTGTTTTTGCAAATGGTGGTCTTTGTCAGTCTGGTGAGTTGGTGAAGTCAGATTGTGAAATATCATTCCTTAGAGCTTGTGCATACTTTAAAGATAATATAGAACTTGCTGTGGTGATTTGGACAGGGCTATGGATTCCATTTCATTCAAAATCACTAGTGTTCTGGAGAGGGGAGAGTAGGCGAGCTATGACAGGTCCCAATTCTAATAAAATTGGCACAATATATAGGAACGCGTATGTTTATGTTGGTGTATACATGACATTCATACAAGAAATATATTTCATCACACCGGGCACAAGTTCTACGGCTGTGGCATATTCGTTAAAGTTGGGGATGATTCGAATAAAAAAAAGTCTTTCAACTTCTTAAGGTTCGTGGTATTGAAAAAAGCTTTATTTGCAATCAGGTAAACTTGATATGATTTAGTTTGGTTACGGGACTAATTGTTTTACGCACCCGAGTGGAAAGAGGACGCCCTTCTGAAGAGGATCTCCAAGGATCGAGACCCATTGCCATATCCGATCTGAAGAATTTAAATCAATCTTCTGTACCGGAGGAAAGTATTTATCCTGTTTGTCCTTACTGGTGATAAGTAATTTTATTAATATCCATGGCACTTACTGAGGCAAAGACACTACATTCTTTTTCATAGCGGTTGTCACTTTTTTCCTAATGGCTGCCACCAAGCGATTGTATTCATGTC
>NC_134799.1:42863462-42865962 GCF_046742065.1 Oratosquilla oratoria | reverse complement strand
GAGCATTTCTCTCGAGGTTTTGACTGCATAGGAGTTCAAGCTTTGCAAAGCTTCCCTACACCACTCCAAAAGGGCCCCGAGGGCTTTGCCGAAGCCTCGGACTATGCGGTTGATCATTTCTGGTGCAGCTGAAGATCCAGTGGACGATCTTCTTTTGGTTTTCCAAATGGTGGTCTTTGTCAATCATATGAGTTGGTGAAGTCAGTTTGTGACATATCATTCGTTAGAGCTTGTGCATATGTGTATGTATATATATATATATATATATATATATATGTATATATATATATGTATATATGTATATACATATATTTATATGTATATATATACATATATAGATAATATATATGCATATATATATACATATATATATCATATATTAATATATTAAATATGTATATATATATATATATATATATATATATTATATATATATATATATACATAGAGAGAGAGAGAGAGAGAGAGTAGCTTAGGATATGTTTCGGTAGTCGTTTGGTACTGACTTTCAAATAAAGCCATTTGATAATTTGACGTCAGTGTGTAGCATATTACAGACCTTTCAAAAGACTAATGGAGTTATTTGTTTGAAGAATTAAGTGTTCATGAACTTAGCCTTTGCTGGTGACAGATCCTAAATAGTATAAAGGACTATGTAAAAAAAAAAGTAAGGATTGTAATATCTTAGAAATCTTCTTTGATAAAAATTCAATCAACACAAACTTGTCAGTCAGAGGCAGAAAGCAAAACTCTCACACACAAACAGAGACGAGCTCAAAAATACAAAATATACCTGGCACAAGTTATACAAGAAGAGTTCGGGAATGAGCTGTGCAGCTCTGCCCTCCAAAGAAAGGCAAAAAGGAAAATGGCCAAATCAAGAAAAACTCACGAAAGCAGAAACTTTCCAGGAGAGCATATCCAAAGAGCCGACCAAAAGAGGAGCAACCAATACAATCTCAGACACCAAAACCATTACCAACAAAGGCCTTCCCAAGGTAATAGTTGTAATGATTGCCACATAAACCATAGCACAAGGAAAAGACAGGCACCCAAAGCGAGAAAAGAGGATATGAAGTGTCTTCAGCGACAAGAGACAATATTAGATCAAAAACAAATTATTATGATTATCCATACTATTACGTCCAAGACCCTTACGAAGAAAGCTACAACCATTATTATTACTATCGACATCAAAATCCAGGTGCATATAATTTTCAGAATCAGATTAAAAACTACACCAGGAATAATTATAACTATTATGGGTACATTACGAGACAAAGATCTCAATTTTCTTTTAATGAGAACCTTTACTGAAGTGACTGCTACATATACAAACAGTACAAAAAATTAGAACGAAAAAAGTCTACGAACAAAATAAAAAAAAAATCTACGTGCAAAATTCTAAGTAATATGTAAAAACATATAAAATAAATTTATATAAGAATTAGAAATTAAATATGAATAAAAGATATAAAAAGAAAAAGAAATACATTGGAAATTCGTTAAGTAAATGATGTAAATAAGTCTTGAGGTAACAGAAGGCATAATAAAGAATAAACCCTCTAGGAGTAAGAATTATAATGATAAAGAGATGTAAAAGATAAAAGAAATAATAAGAAATTAAAATTAATATAAATAAATAATTAACAAGAACAACAAAAATCCCTCAGCTGAATAAAGAAGAAGAAAAAAATTACCTATACAAAATATGGAAAAATACATGGGTCAAATAACCGCATAGATTGTCACACAGATGCCCCTAACGTACCAAATGTCTCTTTTCTTTTTCTTTTTTGTTGTCATCAGGCGCCCTTACCTCCGTTCCACTTCTAATTCATGTTTGTCAAACATTTCCTAATTGGGTGACGTTTTTCTTATGGCTACTTCATTTATCTCCACAGCAGAACATTGGTAAAGGGATTATAGCTGTGTTTTTGTGTCAGTGTTTTTATAGAATTTTAAATATATATATATATATATATATATATATATATATATATATATATACATATATATATATATATATATATATACCCATACACACACACACACACACACACACACACACACACATCATCACAACCTGTCTGCTTCATTTTTCACATTTGTCTGATTGTGTCAACTAATTCTTCGACAGATTTTTGGTCTTCATTATCTTGTTTCTTCTGTTTGTTTGTTTTTTGTTTTTGTTTTTTTGTTCCTCGAGTATAGGAATATTATTTTGATCATAGTGGTCAGGATAGCATTGTTCCTGTTTCTCCCATTATCTCCTATTTTTTGATCATTTGCCCTCCTTTATTTTTATCTATCCATTTATCTATGTTTTTTTATGGAATCATTGGGAGCTGGTAATCTTCAAATGCTTTTCAGCTGCCTTTTATGTAAGATCTTCTATTCACCGAAGTAATTTTCTTTGATCTTTTTGTCAGGAATAAACTCAGACTAAGTCTCCTGTGTTTCCTACTCCACTTACGTCATATATACAGTATATATATAT
>NC_134799.1:42848462-42853462 GCF_046742065.1 Oratosquilla oratoria | reverse complement strand
AAACAATGGAAATTCATTAAGTAAAAGGTGAAAATAACTCTTCATGTAACAGAACACATGATAAAGAAAAATCCTCTTGGAGTAAGATAGAATTATAATAAAGAAATGTAGAAGATAAAAGAAAAAGAAAAAATTAAAATTAATGAAATAAAGAATTAATAAAAAAAAAACTCCCTCAGCTGAATAAAAAAAATGCCTATATTATATATGAAAAAATAAATGGGTCGAATAACCGCATTGATAGTCACACAGATGCATATATATATATACATATATATATACATATATATACACACACACACACATATATATATATATACATATATATATAAATATATATATGTTTACACGCACACACACACATATATTATATATATGTGTGTGTGTGTGTGTGTGTGTGTGTGTGTGTGTGTGTGTGTGTGTGTGCTAATAAGAACACGAGTGCTGTGTTCACTTATGCAAAGTAACCCATTTGGAAAAAAGAAGAAATTAACTGCTTCATTAGTTTTTTTCCCAAGTGGTCTACTTTGCACACACACACACATTTATATATATATATATATATATATATATACATGTGTATGTGTGTGTGTGTGTGTTTGTGTGTGTGTGTGTGTGCGCGTATGTGTGTGGTGTGTGTGTATTGAAGTATGAGAGAAATGAGTGGAACGGTGGTGAGCTAAACATAGAGAACAGTTGGTGTTTTATTCAGTGACGTTTCGTCTTTACCAGGAAATTCTCAAAGTACATACAATTTCAGAAAATGAACAGCTTATATACTTCATCTGCCTCCATACCTTCTCTATACTTCTCAGGTGACTCCGACCATGCCGAATGAGAACGGAGGAGGGAACCGGCATGGTCACATAATTTCGACCTTCATTGACAAGCTTTGGCAATATATCCCTCATCAAAAAACAAGTCCACTATTCTATAATGAAATGCGAAAATATGAAATATGATATTTTAAAAGTAGTGTGGTATCCCAAATCAGTACACTTTGCAGCGAACCGAACACCGATGCCCCGTCCCTCCCTGCTCCTTGTCTCCCATTTTCTAATCAGTCAGTCATGGATATGATAAGACAGTTTATGTAATTCGTCTGTTCAGGAATAGGGCTAGGGGGCAACTACGTATTCAAATGCACACTTAAGATAATTATCGTTCTTACATAACTGTGCAATGCTATAACGGTTTGTACTCCACATGAAAGATCAGAAAGACTTATAATTATAATTAGTCTGTTATCCAACGTATTCAAAGTTTTAATAATATTATTACAAAAAACAAAGATAAATTTTAGATTAACTCAAGATAAATGACAGGATTTAGAAGCGGATACTCTGTAAAGTCCGTCCCCAGATAATGAATCAAATAATTAAGAAAACATTAAGAGACTATAAAAAATGTGTTTAGCTTTTTTAGATCAGAATAAAATCCTTTGACTCACCGGAACAAATGACATATGAAGTAGGTTAGGTTAACGCAGTCGTGGAATTAATTATGAGAGTCTTTTGTTCATCATTGGAAGCTGAATGATTAATTGACTGATTAAATGACGTATTGGATGCAGGACGTTGAACTTAACTCTTACTTAACTCCTACTCAAGAATGACACTTGGGTAAAGACTATGTTATACCTGAAACCAAACAATTTATTCATGTCAGCAGATCATCTGGGGCTTAAAGGGTTAAATAGATTGATGTGATTACTTGAAAATCGACTTATGTGATATTATAAGCACGATTTCTTCCCCGTCTTGGGGATGGTTGGGACTTTCAGATTTTCGAGAGATTTGATTTCTAGTCTAGACATTTTGTAAGCATATTTTTCTCATTTTATCTGCGTGGTTATGTGTTTCTTTGCTTGTATATATATTTTTTGTTTACTTGAATAATACTTTGTTTAATATTATAATTACAATTATTATCATTATCGTTACTCTTGTTAGTATTATCATTACCATTATTTATTATTATTATTATCATTTTTATTCTTCTAATTATTTTTATCATTACTACAGTATTATTATTATCATTAATACAGTATTATTATCATCATTATTATCATCATTATTATTATTATTATCATTATTATTATCATTATTATTACTGTTATCCTTATTACTATTATCATTATTATTATTGTTGTTGTTTTTATTATTATTACCATTGTTAGTATAATAGGACCAGCTATCTAATTATATCAAGTTTTTTTTTTCTCCTAAAGGGAGGTAGCCAAATCAAAAGACAAGTACCTACTCTTACCCATTGAATCCTCATCTACCACCCTTTCCTCTCTCATCTTAGCTCCTCGTGGATGAAGGCCATCCCTGTATCCCGCCCACTGCCCTGGATCATAAGCAATGTAGCAATATACAATATATCCACAGCAAGGCCGCTTCACTTAATGGGCGACTCCCACCCCTTCCGCTCTCCTTTCTCTTATGCAAAAAAAAAAGAAAAAACGGGGAGAAATTCCTTCGGGCTGTATCAAAATATCATTCACACATAACCACTCCTTGATCTCCTCCCCCACATTCCCCGGGCCTTGTCTTCCTTGTATCATAGTATCATGTATACACAGACATTCTCCACTCATCCTATCTCCTGCCTTCTCCCGTCCTCGATCAACAGACATTCCCCTCTTGCTCAACGCCTCTTTCACCCCATCTATCCATCTCATCCTCGGTCATCCCCTCAAGTTCACTCCCCACACCTCTGCCTTTCACACCTCTTTTACTAATTTTTCTTCACTCATTCTTTCCATGTGCCCAAACCATCCCAATATTCTTTCATCACCCCTATCTACAATCTCCTTCCCTCCCCGCTCTCCTTCTTAATTCTTCATTTCTCATTCTATCCAACCTTGTGGCCCCTACCATACTTCTCAGACATTTCATCTCAAACACATATAAATATTCCTTCTCTGTCTTTCTTAAATTCTAAGTTTCTGTACCATACGATGCCGTTGGCACAATCAACCCTTCATATAATCTCCTCTTTGCATCCATTCCCAGATGCCTATTTCTCATGACACTTTTTAATCCTCTAAGCATTTTACTTGCTTCTTTCAATCTACAATTTACCTCTACCTCTACTCCTCCCTTTCCTACCACATGTGACTCCAATTTCCTAAAGCTATCCATTTCCTCCAGTCTTTATTTCCAACTCGCTGACATCCTGTACCCTTGTACATCTCGTCACCTTACTTTTAACTATATTCACCTTCGACCTCCTCCTATCGCATACCTTCCCAAACTCTGTCACTAACTCCCTTAATCCCCCTCTGACCCTGTCAGCAAACAACAGTTGGCTCTCCAGTCCCCTGCCCAGTACCCCTCATTTACCTCCCGCATCACCCTACCTATGTACATATGGGTTAACGATCATACTTTTACTACATTCTTATAAATTTTGCATATGTAAAATATTATATTCGATCAACTGAATTGTAATTTGAAATGAATAGTTACAATTGTCCGCCCTCTTTACTGTAAAACCGAATCTAACATAGATAATAGCCCATCTGTTTTTCCTCGTCAGGTATTCATTAATCATAATCATAACTAAAACCTCTCACCCTATGCACTTGTCACCATACGCAAGGTATTGTAAGCCTCGTGTAAACTTCCATAAATCCGCTGTCGACAAAAGGATTATCTTGTCTTCTCATCCCTCCCCGTTCGCTTTTCTCTGTCATCAAATGCCTTTCCCTTTGCGTTATTTGGTCTCTGTGGTTCTTAGTAAGTGTCTGAAATCATTTTAAGGTCCAAGAGACATCACACACCAAAAACATGTAGTAATTAATGTTTAACAACCATTTGATTTTGCGTTGAAAGGATTTCCAGAAGGTTGATGATTACATAAATAAAGAATCCATGCCTGAAAGGCCCCAGGAATCAAGAACTTGTAATTAGTGTTTGCTAACCAGTCTGATTTAATGTTGAAGTGATCTCCAGGAGGCTAATGATTGCATTTCATGATTACATAAATAATGAATAATGGAGGAATGTTGAGAAGTCAGTGCACACGCTCTCTCTCCTTCTCTCCTTCTCTCTCTCTCTCCCCCTCTCTCGCTTGTGTCTTTCTCTCCCTCCCTCCCCTTCCTCTCACTTTATAGAAAATCAACTTTTCATTCCTATCCCTGACTAAGACCAAATCCACTCATACATTCATACCAAGAGTCATTTTCCTTCCTATACAGGGGCTGGCCTAGTCGAAGCATGCACCCACCATCCACCCATCCCATATCCATTCAAAACCAATTCCTTGGCCTTCTCGTCTTAGCACCTCGTGGATGAAGAGTCATCCTTGACTCCCGCCACAGCGCTCGGGTCATTCGTAATGTATGTCTAGATTGTTATATTTACTGTATGATAACCAGAGCAAAAATGAATATGATTTAATGCAAATTATTGACTTCCTTTGATTACCTTCTTCCTTTGTCACAAAAAATGAAGACATGCAAAGTTCTGTCTCTATCTTGATTAACACATTCCGTGCCAGTTGGCTTTTTTTCGTTGATTCTGACTACCACAAGCCTCTACCAACGTCATTCCTGAAATATGCTTTTTGCAATGATGAAATCAATTTTATAACCGGCGATTCTATCCTATAGTACAATATCACACAGCAAAAGTGGTGTCATAGAGTTGGTGCAAGAGAGATGTAAGGGTGGCAGAGCAGAGGGATAGTAAAATGTTAGGTGATTAGTATCCTTATTTGAATAGAGAACATTCCTCAATAATAAAAGAATACTGCATTGCTCTGGTCCGTAAGGATGCCACTAAAGTTCCCCCCCCCGGCACCAAAGCATAAACTGCATAAAACACACAGTCAATACCATATACGGGAAGGTTAATATGCAATAGGATTACTTCTAAGCAGATATGACACAGAGCTTAAGTTCAAAAGCAAGTCACCAGATTACCTTTGATGCAAAGCCCGGACGAGTTCTCAGAGACGCGACCTCTTTCTTGAAGGGACTAAACAATTTC
>NC_134799.1:42828462-42845962 GCF_046742065.1 Oratosquilla oratoria | reverse complement strand
TTGACACCAATGCTCTCAGAACTATCATATGAGGAGAGGCTGGCGAAACTTGAACTACAGACATTGGAGCAAAGAAGATAGAGAGGAGACTTGATAACTATTTATAAAATCATGAAAGGCATGGAAAGTATTGATAGAGAGGATCTAATAAAATGGGATGGTAGAGATACAAGAGGACATGGAAAGAAAATCAAGAAAGGCAATTATAGAAGAGACCTGAAAAAGAACAGCTTTCCCTACAGGATAATAGATGTTTGGAACAGGTTAGATGTGAATGTGGTGTGTGCAAAAACGATACACGAATTTAAAAACAGTCTAGATAAAACGAGACTTGGAGACGGGATTTCCCGCGAGCTTAGCTCCCCTTCCCGTAAAATACAACTAGGTAAATACGCGCACGCACACACAAACACTCACACATACGAACACACGCAAGCACACACACACACATACATACACACACACGCACACACACACACAAATACACACACACACGCGCGCGCGCGCGCGCACACACACACACATACAAATACACACACATAAGAAACAAGCACACAAGAAAGAAAAAAGCTCTATGATATGCTTGAGCATCAAGTGTAACAAAACTTCTTATAATTTCTTTGAAAAGAATTAAAAGAATGAGATGTAAACACAGATCAGTAGTAGAATCTATTCAGCAATGATTCACCACTATCAAGACTTCTTGAGTTTATACATTATGTAAACAAGACTGATTTACTCACGATGTTTCTACCATATCCTCCTCCCTCCTTCCATTCATCCTTTTCACCTAAATAAACACAAATCAGATCGTCGCTTTTTGCTTTCTGGTAAATACATCTCTATGGTTGCTTATGTGATGGGAGGAAACAAGTTGACTCCAAAATATTCCTCTTCCTTGTGCAATACCTCTAATTTTTCAACTTACAAAGGTGTTTATATTCATCTACATGAACAACTAAGGCGTTAAACGCTCGTCAGGCTTTTATGTCATGTTTGTGTTCTAGTGTCCGGTTTTCCTATCCACTACGTACTGTTTTTGCATACTATATATTTTATCCTTGTCCCTGTACAATATGCAATTTTTACATTTGTTTTTCTGATCAGATGTCCCATCCCTTCAAAAGTCAACGATATGGTTCAAATTGGGACATGGGAGGGGTTGGTTGGCAGTCAATAAGACGAAGAGGACGAGTGGAAGGAGGGAGGGAGAATACGGGAGAAGCACTGAGATTTCAACATTGTGCCTGCACTCTGGTAAAGATTCCTACTTTTATCTAAATGTACCCAAACACGTTAGCTTTTATATGACTGTGTGTGCGCGCGGGGGGCCTGTGTGTGTGTGTGTGTGTGTGTGTGTGTGTGTGTGTGTGTGTGTGTGTGTGCGTGTATGTGTGTGCGTTTGCGTGTGTGTGTGTATGTGTGTGTGCCTGTGTGTTTGAGTGCTTTTGAGTGTGTGTGTGTGTGTGTGTGTACATGTGTGTGTGTGCGTGTGTATTTGTGTGTTAGAGTGCGTTTGTGTGTGTGTGTGTGCGTGCGTTTGTGTGTGTGTTTAGGTGTGTGCGTGCGCATGTGTCTTTGAGTGCGTTTGTGTGTGTGTGTGTGTGTGTGTGTGTGTGTGTGTGTGTGTGTGTGTGTGTGTGTGTGTGTGTGTGTGTGTGTGTGTGTGTGTGTGTGTGCAATAAAAAAGAAAATGTAAAATACCCTAATTTGATTGAACAACACAACTTGAAGCACCTTCTCTCATAAACCAGGGTTAAAATTTATACAAAAAGGAATGGCAGATTGATTACAACAAGAAGGCGAAGCTCAATTGCATTCTAATCAGGCAGGAATTTGCTCTTAAAGGTCATTCGTTTGTGAAGTGTCTCAGGGCGATCTCGTTTAATGCATCAGAAGTATTCTGTCAACATATGCTTGTCCCATCTCCCTTGGTGGCGTTCCTCCGTGGTCTTGAGGTCAAGATTATCCGTCTTGCGCGTCGCGCGTCACTTACGTCTCCTAGGTTCTCAGGGAATCTAGATGACTTTACAAGAAATGGAGTTTGACACTCATGTCACATCCAAGATCACAGAAAACAGGGAATATATTAGTTACAAGAGATTCATACTTGTTAGCCTTTTCATTACTAAGAAAGTTTTCCACTACCATCACGAATAAAAGCCATGCAGCCCTCTCCTTGTCCTATATCTTTCTGGCAAATTCTTGATCGCATCAATCAGTTTTAAAGTCTCTGTGTTCCTCTCGTAAATAAGTAAAATGACCAGTGGGAATAGCTGCATCAACATTGCGGTTGTGTAGTGGAACATACAACTGACGCGTTGCATCACTCCGGAATGTGACAGCCAGCTTGGACATTGGGCGCTGCATTCAATACTGCCAACTGCCTCATGCAGCGCTGCATGATACTCAGTGTGGACTAGGCTTTAATAATTGATTTGACTTCAAACGGCTAGAATGTAAAACTTAAATCTATATGAAAGCTAGAGTATGTAGAACATAATCATTTTCAGATTTGAAACAGTAGATGGAATTTTTTTAAGAATCAATAAAAAAAAATCTTATAAAACTGAGATTTTGAAAAAAAAAAAAAATACTGTGTTATAAAGTATGTTTAACGAAGGTAAGAGGTCCTGACGGCAACAAGAAGGAATGGGAAAAGTGCATCTGGGGCGTATGGGACATCCATGTGCTTCCTTGACCCATTATTATTTTTTTTTTTTATTCATATCTGATAAAGGCAAATAATTTTATTCAGCTGAGGGAAGATTTTTTATTTTATTTTTATTAATAACTTATTTTATTTTCATTTTATTACTTTGTATAAATTTCTATTCTTAAAATTTAGCTTTTTTAATTCTGATATTGAACATTTCTGGCACCTGGAGTCTGATGCCGATGAAAATAGTGTCGGTTAGTGTAGCTTTCTTCGTTAGTGTGTTAGTAGAAGTATGGATAAGCGTAGTAATATGTATTTGGTCTAATATTATTTCTTATCGCTGAAGGCATTCCGTATTCTCTTTGCATCTCTCTTGGTACCTGTCTTTGCCAGGCATTATAGCCTCTGTGGCACCCATTACACCTGTGGCTTTGGTAATGTTTTTGTTGGTAATCATTTTGGGTTCTAGGTTTTCCTTGGTTGCCCTTTCTCTGGTTAGCTTTTTGGGTTGGCTCTCCGCGTAGGTTTCTCTCTTCTTGAGTCCTTCTTGGGCGGGATGCAGCCATTTCTCTTTTTGCCTTTTTTCGGAGGGCAGACTTGGTCAGAGGCTCACTCCTGAACTTTTCTTCTTCCATGACTTCTGCTAAATGTGCTTTGTATTTTTCAGTTCGTCTTTGTTTATGAGTGAGATTTTTCTTTTCTACCTCTGGTTGACAAGTCTGAGGTGAAGAAAGCGTAGCCACATTAACATCTTCGATTTTTGGGTATTTTTCTCGACCCTTGCAAGCTTCAGGAATTTCGGTAATGCAATCTCTGGAAACATTGGAATTATGCTCATCGCCCATTGCATCTTCCTGTTTGTTATCATGATCATTAACCAACAAAGATAAGCTACAGACATCATTTTCTTTGCATTCTTCAAAAGAAATAATATTTTCTGGTAATGCAAGTTCGTGAGTATTGTCTGAAGAGCTTTCTAACTTGTCTTCGTGACTGTCTGAATCCTTTTCTTCTTCTTGCATGGGCTTCACTTCCTCGAGAAAGTTCTGCTTTTCTTCTTGCAGAGTCTCCACTTTCTCGGGAAGGTTCTGCCTTTCTTCGGATTCCAGGTTTCTCTCGTAGTTTATCTTGGTCTCTTTTGGGCTGTCGATGGAAACAGGCGCTTCAAAATCCAATATCACCTCCTGGTCTTCGTTAGTGTCTCTCGAGGCTTTGGCTCCAAAACAGTTCAGACTTTGCAAAGCCTCAAGACACTGCATCGAAACCGCCCGAAGGGCTTTGCAAAAGCCTCGGAAGATACGGTTGGCGCGAGTGGTCATTTTTGGTGCGCCCGAATAACTCTTCGATGTTTTTTCAAGTCATCTTCGTCAGTCTGATGATCTGGTCATCTCAGTTTGTGACATGCGATCTCATGAAGTCTTTGCATAATTTGAAGTTAATGTAGAACTCACGGTGGTGATTTGGGCAGGAATGGGGATTATATTTCATTCACGATCACCAATTTCATGAGAAAGAATCACTCACAAACAGGTCTGAAGGGATCAGTTGAGGAAGTTGAAAGAACGAGGAAGAGTTGAAGGATTGACTCTCGGATAGAATAGTAGTGAGGGGGTGGATAGAGTATTTTTGGAGATTTTGAAGAAGTAAAAACCCTGTGTAATCTCAGCTAAGTTTCCACTTTCATTATCATTCAAATCCGCATTATTATGTGTTTTCTATAGACGAGGTCATAACATGATAGACCGAGGGTTATAGGTACACATATTTTCATCTTTTTATTTCCAAGTTTGCTCACATTTGAATAGAATATCCTATTTGACTTTTATATTTTTTTCTTACCGTGTTGTAATATGATGGCCTGCTAACACTGCAAATGCTCAGTTTGAATTACACTTTCATTTGTATTCGGATACACATTCCCATATGGCTTTAACGTCGTTACATATTCCCCGCGGGGTGTATTACCCCAACATGAATGACGTTATGTGGCCCAATGGACGTTTCATTAAATATGGATAAAAACAAAATGTAATTGCAAGACACGGAAGCAGTTGCAGAATCCAGGAAATATGAACGTTTGCAATATTGCCGTGGCCTAGCTATGTTTCATTCATGTTTTTATTGGAAGCTGGTATGGTAATATGCAACAGCCTCTGTGATCGTGAGAGATTGTTTTAACAACAAGGGCAGCTTAACGGGGCTGGAAAGAATGCCAACAAAGGGGAAAAAGGAAGGAAAATGAGAGTAATAGAAAAATGGTTACATAGACATGAAGTTTATATCCCAAAAACAGTTACCACAACTATCTCATATACTAAATAAATTAGCATAATTAGGATTATTAGGATCAACGCATATATTTATTACTTTTTTTTTCCTGCATGGTCATTTTCATTTGTCGAAATTTCTATTCACATTCTACTTTCACAATTCTTATCATCACCATTACTATCATCATTATATTCCTCATGATCTTGACAATCTTCATTGAAGATTTTCAAAATTCTTTGCTCGTCAACTTAAGTAGCTATTTGCAAATCATTTGCAAATAGCAAATGAATAGAACGCGTTTTTTTCATTACTTTTTAAAAAAGAAATAATAAATAAAGATAAAAATGTGTGCGTCGAAAGGGAAATAAAGAGAGCTAATGTATTTATTGCAAGAGAGAGGCAACTACAGAGAGTACATCAAGGGAAGCATCATGTTACGACGAGGATTTTATTGGTACAACATTTCCATCGTTAGAGCTTTGTCACACACACAAACACGCATACACACAAGCATACACACACATACATAAACACATACACACACACACACTCTCTCACACAAACACATACACACACCCTACACAAGCATACACACACACATACATAAACACATACACACACTCACACACACTCCCTCACACGCACACATACATACACACATACGCACACTGACACACACACACACACACACACACACACACACACACACACACACACACACACACATGCTCACATAAAGCTCGAACGAGCAACTCGTATCAATAAAGACTTTGTCCTCACATTGTACTTTTCCTGACACACAGTGCATTTATTGCTGACATCCATGACCTCTCCAATACTTTTTATATCAAGTTATGCCTTTCCCCATCATTTTCGGGTCTGTAATATCAATATAACATGGTCAGGAAGTTTAAAGATATTTGGAATACTTTGATAAGACATTTTCTGTACGAAAGACATTCCTTGATAGAATACGTTACTCTCTTCCAGTTCTTTGGGATGTGTGTTAAAGAGGAAGGTAAAGCTAAATAGAAAAATGTGAATGCTTTCAAGGAAATTAGCCACGAACTTTATCTTGCTTTTCTATTGACTACATTATCATGTAAAATGCAAAAGCTACTGCAGCAGCATCCTTAGTAAAATGCATAATGAAAAATGAAATAAGGCTTGGACAGTAAACTTTGCTTGTTAGGAGTTTACAAACTACAAGTATTTTACAAAGATTGCAAATTGTTTGCAGATTTCAAACTTTTCCGACAAAGGATTTGGGCCTGTATTCTTTTCTTTCAGTGGAATGATTATTGCTATCTTTTATATGTCTCTTGTTGATATTATTACATTTGTAATGAAACCGGACTTTCAAATACTAAGCAAATTTCGTTGTCCGTGGAGTCGTCTATACAACACATTATCTAAGATATTCCACTGGTATCGATTTACGAAAAATCTCTCTCTCTACACACACACACACACACACACACACACACACACACACACACACACACACACACACACACACTCGTGGCACAGTTGGTAGAGTTCCCGGCTGTCACTACGGCGGTCCGGGTTCCAATCCCGCCCAGTGATGAAATAATTTCAGTATCGCTGCGCTGCGAATTGTTACTCCAACTCTCTTGGGCGGGGAGTTGGGTGTGTGTGTGCGTGTAAGGTCACAGCATTACCCATAGATCGGTCATATATGAGCTCTGAGCTCTCATCCGGGAGGGTAATAGCTGTCTATCACGAGTCCAACTCGTGATCCAAGAACATGGTGAATCACACACACACACACACACATACACACACACGGGCGCGCGCACGCAGGCACACACGCACCTACTCACACACTGCGAAATATTCAACAAGATGATGTTTCACTTGCAATGCTATCCTTGACCACATGCTTAGATATGATGAGCTCTAAATTAGTATAATAACAAGACAAGTAAGAGATAATCTGAGCTATGCAATAATATTATACAACAGTCTTCAGAAGAAATCGTAACTATAATGAAAAATTACTATTTAATTACAAGACAGGATTCAAGACAGTATGAGCTGTTGAGAATGAAAAAACATATATGAATAATACACAAATTTTGTTGAAGGTGATGCTGTTTTCAGCATTAATAATTTTCTTAGAGATACTCTCTAAAGATCTCACTAATCGCCTTGTAGCAGGGTCTAAACTCTGTAGAACTCGTCCGTAGGTGGACATATTCTCCAATCCGGATTTCGGCTCAACAGAGCCTTCTTCAGGGAGTGTGTCAAATGTCAACAAAGTGCGATATTTGACCACACGAAATTATTAGACTAGGGGAGATCACATGATAGTTTGAAAAATGTCCACAAATGATCTCCTCATGCTTCTGGCCTACCCTGTGTTCTCATACTGGGTAGCGCTAATATATCAAGTGCCTGTATGTTCAAATTGGGATTTTTATCCTTGATATAAAGGGCATCGATTATCTTTAACTTTCTCGGTCCGACAGAGTTAAAGATAATCGAGATCTTTAGAAAGTATCTCCAAGGAAATTATTAATGCAGAAAACAGCATCACCTTAAAAAAAATTGTGTATTAGAAGATTTACTGTCTGTATATACTTTAAATATATGAATAAATAAATAAATAAAAATAGATCAAACAAATTAATAAACGGAAGTGAATTAATTAACAAGTAAATAAATATATAATTTATATATATATATAATATATATATATATACATATATATGTGTATATATATAAATATATAAATATATATATATATATATATATATACATATATATATATACATATATATATATATACAGTATATATATATGTATTTATATAAAAATAAATATATATATAAATAGAAATAAAAAATAATATAAATAAACAACTGAATAATAATAAAATCAATTAATAGATAAATACATAAATTATGATAATTAAATTAATATAAAAATATATGGATAAACAAATAAATAAATATACTATTAAATAAATACATACACAAATAAATAACTAAATAGATAATTTAATTAGAAATAAGTAAATAAGAAGAGATAATTTAATTAAGAAATAAGTAAATAAGTACATAATTTAATTAATTAATAAATAAATGAGTAAATATAAATTAATGAATTAATAAAATAATTTATGATTATACATAAGTAAATAAATGATACAAAAAAAATGGGGAAGGGACTAGAGAGGAAAGAAGACAGCAAACAAAATGCAACTCCAAGATTTTTTTTTTTTTTTTTTTTTTTTAATCTAGGCCTTGTCAAGAATGTTCAGGGTTTCAGAAAAAAAGTGTCATTGAAGAAAATAAGATAGCTCTATGGAAGATTGTCTTGAGAGGAAAGATGGAGAAATTGAAACTTGATGGCGTTGAACAACACTGCTGTGGTTTGTCTCCGCTTCAGTCAGATAAGAAAGGTCAGAAGTCAGGAGTTCTGTAGTGATCCTTATAGAAGAATGGTTCCCAGCTTGAAGAAGAAGTCAGAACCTTCTTCAGAGAAGCCACACTGACCATCAGAGGGAAATTCAAGAGTTGCAGCATACTTTATCTAACTTCCTATTGAGGGCAGATTATTTATTTGTGTATTTTTTTTTTTTTTTTTACTTATTTCTTTATTTATTTATTCATTTTTGATAAGGCAGTTTGACGTAGTTAAAGGTATGAGTATATTCGCCTTTATTTGAAACAGTTTGAATATAAACGTCCTTCTAGTGTATAAAGTAGGAGGAAGTTGGCGGAATAAGTGGTAGAAATTGGCTGGCCTAAGGGGACAACACAAGACGCTAGCATGCTAATTGGTTTTGCTACCTCATTTGAGTACAAACAACTCCGGTTACAATATTCTAGATTTCAGTAAGGACATCTCAACAATGTGTCTAACATTTAAATAGGTTTAAATTCTCTTAGTTCGTCATTTAGCTTTTCACTATATGACGGAAGAGCAATTTGACATTTGGGAATTTGGAAAACAAAAGATCGTTACTGAAGTCGTTGCTAGTCAAACGAACTAGCAAAAGCGAGTAGCAGGTTAGCGAGAAATATCTAATGCGCTAGGCGTCAGTGCGAGAGGACATTTTTCAAGAAATATAAGAAGTAATTTAGCCAGACTGGGAATATTTTCATTGTCCAGGTCACATAGAGCTGAAAAAAAAAACTCTTGAAGAAATTTCGATTCATGGCATGAGGATGCTTGGAGCAATATCAAGAGGAATAACTATTAATTTGTTTAAGGTAAAACTGATATCAAAATGTTAGCAAAGAGATAGTTCTTTTAGAAGAAGACACATCAAAACTAGTTTTGCTGCGAAAGGAAAAGGTAAAGACGCGAAGACGAAGATGTGAGGATGTGAAATATTTTAGAAACGCTGCTGTCTAGGTGCTTGTAATTCTAGAAGGACTCTGAGGAGGCACCCTTTTCACATTTCTCTCAGATACAATTGTCTTTATTTTTTGAAGGGTAGATTTTGAAAAGATTACGGGCACAAGAAAAGGGTTTACGACTGAAGAGTTTTAAGGCTGAGGTACAGTTTGTGAGGTCTGTCCCTATCTTAGATAACACGAGACTAGGTATGGTGAAACCTTTATTTCATAGATTTAAGAGGAGAAAATATGTGGGAAATGTGTTTTCATACCCGAAATGATCACTTGTGATACCTTTTGTAGTCACTGAAGGGTCAAGAGTATGGAAGCAATAACCATCATACAGAAAATCAAGGAAATACTGTCTTATATTCTTCCAGACAGCTGCGCCGTTGAGACACGAGCGTCTACGTGACGGGGGTGAGGGGTGTGGGGTGTGTGTGTGTGTGGGGGGGGAGACCTTGAGGCAATAATATAACGGGAGACCTTATAGACATAAGGCAGTAGTTTGAGGTACCCAATGGAAAAAATATAACAGAGCAAGTAGAAAAGTGATTTGTAAAGAAGAAATCCTGAATGTTGGGTTCATCTCCAAAACGGTCAGGAAGCGAGTGGGATGCTGAGTTATCTATTCCAGGTCATTTGAAATTGGAAAGTTGAAGGGGATTTCACTAGCTTACTCTGTGAAATAGAAAGAATGGCCAAACCAATGGTGAAAATGGAAATCTTTTGATACAGGAATTCAGAAGGAAGGAGAAAGGAATAGAATGTGTTCCACCGAGAAAGTTAGGCAATCAATGATTTCCGGAGTGTCTTTGAAGCTAACCAAGATATGTATAGCACATAGGAGTTTAGTGGAAATAAAAGACTTACTTTAAGCCAGATGATAAAAATAAATAGAAGATTCAAGATCAGGACAACAGGATATGACAAGATCGTTGCACGCTTATGCGCAATGGCTTTGGATACGTAATTACAATAGAGGAAGTGAGAGATAAAATACAGATTGCTGTCTATATTTCCAAACACCTGGGTATTGATGAAAAGTAAAAAAAATAGGCTTTGGGGGGAAAAGGTGATGTTCCAAAAAGAGGAACTTTGAGTGAAGGCCATGAATACTGTAGAAATGAATACAGAGTTGGAGGAAGAATTACTACACTTCCCAGGATCGTTAGTCAACAGATGAATCATGCTGGGGATGTTTTTAGCCCCCTTCCTAATAAGGGAAAAAAAAAAAAAAAAAAAAAAAAAAAAAAAAAAAAAAAAAAAAAATGTGTGTAGTGTAGTGTAATGATGGGTAGAAAATACAACTATGAGAGCATGTAGGACTGTTTTCTGTGTTATGGACAGAACATAAAATTGCAAGAAGGGCAGCTAGTGACTTTGTGTATTATTAGATAGGATTCATGGTTTCGACATCCGTTGCAACGTTCTTTGTCCTCCTCATATTAGCGACCAAGGGGTCTGTAACTAGTAAAAAAAAATGTATATGGTAAATATGACCTTTAAGAACCAATTACTGATAGGGGACAATTCTGTGAATTGATTATCAAAAAGTAAGCTAGCCCCTATGACCAAGATATGTAATACTTTAAGAAATCAGTATGATCACGGTTATATATAAGAATCTCCTAGAGATGCCCATGGGAAAAAAAGAGAGATAGATAGATAGAGAGGGAGAGAGAGAGAGAGAGAGAGAGAGAGAGAGAGAGAGAGAGAGAGAGAGAGAGAAATATTGATTACTCAGCACAATACATTAAGGTTAGGTTATTTCATGACAGCTTAGAACTTATGCTAGAAATTTAAGCTAAACAGAATATCTAGGAAAAAAATTCTTTATTCCGCAAGACACCTGAACTGAACATACTGGAGGGAAGAAAGGCGGGAGATGATGTATTACAGTTTACAAAAGCAGAAAAGAATCAACATTCACAAAATGAAAAATATAAGATATAAAAGACTATGAAAAAGTTGGTAGGTAAGGAAACGACATGAACATGAAATATGAAAGAAAACGGGGATAAAGTGTATAGAAAAAACCACAAATAAGGCTTGAAAAAACTGAATAATTTAACTGGAGAAATGTTATGTGCTTCGATTATTTACGAATTCCAGTTAAACAGTTGGGTGATGCTGAAAGAAATCTCAAGTTTACAATAAGACGAATCAAAGCGTGTATAAATTTTGTTTTGAATTCACACTTGAGTACAAACACACATTTTTACAGGTACAATATCAGGACTCAATTATATATGCATATCTAGCAAAAAAGGTGAATAGATAAACGAAATAGTAAAAAGATAAATACAAGAAAAAATATAAATAAATATAATAACTCGAAAAAAAATCTGTCACAAAATAATTATTGGTATTAATCTTTACGACGAAACTCGCAACACCACCACGAAAAAAATAAAATAAAAAATAAAATAAACAGTGCAGAAACAAAAAAGAAACGAGAGAGATAAGAGAGAACAGCATTAAGAGAAACAGCGGAGAGACAGAAGAGGAATACAGAGGAACATTCTGTGCGCCATTCTAAAGCAAACAATTTCTATAAAATCCAAACAAAAACTGATGCTGTTCCTCTCGAACCTCCGAACCTTTCATTCCATCCTGACCCCCCCCCCTTTTTTTAATCTTTTTTTCTTCTTTTTTTTTACTTTACTGTATTCTTTCCAGGCAACCCATTTGTATGTATATACTCACTAGACACACTAGTGTTCCCAATCCTGCTTTCTTTCCACCTGTTTCTCTTTGTTATTCCCTTTAATTGGAGATCATTTCATTTGACTCTCAAATCTGAATACAACATGTAAGCTTTGTAAACACTGCATCTATAGTGACACGAAGCCACACCAGTCATGGACACGCACAAGCATGTATCTCCAATTACTCGCACAAATTCAGGTTTAAAAAAAAATCCTTGAACTCACACAATCACACATCCACATAAGCATACACACGCATGCACACACATATACACGCAAAAAAACGCACACACATGAATACACACACACAACAAATTCATGGTTAACTTCCAGGGCAGGTGACCGACAGATACTATCCTCTTGGATGAGAGCCAAGAGTTCATAGTGACACGACGATGGGTAATATTGTATCTTAAGACAGACATTCACACGCAGACACATGCATACAAGCACACACTCACACACACACACACACACACACACGTGGGCCGGGATTTGGATGTGTGTGTGCTTGTATGTCAGATCACAACATTACCCATAGATCGGTCATATACAAGCTCTGAGCTCTCTCCCGGGAGGGAAATATCTGTCGATCACGAATCCAACACATGATCCAAGACCATGGTGATTAACACACACACACAAATACACACATACACTCTCGATGAGGCAGTGGTAGCGTTCGCAGCCGCCACTACGGTGGTCTGGATTTGAACCACGCCCAAAGCTGAAATAATTTCAGTATCACTGTGCTGCGAGTCGTTATTCCAACTCTCGTGGGGGAGTAGTTGTTGGTGTATGTGAGTGTAAGGTCACAGCCTTACCCATAGATCGGTCATATATGAGCTCTCATTCCTCTTCCGGGAGGGTAATAGCTGTCGATCACGAGTCCAACACGTAATCCAAGACCATGGTGAATCACACACATGCACACACACACAAGACCATGGTGAATTATTCACACGCACACACACACACACACACACACACACACACCACACACACAAACACGCTCCAAAATCAGCAAATTCATTGACCCTCAGTAGTTTGGTAACGTGAAAACATCCTCCACCACTCACTACCTTATTAGCTTCCTTGACTTTATCTATAAAAGTCTCGAGCAGCGCAAGACTTCACTTGCAGTGGCGTTCATTGACTTCAAGAGAGCTTTCGACCTTGTTGATCAAACCACTATCATCTCCAAAGCCATCCACCTTGGGCTACCTACCTCTTTGGTGGCTTGGCCATCTGACTTCCTGATGGACCAATGTCAAGCTGTCAGATATCAGTCCAGTACCTACGAATATCCTGTGGGGTACCACACGGAACAAGAATGGGGCCACTGTGTTTCCTAATACTCATGAACGATGCCATGGAAGGCACACCGCACAGGTGGAGATATATTGATGACTGCACGGTGAGGATCCTTGTGTCCAACACTGATTTGAACTACAGCCCACTACAGGACACGCTGGACAAGCTACACACATAGACAGTGCACAACAGAGTCACCATCAACCACATGAAAACTGTGGTAATGCACTTCCACACCTCCAATGACGTTCTCCCCCCTTCCCTGTTGACAATTGACGGCCAACCCATGCAAGTGGTTCAGTCAACTAAGCTGCTGGGGATAACCATCGACAATAAGTTGACTTGTAAGGAAGAACACCGCCAACACCGTCAGGGCAGCCTCCTACAAGCTGTGTATGCTGCGCCATCTGAGTTCATTAGGGGCACAGGCTGAAGATCTCAAACCCATCTACAATTCCTTTATTTTGCCCAAGTTGATGTATGCGTCACCTTCCTGGGCCTCCTTACTCACAGTTACGCAGCAGCGACAGCTGGAGTAAGTGCAGAGAAGAGCCTATCGTACAATCCTTGGCAACGAATACACCACCTATCAGCATGCTCTCACCACACTCGGACTTCCAACCCTTGCTGACCGTTACAGTCAGAGTATGAGGTCGTTTGTGGTCATCCTAGTTAAACATCATCGGCATCGGAACCTACTACCTCCACCGGTACTACAACCATGGCTACAGGTGCGGCACCACAATACTCCATCAAGCCGGTTAGAGCACGCAGTGACCGGTATAAGCAACCCCCATACTGACATTTGTGGACTAAATCAACAACAAGAAATAACAATGTTGTACAACACAGCTATTCCTTGGCTTACTATTTTGTTTGTTTTTAATACTTGTAACAACATATTTTCATTGTCAATACCCCACCAAGCCGATCAGAGCACGTACTGACCGGTATAAGAAGACCCCCATACTGACATCTGTGGACTTAATCAACAAAAAATAACAATGTTGTACAACAGAGCTAATCCTTAGCTTACTATTTTGTTTGTTTTTTAATACTTGTAACAACATTTTTTCTTTGTCATAGTTTTATAATGTGATAATCTTGTACGATGTATATTTTCAGCAGTAATGCTGCTATACCCAATATACCGTATGTTATCATTATTATTATTATTATTAATAATATTATTATTATTACTATTACTATTATCATTATTACTATTGCACACGCGCGCGCGCAAGCACAAAAACGATCACACACACACACACACACACACAAATACATACACGCAGACGTACTCAAATGAGATAGTTATACAAGAGATCCGAAAAAGAATAGTTTCCCACACAGAGTGGTGGATATCAGGAACAAATTGGATAAGGCTACAGTGTGTGCACAAACTATACAATAATTTAAGAACAAGCTAGATGCTGAAGGATACAAAGACGGGTCACTACACACACACACACACACACAAACACACACACACTTAAAAACACGACCGCACACACGCAGGTACGTACAAGAAACCACAGACAGACACACACATACACACACAAACACAACACACACACACACACACAACTTAAAAACACGCACGCACACACACAGGCACGTACAAGAAAACACACACACATACACACACACTCATACAAACGCACACACACACACAAAGATCATACACACATAAAAACACACGCTCACTCACACACACACACTCACAAACACACACACACGCACATACAAACATACACACACGCACAAATATGAACACACATACAAACACCCACCCACACATACACACACAAATCCATACACACATACACACTCACAGACACACGCACACACACGCACGTACGCAGACACACACAAACACATACACACACACACATACGCACACAGACTCACCGACACACACACACACATACAGATATTTACACGCACATACACACAGGCATGCATACATACACACACACACATACATACTTAAAGACATGTTTACACAGACACACAAACATTGATCCTTGTCTACCAGAGCTTGAGGTTTGGCTCGTAGTGCAGATATGGTTGAAATGCTCAGCGATGGACGAAACTCAAACTTAAATCGCTGAGTGTTTGTGTTTGTTCCATTCGCTTATTTATCTTTTCGTTTATTTGCTTATTTGTGTGTGTGTACGTGTGTGAGAGAGAGTGTGTGTGTGGGTTTGTGCGTGTGTTTTTTGTTTGCTTGTTTGTGTGTGTGTGTGTGCGTATGTGTGTGTGTGTGTGTGTGTGTGTGTGTGTGTGTGTGTGTGTGTGTGTGTGTGTTTATGTGTGCGCTCGCGTTCGCACGCGTGTGTGCGAGTGTGTGTGTGTGTGTGTGTGTGTGTGTGTGTGTGTGTGTGTGTGATTCACAATGTTTTTGGATCACGTGTTGGACTCCGGAAGATAGCTCAGAGCTCATATATGACCGATCTCTGGGTAATGCTGCGACCTTATACTCAAACACACACAATTGTGTGTGTGTGTGCACGCGCGCGTGTGTGGGTATGTGTGGGTATGTGTGTGTGTGTGTGTGTGTGTGTGTGTGTGTGTGTGTGTGTGTGTGTGCGCGCGCGAGTGTGTTTATGTGTGTGCTCGCGTGCGCACGCATGTGTGCGAGTGTGTGTATGTGTGTGTGTGTGTGTGTGTGTGTGTGTGTGTGTGTGTGTGTGTGTGTGTGTGTGTGTGTGTGTGTGTGAGCGCAAGTGTGTTTATGTGTGTGCTCGCGTGCGCACGCATGTGTGCGAGTGTGTGTATGTGTGTGTGTGTGTGTGTGTGTGTGTGTGTGTGTGTGTGTGTGTGTGTGTGTGTTTGTGTGTGTGTGTGTTTGTGTGTGATTCACCATGGTCTTAGATCACGTGTTGGACTCGTAATCAACAGCTATTTCCCTCCCGAAAGAGAGCTCAGAGCTCATAAATGACTGATCTGTGGGTAATGCTGTGACTTAACTCGCACACACACACCCAACTCCCCGCCCACGAGATTTGGATTAACGACTGTGTGTGTGCCTGTGTGATTGTGCGTGTGTGTGTGTGTGTGTGTGTGTGTGTGTGTGTGTGTGTGTGTGTGTGTGTCCGTGTGTGTGTGCGTTTATATGTTCGTTTGTGTGTGTGTTTCTGTATGGAGGTTTCCTTATGTGACTTTTAACCACTATATATATATATATATATATATATATATATATATATATATATATATATATATTATATTATATATATATGTGTGTGTGTGTGTGGGTGTGTGTATGTGTGTGTATGTATGTGTGTGTGTGTGTGAGTGTGTGTGTGTGTGTGTGTGTTCTAATAAAATATTTAATTTTAGCTAATGAAAACTGCATGACATTTCATGCAATTCATTGTTTTAATTTTGCTTAGAAAGATTATCTAGTCTTGTAAAAAGTATGTATTACATTGAAGCACTTTCGTAATTACCCAATCCTTTCATCTCCTTTTAAATGAATTCTTTTTGCAAACAATTTATTCTATTTCGTTAAATAATTTCCCTTCCATTCCATTTAGTTCATATTTAACTTCAGCTCCTGGGATGCCTCAGTCACCTAAAGGAAATTATCACGATGATAATCTGTTATTAAATTTTGCTGTCACATGTTTGTCAAAATATTTCCCACTCAATTAAATGCAATCTTTTTAACAAAAACTGCTGAATGATAAATTTTGGTATAATTTATGGTTAATTCATACTTGGTTGAGTACACACACACACACACACACATATATATATGTATATATATGTACATATATGTGTATATATATATATATACATATATATACATATGATATATATATATGCATGCATATACAGAGACGCATACATATATGCGTACATATGTGCTTACATACATGTGTACATATATACATACATACATACTTACATATACACATACATGTGTTATATATGTATAAAATGTTTTCTATTATTTTCAATGTTTCATTCGTGTTATAATGATAACTATTAGAGAAATATTACTTTTCTTACGGGTTGAAAGAAGTTGCAACCAATTACCTCGTGATAACACACACACACACACACACACACAAACATTCATTGCATGGCATTAGATTAGTGTGTGTATTGTATAGTATATATGTGCGAATAGATCTCGCGAATTTGATTTTTTCGTATGATTACAT
>NC_134799.1:42815962-42820962 GCF_046742065.1 Oratosquilla oratoria | reverse complement strand
ATATATATATATGTATATATATATACATACATATGCATATACATATATATGTATATTTATATATATTTATACATACATACATATATATACATATATATATATATATATATATATATATATATATATATATATATATATATATATCTGTACCCTTTTTTCTGGAAATACAAGTGGACTTGTCCGTGTCGTTGCCAGAAAAAAATAACATAACAAATGATCAAATAACATTCCATTAAATATGACCTTTATAGAAGGGGAGGGGTGGAATAGATGTTGCTTCCCACATAGCAAGAGAACTCCTGGCCCTCTTTTCCCTGCCATAAAGATAAAGTGATTAAACCAATGGCACTTATACACTGCCCAACTAGCATATTCATCGATGATCACTAAAGAATAATACGCATCTTCAGAGACAAAATATGATATCTGAACCCAATGCACAAGTCTTTATAAGGTTCTGTGGTATATCCAAGAAGATGCATATGTATTGCAATATCCTTTATATGGAGATCTGGGTGAGTTTAGCACACATCCACACCAAAACATTCTTTCACACCATCCCTCTCATCAGAGCACTTTTGAAGTACAGTGTCTTGCTCCCGATAAATTGCGTGAGTTGAACGTAGTGCAGTGAGACACAGCTCCCTCACAGTAGGACCACGCATTCGAAGCTAGTTTATTGATCTACATGGAGAAGAAGAAAAAAAACTGATAAACTAATCACATCATTCTAACAGTGACAGAAAATGGATAGATGTCAAAAGCTTTGATATGTTCTCAGTTGGACAGCGCCTACAGATTTTTGCCATGAGGTGATGTCTATTTTTCATTTATTTATCTTTTTTTCAGAAGTGTAGTTTCAGGCCTAAAAAGATTGAGCTGCTTCTGTTAGTCCCTTCAACCTAGTGACACATCTAAAAAAATTAATTCAAGTAAATTTCAAACGATCTTATTCATACTTAAAGAATCAACTATAGTCAGTGGTACCAAATGCAATGGAGTATGTCATAATCTAACAAAAGTTATTCAAAATACTACCATAAGTACTATTATTACTATCATTATGTTACCAAGCCGGCGTCTTCACTATTATTATCATATCGTATATATGCACATTTCTGGATAGTTATACCTGACCCATATGTCAGAGCTATGAATATACATGTACGTACATATATATATATATATATATATATATATATATATATATGTATATGTATGTATACATGAGGACCCCCAGCCTTCTTTCTCAACCGCATTTCGACGCATTTCACGACACACAAGGAAACACAGAAGCTGCATTCTTATATGATCAGTAAACAGTGTACACATAACCAAGGGCTGGAAGAGCATAAAGTCTTATTTCCTGATTATTTTACAAGTCTAGCCTTCAGCGGCTGAATTTAATTTCTTTTGGGGTTACTAGGAAGCGTTTTAATATTCGAAAAGAGAACAATTTGGTGTGGCCTATTAATTGAGCAAGTGGGCCGTGTGCTCAGTTGACGCAATTACTCTGATTTGGTTTCGTATGCAAAATTCGTAATGTGTAACATTGGAAAAGAGGTCAACAATAACATTGGAAAAGAGGTCAACATTTATTTTTGGTTCTTGTCAAGAATAAAGAAAAGATATGTATAATAAAGATACAAATGTTGGATATAGAAAATAAAAGAATTATATATCCCATAAAAAAAAGTATGAAAAACTATATTTTTGCACTCGAGCATAATTTATCAATGAATACGAACAATATTATCTATTTTCATAGACTCTAAGATTCATTTTTGTATGCGCCAATATATCGCTGTCTCATTCTTTTTGCAAACAGATAATCACACTGTTTCAACAACTCTAAGATAACTTGTCATCCTTTATTTAATCACATTAATCACAATATATACGTATATTAGAAATAAATCATCTATAATTTCCTATCATCATGTGTTAAAGGAAGAAATTCCACAAGGTAATATCCATTTACCTTTTTATTTCATTCAAACGTCACTCTCTCAACCCAGCCCCAGTCCCGTCTATTATGAAACAAATTGAAACAGGTTGTACTTGTAACCCGCCCTCAAAAGCAGCGTCTCCATGCATCATGCAGAGGCCGCAATATAAATGATAAACGTGGCAAGCACAACCCAGGACACAATAACTCTTCCCCTTTGGAGGTACGGAAAATATTTCTGGGCTTTTGAAGTGACTTTGTCCGCTTTTGGCTCTCTGGTTCTTGTTGATTTTCCCTTCATGCCAATGCTGCTTCGCTTTCCTTGTGTGACCTTGTTCTCTTGCGTCGTATTCGTTAGAATATATATATATATATATATGATGATACTAGTATGTGGATATGTATGTATGTATGTATGTGTGTATGTACATATGTATATATATATGTATGTATGCATGTACGTATGTATATATGTATGTAGGTAGGTAGATATGTTTGCATATGTGTATGTATGTATGTATGTATATATGTATTATGCATGTATGTATGTATATATGCATGTATGTATCCATGTAGGTATGTATGTATGTATCCATGTATGTATGTATGTATGATTGCATGTATGTATGTGTGATTGTATGTATAAATATATATATTTATGTATGCATGCATGTATGTATGAATGTATGTATGCATACATATATGTATATATATAGTCTCCAATAATAAAATAATTCCATGAGACATATGCGCATACCCACGTGCACAGACACACACACACGCAAAGACAGAATGTGCTGTTGCATCAGTTAGGTAGTGTCTAGGGTTGACAGCGACGAAAACCTGTGATTGAGCCACTCTCAAATTTTGAAAGCTTCATTAACAATACAAGCTGCAGTGCACCCTATTCAATGTCGACATACGAACTTATCTCTCATCCAGGAATGTAAGGTCTGCCTATCACATTTCCAGCAAGTAATCGAAGACCATTGTAAATACCACACACCTACTCATACATAATTGGATATAAGCACAATATATGCATATTTTTTAATGTTGTGATAAATTTGCTTTTGTTTAATTCTTTTGCTATGTTTGATCTATTTCTAAACTCGAGTGGAACATTTGATAAAACATCGCTGTATTTGATTGCTCTTATATATTCATATCGGAAAAAAGGCAGTCGGTGTGATTTTTTTTCCTGGTATTCTTTATCACCTGTACAGAGCCTCAATTCTTCAATGCTACTTCAGTGACGTAGTCGACAGTTCTTGAACCTTCAGCCAAGTTTAGAGTGGATGAATAAGTATTGGAGAGTTAATTGATCTTTATTACCATAAAGATAGATATATTACAGAATACCATGGATTATGAAAAAAAGTTGAATTATCATGGGGTCCACATTCAGACAGGATTTTAAAAGAAAGACTCCTCAAAACAGAGAGAAAACTATAATTGTTGAATTAAGGATGAATGAAAACCTAACAGAAGCTCTGCAGAGAGAAATCAATAAGATGATTGAGACTAATGAAGGTACAAGAAAGGACATTAGATCTGACAAATGTTCGTATGAATGCAGAATGCAGTATTACTACGGAATTATGAAACCTCATGAACTCAACAATAAACTCTGGTTTATAATACCTCAGATAATGATAGCTACGGATAGCCTTGTTGAGAAATTATGCACGATATTGATTATGTCCCGCATGTGTAATGTCTCAACACAGCCTCAGACTTCCTATGTGAGGTTCAGGTCGTTGACGTAAAGGAAACTGTAACCTCGCTAGATGTCGAGACACTTTTCACGAATGTGCCCGTAAATAATGCTATTGCATACTTGACCATGTCTATTGAGACGACTTTGCTTCCAAATTGGATATTCCCGAAGAAATCCATCGTCGTGTTCTTTCATTTTGAAGAACTGAATCCCTTCACATCCCGCAGACGGGGTAAGGCTGTCAAATCACCAATAGGGCTACATTGAAAAACAATTAATTATGTGATGAATAAATTCTATGTACTCTACAGGAACATGCTTATTCGATAATTATAGCAAGTAAGAAGAAAAAGAAAAAAATCGGGTACTCTAATGACTCCATGGCTTCATGTCTAATAAAAAATATTGCCACTGATGGAACAATGCCCTTTTCCGACGGCCTAGTAATAAAAAAATTTAGTACCACGCGTTCACACGCTTTCATTTTTTTTTCTTTTTTTTTCATAATCCACCAAAGCTACTGACACTGGATCAGTGAGTGGCCGGTTGAGGCGTTAGCCTACCTATGGACAAGGATTGTAGTACAAAGCTGACACATAAGAGGGAAATCTAAGGTATAACGACCGTGAATATGGAAGTTGGATATGCGATGTAGAATTTGTTTCCTGATTAAATGGTCTCCATTAAAAATCCTACACAAAGGATTACAAAGGATTACAAAGGCGGAGCATGCCGACAGGAGACCTTTTGGTCCATATCTAGATCGGATACGAAAAAATCATAATAATAACAAATTGATAAATAAAAACTACAATAATATAAATAACAAATAAAATACATAAAACACATATTCGTGGCGCAGTGGTAAAGTTCGCGGCCGTCACTACGGTGGTCTGGGTTCGAATCCCGCCCAGGGCTGAAATAATTTCAGTATAGCTGCGTTGCAAGTCGTTACTCCAATTCTCGTGGGCGGGGAGATATGTTTGTGTGTGTGTGCGTGTAAGGTCACAGCATTACCCATGGGTCTATCATATATGAGCTCTGGGTTCTCTTCTTGGGGGAGGGGAATATCTGTCGATCACGAGTCCAACACGTGATCCAAACCATGGTGAATCACACAGGACTCGATGGTGCAGTGGTAGTGTTCGCGGCCGCACCCACGGCGGTCCGGGTTCAAATCTCGCCCAGGGTTGAAATAATTTCAGTATCGCTGCGCTGAGAGTGGTTACACCAACTCACTTTGGCGGGGAGTTGGGTGTGTGTGTGCGTAAAGAGCAACACCATTACCCAAAGATCGGTCATATATGAGCACAGAGCTCTCTTTCGGGAGGG
>NC_134799.1:42788462-42808462 GCF_046742065.1 Oratosquilla oratoria | reverse complement strand
AGAGAGAGAGAGAGAGAGAGAGAGAGAGAGAGAAAGAGAGAGGGAAAGAGAGAGATTCTATAAACAAATCCCCAATCACAGGTTGCCAATCACAATCCAATGGGTTTACCTAGAAAATCAATTTCTCTGAAGCAAGAACGATCTAGTAGTATCCTCTGAACCATCATTTCAGTAAATTTATTAAGGAAGGTTACTACAGTGTAGATAGTTAGAGCAAACTTGATTTAATTGTCACTACATAAAGAGCACAAGACCAAATTCTACATAATGAAATAAAGGGTCTAATGGACTCCCTCTTCAACCCCTAACTTGGTCTTAAAAATCATTCCTTTAACAGTGTCGTAGAAGAGCTTGTTGGTGAAGTGTGTAAAGAGAGATAGAAGTTCCTGCAAGGAAAATACACAAATGAAGATTTGATGAAAGAGCTTCCAACTGCCTACGGAATGTCTCTAAGTTTATAACAGTCCAAATAGTAAAAAAAAAAAAAAAAAAAAAAAAAAAAAAAAAAAAAAAAAAAAAAAAAAAAAAAAAAAAAAAAAAAAAAAAAAAAAAAAAAAAAAAAAAAAAAAAAAAAAAAAAAAAAAAAAAAAAAAAAGAGGAAAAAAAAAAAAGGGAGAGAAAAATTCTTTCCCTAAGCGTTGCTGCCCCCCGATGAAGAAAACCGTGTGGTAGGATTGAGAGGCATCACGCAAAGTGTGCACCCCAAGACGATCCTCAGGTATCTTCCATCGACTGAGCGAAGTAGCTATGAGCATTTAAATACTTAATCAGTATCTCTCTCTCTCTTTTTTTTTTTTTTTTTTTTAAGTAATGTTACAAAACAGCACCTCGCCAATCTTTTTTAAGGCTTTACTTACTGGGTAGCTGTAGGGTAGTTACTTTATTCATATCCGTGTTATTCTTCTTTAGTGAAGGAATATGCATGGTACATCTCGATTACAGCCTACATCTACAAACACCTTTTGTAACAATTTGTGTTTTGTCCTTTTAGTCTAGCTGTCATCATTCTATTTCAACTCGGTGGTTTCCATTAAAAAAGTAGATATATTCAGAGTATATAAAGAATCGATCCATAGGGTAGCAAGCTATATTCATACTGATATTCTAACATATAAGTTGTTTATCAAGTTTCATTTCTGTTCAAAACTATATGATATATTCTAAGTAAACGAATTGATTTTGAGATATACATACTCCATGTATTCTGTAATTAGCCAAAGGAACACTTATTGTTCACTGGATCAGTAAGATTTTTTTTTTAAACAAAATAGTGAATCTAGTCTGTCTTATGTCCTTAAAATGTCTTTAAGTAAACGAATAAATTTTGAGATATACATACTCCATGTACTCTGTAATTAGCCAAAGGAACACTTATTGTTCACTGGATCAGTAAGATTTTTTTTTTAAACAAAATAGTGAATCTAGTCTGTCTTATGTCCTTAAAATGTCTTTAAGTAAACGAATAAATTTTGAGATATACATACTCCATGTACTCTGTAATTGACCAAAGTGACACTTATTGTTCACTGGGTCAGCAAGATTTTTTTTTCTTTAAACAAAATAGTGAATCCAGTCTGTCTTATTTCCTTAAAACATCTGTAAGTAAACGAATAAATTTTGAGATATACATACTCCATGTACTCTGTAATTAGCCAAAGGAACACTTATTGTTCACTGGGACAGTAAGATTTGTTTTTTCTTTAAACAAAATAGTGAATCCAGTCTGCCTTATTTCCTTAAAACGTCTTGTAAACGCATAAATTTTGAGATATACATACTCCATATACTCTGTGATTAGCCAAAGGAACACTTATTGTTCACTGGGTCAGTAAGATTTTTTTTTTTTTTTTTTTAACAAAATAGTGAATCCAGTCTGTCTTATTTCCTTAAAACGTCTTTAAGTAAACGAATAAATTTTGAGATATACATACTCCATATACTCTGTGATTAGCCAAAGGAACACTTATTGTTCACAGGGTCAGTAAGATTTTTTTTTTTTTTAACAAAATAGTGAATCCAGTCTGTCTTATTTCCTTAAAACGTCTTTAGGTAAACGAATAAATTTTGAGATATACATACTCCATGTACTCTGTAATTGGCCAAAGTGACACTTATTGTTAAGTGGTTAAGTAAGATTTTTTTTTTCTTTAAACAAAATAGTGAATCCAGTCTGTCTTATTTCCTTAAAACATCTGTAAGTAAACGAATAAATTTTGAGATAAACATACTCCATGTACTCTGTAATTAGCCAAAGGAACACTTATTGTTCACTGGGTCAGTAAGATTTTTTTTTAACAAAATAGTGAATCCAGTCTGTCTTATTTCCTTAAAACGTCTTTAAGTAAACGAATAAATTTTGAGATATACATACTCCATGTACTCTGTAATTGGCCAAAGTGACACTTATTGTTAACTGGTTAAGTAAGATTTTTTTTCTTTAAACAAAATAGTGAATCCAGTCTGTCTTATTTCCTTAAAACATCTGTAAGTAAACGAATTGATTTTGAGATATACATACTCCATGTACTCTGTAATTAGCCAAAGGAACACTTATTGTTAACTGGGTCAGTAAGATTTTTTTTTCTTTAAACAAAATAGTGAATCCAGTCTGTCTTATTTCCTTAAAACATCTGTAAGTAAACAAATAAATTTTGTACTCTGTAATTAGCCAAAGGAACACTTATTGTTCACTGGGTCAGTAAGATTTTTTTTTTTCTTTTTAACAAAATAGTGAATCCAGTCTGTCTTATTTCCTTAAAACGTCTTTAAGTAAACGAATAAATTTTAAGATATACATACTCCATGTACTCTGTAATTGGCCAAAGTGACACTTATTGTTAACTGGTTAAGTAATATTTTTTTTCTTTAAACAAAATAGTGAATCCAGTCTATCTTATTTCCTTAAGCCGTCTCTTCAGACGACTCAGTTCCTCTCCCGAATTTCATTTCATCCCGAAGAACGTTTCTTTTCCCCCTCGAAGCCGAAGACTTGTGCACCGATAAAAGGTTCAGTCCTGGAAGACAACTTCATTCAGACGAAGAGTCCTCAAACTGGAGACGCGGAACGCCCAGGAACTTCTGCCTCGATAAAAGTGTCATCCAAGAATGGAGGAAAGAAATTCCAAAGTCTAATAGAGAAGATATTGGACAATCAGAGGAGGAATAAGAAAAATTAGTGAAAATGTCGAGATGGGCATATGAGCTCGAGAAGAGCTCTCCGGGCAGCTTAGGAATTGAATAAAATCATAAAGAATAAAGTGATGAATCTACGCCAGGAGGCGCGTAGCTAGCTGCTGCCGAAGATATCTTCGTTGCCCTATATACTTGGACTGTTGAGGCATGTAACAATCACAGCTGGAAATCGGAGATAATCATGGGATTCGAACACGCGAATAGGAAAATACGAGAACCACGCGGTTCTCGTTGCGCTGCCAGTGCAGACAAAAAAAAAAAAAAAAAAAAAAAGAGAGAGAGAGAGAGAGAGAGAAACAAGCCAATAGTGCGCACCAAAGAAATAAGAAAATAAAAAAAAATAAGAAAGACAAGACACAAGTGCACACCAAAGCAATATGAAAAGAAAAATCATTGGTATGGTATACTGGAGGATGACAAAACAATCCTATGAACAGCTAAGTGTTTTTTATCTATAGCTAGAATACATATATAATTCAACCCTGTGGCTCAAAGAATAGATAGGATTTAATCATTGAACGCTTGAGGCATTCCTCCTATAAGATAAAATTGTCTTGTAATAGTAAAATTGAAAATATCAATCGACTCTTGCAGTTAAAAGGTTAATGTAAAATAAATGAATAAAAGAAATAATAAATGCTAAGAATTTTCTTACACCTAAAAGGTCAGTCTTCAGCTCGAATTAATCAGGATTATTTCGAGTTTTTGTCTTTTTTGTCGGAGTCTTGAACTGAAAGAACCCCAAGGCGCTAATCAAAACAGAACCGTACAAATAATTTCTCCTTAATATGAAGTTAATTCAAGTTAAATCAAGTTAAGTTATATTAAGTTAAATTAAGTTAATTTAAGTTAAGCTGGTCATGAGTGAACGTACATTCAGTAAAACTACAGATTCAAAAAACAAAGGCTAAAATATCAACTGAATTTGTTATAAACACAAGAAGAGGTAGCAACTTAAAATATAATCTGTAAAAAGCGTATCCCAATCAATGCGACTCACCTGTACTTGGATTTATATATAATTTTCTAAAAAGGCAAAGAACAAGATGTAGAATGTGAAAAAGTATTAATTTGCTACATCAATACTTCTTAGAAGCTCACCAATAAGTACTTGATCTTGAAGTAGACCACATCGAAGTACAAGACTACGAGTTCGATCACAGCGCAGAATGGGACTTCGAGTCAACTCAAAAAGAAGAACGAGATATCGAGTAGTCAGATCACAAGGATGTCTGGGACTCAGAAGCAGATCACATCGAAGTACAAGACTCCGATTTCGATCACAACGAAGAATGGGACTTCGAGTCAGCTCAAAAAGAAGAACGAGACATCGAGTAGTCAGATCACAAGGATGTCTGGGACTCAGAAGCATATCACAACGAAGTACAAGACATCGAGTTCGATCACAACGAAGAATGGGACTTCGAGTCAACTCAAGACATCGAGTTCGATCACACCGAAGAATGGGACTTCGAGTCAAATCGTAAAGAAGAACGAGATATCAAATAGTCAGATCTCAAGGAAGTCTGGGACTCAAAAATAGATCATAACGAAGTACGGGGCACCAAGACTGCAGAGAAATGACTGTGAGGAGCCTCCGGGTAACAAGATTCTGTTTTCAGCAAATGAAAGAAAGGAAATAAATACAATGCAATAAGGGGCTGAAGTCATGTGGAGGAGGAGCAGTGCGAGTAAGAAGAGAAGGAGGAAGAGGAGGAGGAAGAGGAGGAGGAAGAGGAGAAGGAGGAAAAGAAAGAAGAAAAGAAAGAAGGAGGAGAAGAAGGAGAAGGAGGAGGAGGAGAAGGAAGAGAAGGAGGAGGGTTAGGAGGTGGAGGACTGAGTTGTCACTCAAGATTATGTAGGGGAAAAATGCAAGTGAGGTGAGCAAAAAGAAAATAAGGCCGAGAGAAAGATAGGGCATATAGAAAAGATAGTAAGGTGTGTAGACAGATAAATATTATGAGAGTGAAAAAGTGGGTGAAAGGGTAAAAGAAAGAGAGAAAGAGAGAGAGAGAGAGAGAGAGAGAGAGAGAGAGAGAGAGAGAGAGAGAGAGAGAGAGAGAGAGAGAGAGAGAGAGAATGGAAAGCTGGCAACGATAGTGGAGGTTCCAAGACACAGTCGCCTTTAACGCATACTTTGATCAATACGAATCAAGTTGGCCGCCACTTCATTCACACTCTGGCCCAGTCCCTTGACAAGCCTCATTCAACACCCACCCAGAACAGAAGCCATTTATTCAGAGGGCCATCTCGACCTTGGCCCCTTTGGTGCCAAGTGCCAGACGATTCTGTTCAGACAACTAAGCTCTCAAATTGACCAAATGTTTATTTTTCATTGTTCTTTGGGGTTTTTAAACATCTTTCTTTTTACAAAGAAATACTTGAGCTTCAAACCATCGACATCTAAATGACAGACCATTCTATTCAACGAAGTGAAGGCACTTTCAGCTCAACGACAGGTTTAAGGATTTCTTTTCTTTCCATTATATATATATATTTATATATATATATATTTTATATATATAATGTATATATATATATTTTCATATATATATATATATATATATATATATATATATATATATGTGTGTGTGTGTGTGTGTGTGTGTGTGTGTGTGTGTGCGTGTATTTGTGTATATGTGTACGTACGCATGTATATATACAGTACACACATACACACACACACACACACACACACACACACACACACACACACACACACACACACAATAATGTTCGCTATTTATGTAAATAACATGGATGATGATGTGGAATGTTATATGAGCTTCTTTGCAGAAGACGCTAAATTGTTGTGGAAAGTAAAAACCGAAACGAATTGCGAATCACTACAGGAAGACCTGACCAAGGTTTGGAAGTGGAATCAGAAATGGGAAGTGGACTTCAACATTAAGAAGCGTAGCATAATGGAGATCGGAAAAAGTCAAGATAGAATATCAAGACAATATAAAATTGGAACTAAGGAGGTAAAGAAAATAGGATATGAAAAAGATCTGGGAGTAATTATCTCAAACGACTTTTCCTCTGATAAACAAATAAACAAATTTGTCGGAGAATACTTAACTTGCTAAGACCAATAAAAGTGGCATTTACCTATTTGGACGAAGAAATTATTATAAAAAAAAAAAAAAAAAATTGGTCATACTGATAAGGCCTAGACTGGAATATGCGGCGACATTGTGCTCACCCAATACCAAAAAGAATATAAAGAAAATGAAAAAAATCCAAAGAGCAACCAGCAAAAATGGCTCCAGCACTTTCAAACTTGTCATATGAAGAGAAACTGACTAAATTACGAGGTATAGTTACCGACTTCGGAGCAAAAAAAAAAACAGAGGCGACCTACTGACCATCTATAGAATCATGCAGGGCACAGAAATAATTGATAGAGAGGAGTTGTTAATTTGGGACATGAGAAACACAAGAGGACATAGAAGAAACTCAAAAGAGATAGTTATAGAAAAGATCTGAAGAACAGTTTTCCACAGAGTGGTGGGCACCTGGAAAAAACTGGATGGAACAATAGTGTGTAAAAAAACCATTCACGACTTTAAGAGCAAACTAGACACTGCGAGATACAAAGGCGGGACTACACGAGCGTAGCTCCCCTTCCCGTAAAATATAACTAGGTAAGTACAACTAGGTAAAAATAAACACACACACACACAGACAGATATATATACAGTATATATATATTATATATATATATATATATATATATATATATATTATATATATATATATTAGTATATTTTGGCAGTAAATTTTCTTGTAGACATGTCTTGTTAAAGACCAATGCTAAGTCAGATTCAACTATCTTCTTAGTTGTTTTTTCCATTATTCTTATATGTTTCTTATAGTCCAGGGTTAGATTAAACACAAGTCTACCGAGATCCATGGTATATTGACACTAATTATATAAATACAATCGCAAGCTTTCGGTTGTTACATACAACCATCTTCAGGCATATATATATATGTGCGCGCGCGCGCGTGTGTGTGTGTGTGTGTAAACATACATGCATTTATATAAGAAATAAATACAAAGATGTATATAAAAGTATAAACTTGACAAGAAAAGCCTACACCTGACCCCTTGAAAGAAGCCTTTCGAGAAGGTTCTTATTAACCCCTCGTTTGGCCTGAGGCCATTTATAGACTTTTTTGTATCACATCAGATGACTTCATCTATCTAGGGGCTAACCTTGACGGCTTTTACACCAACCTGAGATAATCTCATTTAGTCGAGAGCGTTAACCTTGCTCAAGGGGCGAATGTGGTAGTCTAAACGTTGGCCGTCCTTGACTGTGAATATCTAATTTTCTGCATTTAATTTTCTGACTGTCATCACCATGATGTATTTGATTATTATTATCATCATCATCATAATTATTATCATCATTATTATAATTATTATATCATTATTATTACTATTATTACTATTACTATTATTATTTCTGTAGACAGGAAGGTACTGTGAAAGATTTTGCAGATATATGGGATTGGGGGAAAGCTTTTAAGAGCAGTCATGAGTTTAGACGAGAGTAGCAGAGCTGGTGTTAGAATCAGAAATGTAGAGGGTGGTTTGAGGTAAAGGTGGGACTTAGCCAGGGATGTGTTATGTCGTCTTGATTGTCCAATTTATAAATGGATGGGGTAGTGCGAGAGGTAAATGTAAGGATAATGGGTCGGGAATTGGAGATGGTTAACGAAAATTGACTTAAGTGGGAGATAAGACAGTTATCATTTGCTGACGACACTGCGCTTGTAGCAGGATCAGAGGAGAGATTGAGGAAGTTAGTGACAGAGTTTGGGAAGTTGCGTGAAATAAGGAAGTTCAGGATAAATGTGGGAAAAAGTAAGGTGATGAGATGTACAAGAGAAGAAAGTGGCAGCAGACTGGAAGTGAGGATTAAAGGAGAGAGACTGGAGGAAGTGGATAACTTTAGATACTTGAGTGCGAATGTGGCGGGGAAGGGAGGAGTGGAGGTGGAGGTAGAATGTAGATTGAGAAAGTAAATGCCTTGGGGGATTAAAAAATGTAATGAGAAATAGACATATGGGAATGGATGCTAAGAGGAGATTGTATGAAAGAGTCATTGTGCCGACAGCACTGTATGGGGCAGAAACATGGAAAATAAGAGAGGAAGAGAGAAGGAGTTTCAATGTGTTTGATATGAGGTGCCTGAGAAGTATGATAGGGGTTACTAGGCTCGATAGAGTGAGAAATGAGGAGGTAAGGAGGAGAACAGGGGTGGAAAGGGAGTTGGGAGATACGGTGGATGAAAGAGTATTGGGATTGTTTGGACACATGGAAAGAATGGGTTAAGAAAGATTAGTAAAAGAGGTGTGGAAGGCAGAGGTGGAACATGAGGGGGCGAACAAGGATGAGATGGATGGATGGGGTAAAAGGGGCATTGGGAAAGACGGGAATGTCTGTTGTAGAAGAACAGGAGAGGAAGACAGGGGTGAATGGATAATGGGTGTGTATGGATGATGCTGTGATGCATGAAAGAGAGTGGGGGGGATGGGGGTGAGGGTGAAATATACTGACGCAGCCCGAAGGGATTTCTCCCCGTCTCCTCCATTTCTGCATGAGGGGACGGAGAGGGTGGGGGTCCTCGATTTAATGAAGCGGCCTTGCTGTGGATGTGCTGTCTTGCGATACTGCTTCTGACCCAGGGCAGTGGGCGAGATGCAGGGATGACCCGTCATCCATGAGGAGCCATGATAGGAGGGAGGGATAGTGTGGATGGGAGTGGAGTATGTGGAGATGGAATGGATGGGAGTGGAGTATGTGGGGATGGAATGGATGGGAGTGGATTTTATGACTTTATTTTTTGGGCTACCTCCCTTGTAAGGAGGGAAAAGCCTTTGGTATATGTATTATTATCATCATTATTATTATTGTTATTATTATTTCTATCATCATTATGATTGTTATTATTATCATTATTACCATCATTATTATTATAGTTATTTTTATCATTATTATCATTATTATTATTACTGTTACTATTATTATTATCATTACAATTGTTCATTACTATTATTATCATCATTATTATTATTAAAAATATTATCACTACTACTATAACTATCCCCTGAGGAGATGGTATTCGGTCTCTGGACCGGATTCTAGACCTCATTCCCTTACCACTACATAGTAACAAACCAACACTGGTACAATAAAAAAAACCAGTCCAGTGCTTTTTCCAAGATTAATCTATCAAAGGGATCAAGTACTGGTAATAGATCCTGGTAAGCTCCTGTTTTTCGTCCATGAACAGTTAATAGTGGCAATATCATCATCTCCTAATTCGCGTCAGGTCATATTCATCAAACAATCATCATAAATGGTTCAGCATACGAGTACATGACATAAATTCAATCCTGGGAAAGCTACACTTCTACTTGGTAGTTCGATCTTCTTGTGCTACAAGGCCACTTGACACATGTTTCCTAACTTCTGACCAATAAATCCAAGCTACGAGCCTGAGAAAGCTCCGCTTCTGTTTAGTAGTTCAATACCCTTCTATTACAAGGCAGTTTGATCCATGTTTCCTAACTTCTGACAAATAAGTCCAAACTCTAAACCCGAGAAAGCAGCACTTCTGCTTGGTAGTTCAATCCCTCTCTGGTCCTAGCCATCTTCATATATGTTTCCTACCTTTGGACAAATAAAATCAAGACGGGATATTCCAACACAGACGTCAGAGATGAACGCATGGAAGATTCAATCCCATAAAAGCTTTCAGCTATCACAGGGCAAGACCTCTCCAGCGATGACAATCGACGTGAGAGCAATAGATGCGTCATAGAGTGCAGCAATAGGATCCGAATCGATTTGTAGATGACTTGGTTTATGCTCTCACTTAGAGTTTCATAGCCCTTGTGTATATATAAGCTCCCCACTCTACCAGTGTCCAACACACACACTCTCTGGCTTATATTTGACGATGCAATGAAAAAAGTACATTTCCGTAAAAGCCGTCGGAGATACGAGTAGCACTTTATCAAGTCTTTTAGTCTCTTTCTGTAACTATGATTCACAATGACTGATGAATGCCACTTGCCCAAGCTCTCCAATAATATGGGGCAGAAAGGACAGATTTGATTAGTATCGAATTGGATTTTGGTGTAATCGAATTTTTCTTTACATCTCTCGAATTTACCAAAATTTGTATCTACACCAAGTTAATCTAAGCGATTCTTTGTCTATCATCGCCCTGAGCAGTAGAGAATTCATTATCATTGTTACTATCATTATCATCATTTTTACTATCATCATCATCATCATTGTAACTATCATCATCATTATCATTGTTACTATCATCGTCATTATTGTTATTATCATCATTATTATCAAGGACATTTCAAACAATCTACATTTGTATTTGATATCATGTCATTTTATAAAACTTTTATTCTAACACCAAACAGTTAGACCTAATATTCAGTACATACTGTATTGCTGAATATTTTTAATTTCTAATCTCAAGCATTTGAAATGAAGTATTGAACAAAAGATATAGTACCTTCACTATATGATCAAATGTCGTGGAATAGTGAATGATCAACTCACCAATAGATAGATTTACAGTACATAAAAACAGTTCATATAATGAAAAATCCTGCTTTCAATAAAATACTTGGGTCTAAAATGTGTTTGGCAAGCTGATCAGAGCTCGTGAGTGTGAGTGTGGATGTGGGTATGTGAAGAATATTATTATGACGTCACTGTTCTGAAATTATTATATGCTGTAAGTATTAATTTGAAACCTGAAGTTTGCAGACTTTATGTGCAAGAATTGGTTAAGAGAAACAGTGATTACCGTGACGAACTCATGAGCAGGTGGTCGTCAGTTCGATTCCCGGGACCTGAATCGGGCTATTTGGAGCTAGTTCACGACAACTCCGTCCAGACGGGGAAGTGACCCAACAAGGAAGAGAGAGAGAGAGAGAGAGAGAGAGAGAGAGAGAGAGAGAGAGAGAGAGAGAGAGAGAGAGAGAGAGAGAGAGAGAGAGAGAGAGAGAGAGAGAGAGAGAGAGAGAGAGAGAGAGAGAGAGAGAGAGAGAGAGAGAGAGAGAGAGGCTTACAACAAACGGCAGGGGTTTCTCACTTTCCACTACGCAGGGTTTTTTTTTTCTTTTCTTTTTCTATCTGAGGTACAAGTGAAAGGTAATGCGTGGGATGTCAGAGTATATAGTCTCCCTGACGACCATCTCTAAGATTGGTCAACATAATCATGATAATGTACAAAGAGAATACCTCACTTGAGTCTTGCCTGACCGATCCAAACTACCCCAAGGTCCCTCGTCAACTCAACGAAATTGACAGGCTTAGCCACTACCACACTCGTCCACAGACACGAAGAAATACTGGAAATAATAACTTAAGAGAGAGGAGAGAAATGGAAAAGGGGAGGAGAAAAGAAAGCAAACAGGCGCCTTTGAACCCAGAAGAGGTTATTCAAAATAACACATACGAAGAGAAAGAAGGCGCAGAGAGGAAATCAGAGAAATTTTCGAGAAAAAAAATTCTTTGAGTGGTGGTGGTGGAGGGGGGGATTCCAAAGCTACGTGAGGAAAAGAGTAAGGTGAAAAAGAGTAAGGTGGAAAAAGAGAAGACGAGGAAGGGGGATTATAGTCTTGAAAATGGGAAGGTGAATCAGCGAAGAAAGATAGAGGGGAATCGAATATGGGGATTTTAGCAGAGTAGAGGATCGAAAGAAGTTGAGAAAAAGGAAGAAAAATTTCGAGAGATGATGAAGATGGCATTGGAAGAAGGTGGAGGCAGAGAAGGACGAGAAGGAAATGGGAAGGAAAGGGAAATTGGAATTATAGAAAACGGTATATGGGAAAAGGAATAATAGATGAGAGGTAAATGAACAGATGAATTGTAAGAAATGCAAAGTGACTGACGGAAGGAAAACAATAAAAGAAATTAGATATTAGCTAGAGAAAAATCTAGTTATGAATGAAAATTTAAGTGGTAGATTAAAAACACATTATCAAGTTTTTGTCAATATTATTTTTCTTTCAAGAATATTTCACTCGTTTAGTTAAGAATTTATGCGTATAAACTTCGTATGGATGGATAAATGAATAAAAGAATAAATGAATGAAAAAATGAATTATAAAAAGAAAGAAAAAAAAGAAAACAGAAAGAGAGACAGAAAGGAATGAATGAATGAATGAATGACTTAATGAATGAATGGGCGAATGAATGAAAGAATGAATGACTTAATGAATAAACGAACAAATGAATGAAAGGATGAATTATGGAATGAAAGAAAAAGAAAAACAGAAAGAGAGACAGAAAGAAAGGAAAGAATGAATGAACGAATGAATGAATAAATAAAAGTATAAATGAATAAAAGACAGAAAGAAAGGAAAGGATGAATGAATGACTTAAATGATAAATTATTCAATAAATGAATGAGTGAATGAATAAATATTAAAAACATAAAAAATACAAACACAAACTTCATGTCACACAATAATGGAAAAATATGGCAAAGGAGATGAGCACATGCGAAGCTAAATCAGAACTATCAAGCATAAAACTGAGATTAAGGAAGAGCAAGGACTCTAATGAGTATAGTTCATGCAAGTCTGTGCACAAAGGCATGAAGGAAAACAAGAACATGATGCAAGTGAAGCAAATAGCATAGTGGATAAAATTGTCATTAGGAGAAAAAAAAAGTTTCAAGGATATGGACTTAATGAAACATTATAGCCAATTAGAAACTTGGGCCTAAAAATACATGTTTAGAAGCTATAATTTCTGTTTTGGTTTATTTAGGAGTCTAGATATTACAATATATTTTTTCTATACCAGTGTTTTCGTAAAATTCATGATGGTAATAACATAAACATCTGAGGGAATGGAAAAAATTATTTTTTTTATTTTTTGTATGAAACCCTTTCTAAAATATATATTTTCTATTTTCTCAAAATTGCCAACAAAATTTACATAAAGAGCTTGACTAAATGGTGAAATGCAGGAACTACATAACTAAACCTTTTAAAAGAAAAAAAAAATGAATTGCTCAAAAATGTTTGTGTAATAGTAACACAAAACCAAAATTCCACTTTGCTCTCACTATACAAAAATGTGAGAAACAATGAAAAATATAGAAAGTATACATATATACATGTATATATATTACATATACATATATATATATATGTATATATATACACACATATATATATACATATATATACATATATATATATACACACATATATATACATATATATATATACATACATATATATACATATATATATATATACATATATATACATATATATATACACACATATATATACATATATATATATATACATACATATATATATACATATATATATATATATACATATATATATATATATATATATGTATATTCACATTCATGCTACATTTCTGTCTTCGTCTATATCTCTATGTATCGTTCACTGTCCATTCCCCTCAGTTTCTCTTCCCTCTCATCCCCTCCCTTTCCCTCCCTCTCCGTTTACTTCACTACTCTCTCTCCATGTGTCTCTCATTCCTTCACTCAATCTCTCTTACTATGCGTAAGATTGAAATATTAGGAGGACACAATTGAATCAGAACATGGAAAAAGTGAGAAGAGGAACTGCTGGGGAAATTATTATGATATACAGAAGGAAAAAGAACAAAAATGCCTTCGACTTCTGCAGCGGAAACTTGGCACACATTTGCATATCCAGTTAAGGAAGAGAATTTTGATTTGGCGTTCCTTTTCTTTGTCTAATTTTATTGCCATTTTTACTCTCCCTTTCTCTCTTCCTATGTCTCGGTCTCCTTCTGTCTGTCTGTCTGTGCGTTTTTCTGTCTATCTGTCTTTCTGTCTGTTCGTCTGTCTGCCTGTATGTCGGTTCGTCTGACTGCTTGTTGACTTCTGTCTACCTACCTGTCTCTCTGTCTGTCTATGTATCTGTACGCATCTTTCCCACTCTCTGATAATACAGAAGATTAAAATCGAATATCAGTGATAAGGAAAATAAAAAAGGAGAATTTCAAGGTTAAATAAGATTTGTCTGGTTACTGTAAGAAATATAATCAAAATAATAAATAAAAATCAAATAAAACAGAAATAGAGGAGTGCCCTGTGCCGGACTGAGAGTATCTTTTCAGCTGACTGAAATCCTCTGGTTCAGGACAGAAAAAAATATATATTTTGTTGTAAACGTTCTACCTTATCCCAGAAAACTTTATTTGGCATAGCATAAGAGCCTCAAATTAGAAGAGGTTTCTAAATTTACATTAAGATAGAACTTCTTTGCCTCTGTACCTTTTTTCGTTTCATTTAACTTATACTATAAAAACTCTAAATGTGTCAGTGAATGTAAAGTAGTTATCATGCATACAAATACACACATTATATATATATATATATATATATATATATATATATATATATATATATATATATATTAGTGACTGGAGAATGGTTGTATATGGATATTGTTGTGATGCTGCTTGAAGGAAATCCCCCCCCCTTTTTTTTTTTTACTTTTACGAGGGAAGGGAGAAAGGGGGTCGCCAATTAAATGAAGCTGTCTTGCTGTGGATGTGTTGCGTCTTGCTGCCTTGCTTCTGACCCAGGGCAATAGGCAAGATACAGAGATGACTCGTCTTCCAGGAGGATCCAAGAAAGGAGGAAGAGAGTGAGGATCGTGAATGGGAGTGGAGTGTGTGGGGATGAAATGGTTGGGAGTGGAATTATACCATCTGTCTTTGGCTACCTCCCTTGTAAGTTTGAAGGAGCCCTTGCTATATGTATGTATGCATTTGTATATGTTTATATACATATATATATATATATATATATATATATATACATATAGGTGTATATATAATAAGAATAATATTATCAAGTAAACTGCCAGGCATAAAGAGCCTGAGAGACAGAAGATAAATAAATTAGAATGAAATGAAACAACATTAGTCAAAGAAAAGGAAATTGAAAATACTAAGAAAAAGAAATGCCAAGAATGAAATAAAACACGATCCAAGACGTAGAAAGAGAAATTACTCAGAACAGAAAAAAAAAAAATTGCAAACGAAATGAAAGAAATTGTGGGAATGGAAAGAAATGAATCACAAAGTTAAAGCGAAATAGATTTGAAGAAAATAGAGGGACATATGCATTGCAGTATACGGGAAACGAAATAAGCCAGAAAAAAAAAAAAAAAAAAAAAAAAAAAAGCGAGCCGGAGTAAGGTTCTTGAAATTCCAGTTTCATAAACATTTTGTTCCTCACGTTTGGCGAGGCTTTTTGCAGCTCACCAGAGTTCCTTAAAGTTGCGAAAGTTGAATAAAGTTTGTGTTATCGGCCATTTCCTATAGACATTTCATAATATATTTCGTGAGAAATTTTTGCAGAGATTATAAAATTTAACAAAGTATATTCTGTAATATTTACTTTACAGAGAAATGATGAATATAAGTGTATGTACATGTGTATATATATATATATATATATATATATATATATATATATATATATTAGAAACAACACTTCTCCTCGCCCCGAAGGTCCCGCTTGCACCAACGTAGTATACAAATTTTCCTGCCACCTAGAGGACTGTACGCCTCTCGACAGCTACGTTGGCCAAACGAGAACGACATTGTCGAGAAGAATGTCTTCCCACTTGTCAAGTGGAGGCCCCAAACTACACCTACTAGAAAAACACAACACACAAATCACAAGAAAACTTCTAGAAGACAACACCGTCATTCTCGCCAAGGAATCAGAAAAGTTTAGACTTTTCTTCCTGGAAACACTTATTATACGAGACATACAACCAACTATTAACAGACAAGTGGAAGCCCCTACATTACTCCCCAGCATGAAGCCCCTCCCTAGGACTAGTAGCCCTCTCAACCACAACACACCTTCCAATCACACCGACACCCAAGTCCCTCTCCGACGTTCCGCCAGACTGATAGAGAGGACACTTGGCCCTCAACGGACATCTGCCCCACAGTAACAAAATCCCACACATGTATGTGACCTCTCCCCGTGTCTTACGTCGTGACCTCCCCCCGTGTCTTACGTTGTGACCACTCCCAGAGCTTTCTTTCTATGTTTATTATGTCCTGTACTCTCTGTCTCTATTACATTGAAAATGCTAACTGCGTTTAGCGAAACGTGTGTACATTCTTTCTCAACTAAAGTTCCTAATGTCTACTGGAAATCTATTATTCCGTCTGTCCTGTGATAACCAGAAATCCACGTTCAGAAGACTTGAAAGTCTACTTAAGAAGCTTTGTAGCGCCGAATGCGCAGTTGTTTTTAACAAAACACACACACACACACATATATATATATATGTATATATATATATAATATATGCATACAATATATATAAATATATATGTATATATATATAATGTATGCATATATATGCATACATATATATATATAATGTATGCATATATATGCATATATATATATATATATATATATTCGAATAATTGAAAATTTCTATATAATTCTATGTTGATATAAATATTTACTGGCACTACTCTTTCTTACATATTAAATCTGTACGAAAATAATTTATGTGGTCACAACCTTCGGATTTTGTGCCTCAAATCATGAAAAAACTGTTACTTTTTTAAATAAGTATTATTTTTAATTTGTTATATAACTGCATAGACCTTGAATTGTTCCTCTGTCTAATGTAGCGGTTAATGACTTGGCCTGCCAACTCACCCGATACGAGTTCTCGTCTCGCTTAATACGTGCAAGCTGTCATTGCCCCCCTTGAGCAAACATATACCTACGTTTAGTGCATGTAAACTTAGAGTATAACTTAAACATTGGATTATATGCGCTATGAGACTCTTACCCATGAAAGTCTGTGGATCATATACCCAGCACATGATCCAAGACAAATAATCACTTCCTGAAGCTGTCTGAACACAGAGGGCAAAGGTTGCCGAGACATAGTCACCTTATCAATTATGCATGAAGAAAGTACGTTTTCCATTTTCATTCTAAGTTTAAGCAGCAATAATCTTCTTTCATTTAGTCTCGAAAATCAGGTCTGATTGTTTTCTGTGATCTCTTGAGCATCTAAAGATCCACTTAGGAGGAGATTGTATTGCCACGTAAACAAGGTCATTTCCAATATCTCCTCTTAATGACCCAACATTTGGAGATTTTAATCAGCAATCAAATCCCCAGCCTTCTGAGCTGGTACGGAGCAAAAGGAGCAGTGGGAATCTTTATTAGAATGTCAGAAATAAACGTGCCGTTTCTTAAAACTTCGCCGTTTCAAACGCACCTGCAGTGCAGAAGAACAATACGTGGAGAGATTACCCTTTTTTCGACTTGATTTCAAATGGTTTAAATTAATGTTTGAGACGTGCGTGTCTTTTAATCCCTTTGGCTACAGACAGAATGCATGAAGTGGTCTTGTGGAAATTAGAATATGAAGGAAATTGGCGTCGAGTACAGAATATCCGAACCAACTCAAGCTTAAGATCCGAACCGACGCAAGTCTATCAGATTATAAATAAATAGATGAATAGATAAAGAAAGGAATACTAAATGAATAAACGAACAAATGAAAAGATAAATGAATAAACAGATAATAAAGATAACAGATATACAAATGAATAAGAAATAGATAAATGAAGAAATAAATTAATAAAAGATAAGTAAACAAATGTAGATAAATGAATAAATAAATAAATAGATGCATGAATAAATGAATATACAAATAATACACAAATAAATATATAGATAAACAGATAAATACATAAATAAATTAATCAATTAATAAACAAGTTGATAAATGAATAAATAAATTAATAAATAAATCAACAATCAAATATATAAATGAATAATTAAAAATATATGGTTAAATAAATAAATATATAGAGAAGTAAATAGATAAACAAACAAGTAATTAAATAAATTGATAGATAAATTGAAATAGAGAATTGGTGAACTGTGACGTCATGACTTTTTCTTTACTGAAAGGATGCTACAGAGAAGAATACAAGAGCCCATTGGCAGCCAGAAAAAGAGGGGAACGCGCCACATTCTAAGGGAGATTTTCAATCTAATGGAGATAATATGGATGATTAATCCATGTAAAGATATAAAAATTCATATACTTTTTATGTACAAGCACATTGATTCATACATGTACTGGTTGCTCTCTCTCTCTCTTGCTCTCTCTCTCTCTCTCTCTCTCTCTCTCTCTCTCTCTCTCTCTCTCACACACACACACTCAATATCCCTCCCCCTCTCTCTCTATCTCTCTCTCACACACACACACACACACACACACACACAAACACACATACACACACACACACACGCACACATACACACACGCACACACACACACACTAACTCTCTCTCTCCCTCTCTCTCTGTTTCTGAAGAGAAGATTTTCTTTATGGCTGATGACGTCAGCAAAACATCTGGTCAGACCATGCGTGTCTGACCTAGTTAGAAAGTGCATTGGTAAACAAATTATGGAGGGGCAAGTTGTACCCTTGCAAGTTGCACGTTCGTTGTACCCCTTACTCGGCTGAGCTATAGAGCATGTCTAGGGACCACTCCTAAATGGATTTAGGTGTGTGGACTCGACATATACACACCTCGCGGATGCTGTAGTCATACTTTGTCTGAATTATAGTCTAGTTAGCTAAGAGCAGAGTTTTAGTTTAATTCTGAAGTGATTATATAAAATTTGAACTAGTATCAGCTTTATATTTGCGTGCCCAAAGACTTTGCTACTTATGGGAATATATGGGTGTTTGTTACACCCAAATTTCCTCTCGAAAGGGTTTATTGATGACCACATTTATATTAGCCACATCTATACAAGCCAAACACTCGTTAATATCCAGTCTATTGGTTACAAGCCACCATACCATAAGCTTTGAGTAATGAATTTTCAACTTAGCTATTTTCATTTTCTACATTATAAAAGATTGACCCCTAATATTTCATGGCATTTTAGAGCTTGACCTTTTATAGCATGTATGATGAGCCCATATAAAGGTAAAATTTGTAAAGAAATATTAATACCTAAACATTTGTGTGAACCGGGAATGTTCAATAATCATACCATACCCATGATAAATAATCAGGAGGAACTCAAACGTCCATCTAAATGTTTCGGCTACTTTCTGTTCCCAGCTTTTCATAAATAAACTACCTCACCTCACCTCTCAACAGACTTTATACAACCTGTCTCACTTTATCCATTTAAACCATACTCGGGAATGTCATAGTCATCCTTCTTCGAAGTCCCAACAAGTCACAGCCCTCATATACAAAACACAGGGACAACATGACCAAGGCATAGCAAGGTAAAAAGACTTACCCTAGAAATAGCATGGATTAATATTATCGTATTTTTGTACAAGCAGCAAAAGGAACAAATCAACTGTTCTTGGTAATACTGGTTCATATTGATCCTAAAAAAAGGAAATAAGTAATGTAGTTTCGGTGATATTTAAACAACACTGAGGGACATAGAAGTTTAACCAGACATAAATTAACATTGGATTGATTGAAGTGATTTCTCACGCACAAGGGTTCTGATGACTGACCTACTTCAGAACTTCTACCTTGTTATATCCGTGCTTGGTGAACTCCATCGTTTTTATCTATCAAGCTAAACGCTATATACAAATGAAAAAGGAAATACACTTAAAGGAAAAAAGACATTCTCATACAGGGCTCATCTTTTCCGTAGACTTCTACTACAGTTTTTTT
>NC_134799.1:42780962-42783462 GCF_046742065.1 Oratosquilla oratoria | reverse complement strand
TTAATAAATGAAGAAATAAATGAGTAAATGAACAAACAAATGCATTAAAATAACAATTAGGTAAATAAAGATATATAATATATATATATATATATATATATATATATATATATATATAAAATAAATAAATAGATTGATATATAAAAATTGAATAACATTTGAATAAATAAATACATAAATAAATAGATTAAGATATTAGACAAAATAAACAAACAGATAAATAAGTAAATAAATAAGTTACTTAGTTTATAAATGAATGAATAAACAAAAAATAACTGAATTAACAAATAAAAGACATATGAATAAATAAATGAACTTAAATAAGTAAATAAATGAATAGATAAATAAATAAATGGATACTTAAATAATTTATTTAATAAATGTATAAATAGATGAGAAACACACTTTATTATTCAAATAATCTTAAGAAAAGCAAAGGAACAATTGAATAAGCTAAAGCGTTAAATACATCTCAGCTAAACGAAAGGGTAAGTCCATAAATAGATTAATAAGAGATAAAGCGTTAAAATAGATTATATCAAGGCATTAACTCTAATGCAGTGAAAGACAATGGTTTAAAATATATATATATATACATTATATATATATATATATATATATATATATATATATATATATGAGTGTGTGTGAGTGTGTGTGTGTGTGTGTGTGTGTGTGTGTGTGTGTGTGTGTGTGTGTGTGCATATATATATTATATATATATATATATATATATATATATATGTTGCCAAGGTCAGCCTCTCAGAACTTGCATTGTGTCAGCAAGAGAATGAAGATTAAAAGGCTACTTGAAGATATGAATCAAAATTAAACATTCAAAACGATGATTTCTTAAACAGTGTTATGACATATGAGCATACACGCTCAAGCTTGCTAATATATGTGCTTGTGTGTATGTATGTATGTATGTGTGTGTGTGTGTGTGTGTGTGTGTGTGTGTGTGTGTGCGTGTGTGTGTGTATGTGTGTATATATGCATGCGATTCATGAATACGTTGTCATTAGTCACGCTTGCACGTGCTCTCTTACTCGGAAGATCTTTGGCACGGAGAACACATCCAAAAGAAAGAAAGAAATCTCTTTCAAAAATCTTTCTTGTGGTATGTCTTGGTTCTTGCTCAAGCTCACATCGCCCCAAAATTCTTTCTAACACGCTAGCACCAACACCACATGCAATATCACCACCACCATAACACCCCAATACTTTTTTTTTTTTTTTTTTTTTTTACAATTTTGTTTACCTTTTTTTTTTTTTTTTTTCATTTTCGTCTTTATTTCTTTGTTTCCTTTTTATCACAGCATTCTCGGTGTCACACTCGTTCCATCCCTCTACAGCTACGTCACGAACTCCAAGACACCTCCAGAGGAAGTCCCACTATATACAACAGTATCAACAATGGTGAAAGTCTTATCACCACCACTTGCAACACTACTTTATTCTCTACACTAACACTAAGACCTCCACTCGTATGTACAGGACTACGAACAATACTGATGGAATTTGCAACACCACTTCACCGTCCCAGTGAGCCTTACCTCTACAAAAGATCAACTACAACGATAAAAGCATCGTTATTACATAGCAAATATCTCAGTATCATTTCTACAATAATGTTCACCTCTTCACTTCGATCTACTGTCACCATTTGCACCACACACTTCTTTCTTTCTTATCACCATCAATAGCACAATCAATACCAATTCCTTCACCTTCGGAAGTCCCCTGCACTTCTAGGATATGCAACTTCGTTTCTGTCATCTCCACCATCGTTCTAACAAATATCTAGTCTTATTATTAGTGCTAACTACTACAAGACTATTAACAGGACATCCTTAACAATTTCACTTTTTTATTTTCATTTTCATTTAATTCATATTAATTTTCTTCAATTTCATCTATATTCACATCCAAATTAAATTTGCTTTCACCTTCACCAGCATTATCATCATCGTCACCATCATCATCATCATCGTCACCATCACCATCACTTTAACCATCACCTTCATTTTCATTACATTCTTTACTTTCACAACCTGAATTCTCCCTCTTTTCAGTTTTCTCCATCCTCTCCTTCAGTATCTCCACCACTCAATCTCCATCTTCTTCGCCATGTCATCTATTCCACCATATTTCTTTTCGGTCATGCAAACCCTTTTTTTTTTTTTTTTTTTTTTTTTTTTTTTTTTTTTTTTTATACCTTTGTCCGTATGTATGAACAAACTTTCCCTTCCTTTGAAAAGCTCACAAATTTTGGACTCATTCTATTTTCTCTTCCCTATCCTTTTTTTTTCACTCTATTTTTTACTCGAGAATGCTGCACTTAATTTCAAAAGAAATGCTATGCTTTATCTCATATATTCTCCTCCCCTTCGCTTATATTTCTCTCTGTGTCATTATTTCTCTTCGTTCCCCTTTTCTCTCTTTTTTGGATAAACACGTTTATCGTACTCATCTTTCTCTCATATTTTTTCCTTGTGTA
>NC_134799.1:42765962-42775962 GCF_046742065.1 Oratosquilla oratoria | reverse complement strand
CCTTGACCTGGGTCTTCCGTTGTCGCTGCGGTTTTTGGTGAATGTCATGCTGTCGGCCCAAAATTCTCCAAAATTCTTCACGAAAAAGTTTTCATTGTCGAGGAATTCTTCCGGTCTGCTCACATATTCCAGATGCTCTTTTAATTATATAATTTTTCAAATCCAGTTGTAGTCTTTTTCTGTGAATATATGTATATATATATACATACATATATATATATATATATATATATATATATATATATATATATATGTACATGTAATAAGAACACTAGAAACGTGTTTTATAAATGCAAGGTAACCACTTATTTTCTTAAGTGGTTACATTGCATATATGTACATATACATACATATATATAAATATATATATATATATATACATATATATAGGTGTGTGTGTGTGTGTGTATAATATATATATATGTATATATATATATACATATATATATATACATATGTATGTGTATATATATACATATATATATACATATGTATGTGTATATATATACATATATATATACATATGTATGTGTATATATATACATATATATATATACATATATATATATATATATGTGTGTGTGTGTGTGTGTGTGTGTGTGTGTGTGTGTGTGTATGTGTGTGTGTGTGTGTGTGTAGACTCAGAGGTGACTTGATACAGGTATTTAAGATTCTAAAGGGAATTGACAACATCAAAAATGACAAAATGTTCACACTGAATGAGAATCCGACAAGAAATAATGGTCTCAAACCGTCAGGAAATAGATTTAATTTGGAAGTGGGTAGGAAGAACTTCGCCAACCTGCAGAGGCAGTGTAATGTAGTTCATTTCGAAGTTTTAATATTCGTTTAAATAAACACCTAAGCATGATGCTGTAATGACTGCCATTTATCTTATATTCTCTGTTTATTTGTTTGTTATTGTTTGTTTATTATTATTTACTTGATTTTTATTTATTATTAGTTATCTGTCAATTCACTATTATTTACTATTTACCTCTTTGTTTATTATTCAACTATACATATGCATTTATTTATTTTATTTATAATTATACATAATTTTTATTTTTCTTTAATTTATCATTATTAATCTTTTTCACATCCGACCTAGTTATGGACCAAAAGGTCTCGTGTCGGCATGCTCTGCCTTTGTAATATATATATATATATATATATATATATATATATATATGTATATATATATATATAAATGTGTGTGTGTGTGTGTGTATACATATACATTTATATACACATAGATTTTATATATATATATATATATATATATATATATATATATATGTTTCTCTCCCTTTTTCTTTTTCTGTTTCTCTGTCGCTCTTTCCTGGTCACTTATGTACGTATTCACATATTTTCTCTTTTACTTTATTTGTACCACCTACATGCAAGAACAAATTACACCATCTCCCTCTTGCGTCCCTTCCCCCCTCCTCCCTCTTCCCTTCTTTCTCTCTAGGGCTCGCTTAAATGCAGCAGCTATTCATAATCTACATATTCTCGACGAGCGTCTCTCTTTCCTAACCATTTCGTTCTTTCGACATTTTTCACCTCCGTCTCCTCCTGTTCAAGCTGCATTTCCTCCTCCTCCTCCTCATACTCTTCTTCCGTTTCCTCCTCTTTTTTCTCTCTCCTTCTTCACCTCTTCGTTCTGCTTCAACTTTCTGTTTCTATTCATCCAGAGGATGCAATTCCTCTTTTTCTCTCCTCTTCGTTGTATCTTCATCGGTTTTCCAACTTTCCTTAGTTTTGTCTTAACTCTCCTCTTCTTCCTCCCTACTCCTGCCCCTCTTCTTTCGCCCTCACCACTCACTGTCTTCACCGCAGCCACAACCTCCTCCTCTATATCGTCATCCTCCTCTTCCTCCTCCTCCACCTCCTTTTCATACTCCTCCTCTTCTGCTTCCTTCTCTTCTCATTATCCTCATATTTCAGATAATCCTTCTCCTCATGTTCCTCCACCTCCTCCTCCTCGCTCCCTTCCTATTCGCTTGGTCTCACTGGGTTCTATGGGGAATTAAAAAACAGCGATGTGACCCAAAAAAAAGAACTGTTCCTCTACGTCCTGGGCAGCTTCCTCTTCTCCTTCCTTCCTTCCTTCAATCCTGTCTCCCCTCCTTTACTCCCTTTTTCTTCCCCCAATCCTCCCCTACTCCCTCTCTTTCTTCTTCTCTGCCTTCATCCTTTTCCCTTTCCTATTTTCTTTCTTCCCTTCTCTATTCCTTTACCCCTATACCCATCCTTCCCTCTCCCATCGTTCCTTCCTTCTCCTGTCCTCTTACCTCTCTATTCTCTCTCTTTCTTCCTTCATCCTCTTCCTTTGTTCCTCTCTTCCCCTCTTCTTTTTCGTCAACCTCTAATGTCCCACCTGTTTTCTTCAATTCATTTCTCTCTTGTCCTTTAAGAAAAAGAGAGGAAAATAAGAGGAAGTTACTCTCCTTTTCTCTATCTCTTTAATACATGTCTCCTCACTTTATTCTTCCGTCCACTTCTCTCCCTCTCTCTTTACCTTTTCCTCTCCTATTCTCTCTCTTTCCCTTTCATTTCTTTTTACTCTTTTCTTCCACCCTCTTCTCTCTTTTTCTTTACCCTCTCCTCTCCTCATCTCCAACTTTCTCTATCATCTCCTCACTCTCTTCCTTCCCTCTTTCTTTCTCCGCCCTTTCTTCTCTCCCTTTCTATACACCAAACTCTCTTCCTCCTTCTTGAAAGAGAAAGAAGAAACTCAGTACAAGTGTAACAACGCCACAGTATTTGTTGGCTTCCTTACAATATACTCGTATATATACAATATAATACATATGTATACATATAATACATATGGTCACCGAATCCCATTAAAGACATTGACAGACTGGAAAAAGTACAACGGCGAGCCACAAAACTGATTCCAAATATCAAAAATAAATCATACGAAAATCGACTAAAACATATTAATCTGTTTTCCCTAAAAAAAGCGTAGACTCAGAGGTGACTTGATACAGGTCTTTAAAATTCTAAAAGGAATTGACATCAGAAGTGACCAAATTTTTACATTGAATGAGAACCAGACAAGAAACAATGGTCTCAAACTGTCCGGAAATAGATTCAATTTGGAAGTAGGTAGAAACAACTTTGCCAACCGTGTAGTTAATGAATGGAATAAACTTCCTGCACAGGTAGTGCAATGTAGTTCAGTTCGAAGCTTTAAGAATCATTTAGATAAATACCTAAGTAAGATGCTGTAATGATTATAATTTATCTTATATTATGTTTTTGTTTTGTTATCATTTGTCTGTCTGATTTTCATTTATTATTAGTTATATGTCAATTTATTATTATTTACTATTTACCTGTTTGTTTATTATTTAACTATACCTATGCATTTATTTGTGTATTTTAGTTGTTATTTACATTATCATAGTTTTTATTTATTATTTTATTATTAATATGATATTTTTTTTCGCATCCGACCTAGATATGGATCAAAAGGTCTCCTGTCGGCATGCTCCGCCTTTGTAATCCTTTGTATATGTGTGTGTGTGTGTGTGTGTGTGTGTGTTTGTGTGTGTACATATATTTCCATACATATATAATTGTAAACACACACACACACACACACACAAACCGCAATTAGACTTAAACCCTAATTTAGCCTTATCCCAGTCAAAACAATGATTTTTGTTGCTCACATGTTCGAACATAGCCGAACATTCTTGAACATATCTAATGGATCTTTTGTGTTCGGATAACCTGGTGTTCAGGTCCCTGCCGGTCTGACCAAGGTACACTAGATCACAATCCCGACAAGGTAAGCTATAAACTCCCGGAGTCTCGGTTCCCTATAATCTTTGGTGGATATTCACACACACACACACACATATATATATATATACACATGTATATATATATATATATATATATATATATATATATATATATATATATATACACATAAACACAAAGGCGGTCTTTCGGTTGTTACATACAAAGATCTTCCGGCGAATAGATTGACATGACAAGATCCAGGTCAAATATGCTAAAGTTTTTTGAGTTCTCAGGGCTTTTATGGATCGCACTGAGGTGGAACTAGGAGAAATTGGAGTCATATCAAAGGAATGGGAGGTGGTTTGGGTTTCAGTGCATTGGGATAGGTTACCCACGGGACAATATAGCATAAAATAACAACTGACAGTAACCTATTCTAGTTCCCTGTATAGCCGTAAGAGAGGACGCCATAGTCCCTTCAGGTGACATGTGACTTTTAAAATTTCTTATTCTCCTGGTGGAGGTGTTCATAATTAGGAGGTAGTTAATTTTCTTTGTCTTGTAATAGATTACTAAGTTATGTACTTTCTCTGGGTTGACTGGCTTGATGCTTGTCTTCACAATATGTTTTTCTACGCGTTCTTCCTCTTTATGGGCTGATTAAAAATGTAGATTTATAGTAGATGTTACTATATTTATTTATTTATCAATTGTTATTATTATTACCGCTGTACTAACTGTCCATTATTATATTGGTCTGGAGGTTGATGGGTTTTTCCATGAAGCCATTATTAATTAGCACTTGGATGGAGCGCTCAATTCCGTTGTGTACTTGTTTAAATATATTTTATAAAAAAGGAAAAAGAAATTAAATTTGAATGCTTCACCATTCCAAACTTCAGCCATTATTGTGGACTTTATATAAAACAACCTATATTCAGGTTACATGACAAGAGTGGCCGAGAGGTCATCATAAGGTAAAAAACTTGACCTTCCAATACTTACTTCTAATCCTGTCGCTTGGGTTGAGAGGCGTGATAGTGTTATAGCACTTTTTGTCTTCTTACAGTCTAATCTAAAAAAAAAAAAAAAAAAAAAAAAAAAAAAAAAAAAAAAAAAAAAAAAAAAAAAAAAAAAAAAAAAAAAAAAAAAAAAAAAAAAGGTCGAGATTAAGATTTGCTTTTTAACATGATCAACCCTCTGGCTTGCTTTGACTATTCAATTCAGTCCAGGGGTTTATTGAGCTAAAATTTTGTGATTAGAGAGCATACTATTTCATCGTTTTAACGTACTATTGCAAACAAAGGTTTGAACTATCTTATGTTTTTCATCAAGGAAAGGTAGCCTTGAAGGTTCAATATTTCAAATATTTTTATACAAGAAAAAGCATTTTACTAAAAGGTTTTCACTGCAGTTGAGTATTTGATATATATCTTCTCTACATCAAAATATATTTTACTGAAAATATATATTTTTGGTTGAATACTTATGTTTTTTTTCTGTACAACAAAACACCTTTTACTTGAAAGTGCATCAAAAATCAAATAGGCATCAACCAAAGTAATATTTGCTTAACGCTTTCCATATAGTACTTCACAACTTATGGTGGAGGCGTTTCAAGTAAATAAAGAAGGATTTTGTCAGACAGAAGCATCTTATGCCAATGACCCTCTCTAACTCACCAACACAGGCTCACACAGAAGGATTCTGCACAATTTCAAGGTTTTTCTTCTCTTCCTTTCCTCCTCCTCCTCCTCCTCCACCTACGCCTTCTTCACTTCATCCTACTCCTGCTTCTGTTCATCCTCTTCTGTTTTCTTCTGTACTTCCTCAAACTCCTCCATTTCCTTTTATTCTTTCTATTATTTGCCCCCTCTGCTCATTTCTCATCCTTTTCCATTTTCTGTCTTAATTCTCTTTCATTTCTTCCTCCTCCTTTGCTTTTGCTCTTCCCTCCTCTTCCTTTTCCTTCTGTTTTCTCATTTCATTCTTCTCTTTTTCCTTTTCGCTTTCTTCATCTCTTTCTTTAGTTTCATCTCTTATACTTACTTTTCTTCCACTCTTCCTCACTTTTCTACACCTCCTCGTTTTTATCTATTTATCTTTTATTTTCTCCTTTCTATTACATTTACTGCACTCCTTCCTTTTATTACAGTATTTTCTTATTTGCTTTATCCTTTCTTTTACTGTTCCAAATCCTATTCCTTCTTCTTCTAATCTTCCTTTACACCCTCCTCTCTCTGTCATTTATTTTCTTATTTATTTTATTTTACCTCTATCCTCTCCTCCATTCTCCTAATTCCTCTTTCTTCTCTTCCTCTTCGTTTTCCTATTGCTTCCCCTTTCATTACTTTCCCACTTTTCTTCTTTCTTCCTCATCATCCTGTTTTCTGCATGTGCATACTTTATAAGAAATTGTATTAATTTTCTAGATTGGCTTATGTACAATACCTTAAGATAAAATTTCTTCAAATGATAGATTCCAAAGATATATATATCTGGGAAAATATTAATTCAGTTATTAATTTACAGAAGAAACATATCTGTTATTGAGAATTGAAAGGGATTGGTAAAAACATATATATATAGCAACAATTATTTCGAAACCTGTGTACATTCATTGTGTATAAAAGGAATGGCGTTAGCAGACTATCTGAGAAGCAGTGGCTCTCAACCTTTCTTCTCGTATATCTTGTATTTATGTAATGCTGTTCCCTATCCTACTGCAGACCTCTCCGACACTGAACTAAATCACTAGTCATCCACTAAATGCCACTAATTTTGGATTTTTGGAAATCCTTTCGAAACTAGATGATATCCAACACTGAACTAAATCGCTAGTCATCCACTAAATACCACCAATTTTGGATTTTTGAAAATCCTTTCGAAACTAAATGATCTCCAACACTACTAAATCGCTAGTCATGCACTAAATACCACTAATTTTGGATTTTTGAAAATCCTTTTGAAACTAAATGATCCTCAACACTGAACTAAATCGCTAGTCATGCACTAAATACCACTAATTTTGGGTTTTTGGAATTCCTTTCGAACTAAATGATCTCCGACACTGAACTAAATCGCTAGTCGCTCACTAAATACCACTAATTTTGGATTTTTGGAAATCCTTTCGAAACTAAATTATCCTCCCTCTGGGGGGTTTATGAACCCTAGCTAAAGAATCACTAACAAAGAGGGTATCTAGTTTACCCTGAAACTTGTCTCAGTAGTTTAACCTGAAAGTCTTAGAAGTTTCTTTGACCTGAATAAAATCATATTACATAAAATCATACAGACTTTATTTACAAGCAGATACTCGTAGCTACTGTCACCTTTGCCATGTGTGTTTTGACGTTCAAAAAGCAAGTGTTAGAGAATAATAAAGGCCTGTTACCGCTTTGGTAACATACGAGTAATATCACAATAGGGTTAAATGAAACCCTTTAAGAGTTTCTCCACGTAGATTAATTAGGAACACACTGCGAGAGCTTCAATTGGATACCCTAAAGTTCAAAGTCTGGTGCGCTCCTCAGATAGACGCGGAGTGTTCCGGTCATTCCGCTGACCCATACATTTCCGTACAGGGTTGCCGTCGACTGGTTAGAACTTCATTTATACATGTAGATTACATAGGTATTGAAAGGTTGGAGTCTTTTGTGTATTGGACATGGTTCTTCATTGCTAATTTGTAGTATGTGTTTAAGCATACATATCATATATATGTGTGAATACGACAAAAGGGTACTTGGGTGGTTGGTAATGTTGGGCATTTAGGTCGCGACATTACGCCAGAAAGTGTTTTGTAATCTAAGCAGGGAATGTTCTTTGCGCAACTTCCGTGGGCTCTCGGGTGTGGCAAGTTAGGATGGGATAACAGTGTGTGTTCAAGGAATGTATGGTAGTTATATCGCCATACAATCATGATTACATTTCATCTTTTTCCTGCTTCTAAATATTGGGTACTGACTGCATGATTTAGGTAATTACCTGAAGGGCTTAAGTAACATCCCTACGGTCCAGAGTCACTTGGCATTCCTTTCTCATAATTTTCACACACAAATGAATAAATAAATAAATAAATAAATAAATACATAAATAAATAAAATAAATAAATAAAAACTTCTACTATCCTTCTGTTCTGTAATTCTTCTTGCGTCTTCTTTGTCATCTCTGTGACTCCATCTCTTTTGTACAATATTATTCTTGAGGATAGATAATTTTTATTGTTGACAAAAAAAAAAAAAAAAAAAAGGGGGGGGGGGGGGTCTGGTTGCCCTAAGAGTACTTTGTTCACCTCCCTGTCCTCCTCTCAGTTGTGAAGGAATTAATTTGACGAAGAAGGATGGAAGCGCTGTGAATAACAACAACACATTTCGAAGAGATTTTGATCTCTAGATTAATACTGGTGATTGCCACATGTTCTGGCTATCAAATCATAGTATCCCCCTCCCATTTGATTCAGTTTTCAATTGATGTTGCTTTCAACTCCTCGTTCAATCTCTTCATCCTCCTTTCCAATCTGTCTGTCTGTCCATTTGTCTGTCTATCTGTCCGTTTGTCTGCCTGTCTGTCGGTTTTCTGTCCGTTTGTCTGCCTGTCTGTCTGTCTCTTTGCCCGTCTCTCTGCCTCTCTGTCTGACCCTATGTCTGTCAGTCTCTCTGTTTGTCTGTCTGTTTATCTGTCTGCCTGCCTGTCTGTCTATTCAACTGTCCTCTTCCTCTATCTTATTCTTTCCCACGTCGTTATACTGTTTCTTTTGTTTTCTTTAGGTCATACCATGTCACGGCGCGGCATCCCATTAAGTCTGATTCGATTTCATCTCGCTTTCTCAAACCTCTTACAAATGTAACCTCTTTCCTTCCCGGTTCGTTCTCTCGAGTGACGGACATGAACTCTACTCTCAAATATTGACAACTTTTGAATCTGTACAGAAGTGTGGCAGTGGTGTCTTTTTTTTTTTTTTTTTTTTTTTAGAGGTTATGTTGTACAAGACTTTAGCCTTGTTCGTTGTTCTCATTTTTTATATCGTGTACATTTTCCTCTGCATTCCTCAGCCGTTTGGTTGTTGTACTTACATTTATGTATTCATCTTATCTCCCTCTTTGGATCCTTTTTCAGTTTTAGTCTCTCTCTCTCTCTCTCTCTCTCTCTCTCTCTCTCTCTCTCTCTATATATATATATATATATATATATATATATATATATATATATATATCCATCCATCTCTCTCCTTCACTTCTTTCTTCACTCCCTTTATCGCGAAGTAGGTCGCTGTGCAATCGGAGTTCAATAGAGTTCTTCTTTTAATTATTTCCATTCACGTCCTCGTCCTCCTTTCACCAGACTATTCTACCCTCCTCCTTGACACCAATTCGATATCAAAGGGGTTAACGGTCCTTCTTCTATCTCCATCTGCTTCTTCTTCTGTGTCCACTCTCCTCTCCTTTCTCTCTCTCTCTCTCTCTCTCTTTCTCTCGTCCACTACTTTCTGCTCATCATTCTCTTCATATTGCTCTTAATTCTCCTCTTTATTTCTCTTTTTTTGTATCTACTATCAATCTTTTCTTCTTTTCCCTCCTCTTCCTATTCTATCTTCTCCTCTGGCTCCTTCTCCTGCTACAGTGTCACAATGGCAGCAGGAGACCTTTGGACTCATAACGAGACTGGATACATACATACATACATATACCAAGGCTTTTTCCCCCTTACAAGGGGGATAGCCAAAAAGAAAAAGGCATAAAATTATTCCCACCCATTCCATCCCTGAATACACTCCACACCCCTCCACCCTCCCTCTTATCTTAGCACCTCCTGAATGACGGGTCATCCCTGCACCTTGTCCACTGGATACAAAATATATAAATTACCAAATAAATCAATAAATGAATAAGTATATAAATCAATCAATCAATAAACCATTCTTCTATCCACCCATCCATTCATCTACCCATCCATCCATCAGTCCATCTATCCATTCATTCAATCTGTCCATCCATCCATCCACTCATCAGTCAATAAATCAACCAGTCATTTAATCAATCAACCAGCCAGTCCATCCATCAATCATTCAACCACTCAGTAAATAAGTAATTCAATCAATCAAGCAAGCAAGCAAACAGTCAATCAACCAATCAAACAAATCCATCCATCCATCCGTCTATTGTTCTGGGTGAGAAAAATTCCTCGGTAAAAAAAAAAAAAAAAAAAAAAAAAAAAAAAAAGTATAACAAAGTTCCTC
>NC_134799.1:42750962-42760962 GCF_046742065.1 Oratosquilla oratoria | reverse complement strand
GGAGAAGCAAGAATAGATACAACAGTAATAGAACAGAAGAACAGAAGTACGGGAAAGATTGCAAGAAACCATAAGGCCTACACTAAGCAGTTCCATTTCCATTACCGCCTATCATTCCTATCCATGTATTAATGAAGGAGAATGACCAGGAGAAAGAGGAAAAAGAGGAGGAGTTGGAGGTAGGAGGAAGAAAAGGAGGAGAAGGAGGAGGTGGATAAGTAGAGAGAAGACCAGGAGAAGGCAGTGAAGGATGAAGAGGAGGAAGGTAAAGGAGGAGAGGAAGGAGGAGAAGGAAGAGGTGGAGAAGGAGATGGAGGAGGAGGAGGAGAAGGACAAGAGGAGGAGGAGGAGGAGGAGGAGGAGAAGAAAGAAGTGGAGAAGGAAGAGGAGGAGGAGGAGGAGGAGAGGGTAGAGGTGGAGAAGGAGATGGAGGAGGAAAAGGAAGAGGTGGAGAAGGAGAAGGAGGAGAAGGAGGAGGAGGAGGAGGAGGAGGAGGAGGAGGAGGAGGAGGAGGAAGTGTACGAGGAGCAGAGTGGCGGGTGATGCGTCTTCTTAATAAGGTGCAAATATCGCAGCCTAGAAAAGCACCAAATCTGACACCACATCATGCGAAGGAAGGGAGGCGTGAAAAGAGGGAAACAAGAATAAAAGAAAACAAGGAATGGAAAAATGTTCGAGTGAAAATAACGGGGGATATGAATTGCATGACACAAGGGTAAATGTTAATAAACAAGCTGTAATTTGTAAATAACCTCGACATTTTGTGTTTAAGAATAGAGATTTGAAGAAAAAAATGTGATATATATTTTTCTTGCAAAGAATATATATATATATTTAGCCTGAGACCACTATGTGTTGATCAAAATAATTTGATGTTAGACAAAACGAAATATGTAAATTATATTACCAGACAGTATTTAGTGAAACTAGCATGAAGAGCTGTGTTATTCTGGACAATTATTCTAATGAAACAGGAAAAAGATGATTATGTTTGTCACGCGAAAGTATGTATCTTTATAAGTACTTATATGAACAAAACATTACAAGTTTATCACATTTCAAAAATAGATTGAACATACAAACATAAGAATGAAGGAGATTTCAAGAGACCATAAGACCTACACTAGGCACTTCCATGTCCATTACCACCTATCATCTCCATCCATAAAGTTGTCTGACCTTTTCTTAAAACAACCAATAGTTTCTGCGCTCAGTAAATAGTTACCGAGCCTATTCCAGTTGTTGACCACTCGATTGATAAACAAGATCTTGCCTGTTTCTTTCTTAAATCTAAATTTTTCCAAATTAAACCCACTACTGCGAGTCCTGCCCTGTTGTCTTGATATGATGACCTTGTCTGCGCCATCCTTGTTAAAGCCCTTGGTCCACTTGAACACCTCTATTAGGTCACCCCGCACTGCGTCTTTGCAGAGAGTGTGAATTAAGGTGTCTAAGCCTGTCCTCATAAAATATATTTCTGAGCACATGTATCATTTTGGTCATTCTCCTCTGTACTAATTCTATTGAATCGATATCTATTCTATAGGACGGAGACCAAAACTGTACCGCATAATCTAGGATGGGTCTAACTAACGCCAGATAGAATTTGGTAATTAACTCTGTACTTTTGTTCGTAACGATCTTAACAATGAAACCCAATGCTCTGTTAGCTCTACTTCTGGGCACAAACAAAATAAGGTGAGAAAGAAAAGTCGGGGAAAGAGAAAGAGGAAGAGAAAGAAGTTGAGGAAGAAAGAGAGGAAGAGAAAGGAAAAGAATAAGGACACTAATGCTATGAGGAAGAGAGAAAAAAAAAAGAGAAAGAAATTTCCAAAAGAAAAATAAAGAAAGAGGACGAGAATGAGAATGAGGAAGAGAAAGAGAAAGAAAAGAGGAAAGAAGAAAAAGGGAGTAGAAAAACGAAGAAAGAGTGAAGAAAGAAGAGGAGGAGGAGGAAGAGGAGTGGGAGGAGGATGTGAAAGAGCAAAAGGGACGAAGAAGAGGAGAAGGAGGAAGAGAGAGAGAAGAATCGAAGACTTGCATGTCTATCTGGATGAAGTGCCAACGTCCAGAACATTGTAAATATGGCCGCGTGTGTCTTACTTTCTTATCAACGCCGCAGTTGCGAAAGCAATTCTGGCGGAGCATTCACAGTTGGGATCCGAATTAAAGTTGAGAGTCCCTATCGTAGATATCAGAACAGCGCTGCTTCAGTCTTAAAATATATATGTTCTTTTCTTTTTGGAGTATATACGGTCAATGGATTTCTCCCCGAGAATCATAGGTTTCATTTACAGAAGCAAAAATAAGAGAAAGAGAGAAAAAGGAAAAGAAAGAGAATGCTGGAAGGAGTTTGCTTGTGTTCGTGTGTGTGTGTGTGTGTGTGTGTGTGTGTGTGTGTGCGTGTATGTGTGTGTTTGACAGACAGGGACACACATAAAGAGAGAGAGAGAGAGAGAGAGAGAGAGAGAGAGAGAGAGAGAGAGAGAGAGAGAGAGAGAGAGACAGAGAGAAATAGAGTGAGAGAGGACCTATCCGAAATGCAAAGCGCTTTCTGGGAAATAAAACTACCTTCCCCAATCTAACATTTGATCGAGTGTGATAACACACGTAATACTCCAAAGACCGAACCTGTACGTGGGAAGAGCTAACACCTAAGTATAGGTCAATACAGATTAACCCGACGGAGAAGCCCCGCCCCCTTTCCCACTCCCTGAGACATATGACTGGTGAGCAAATGTAAGAGTGCACTTGATTTGCGGCCAGGATCAAGGGAGCCAGCCGCCAACCAATCATGGCACTTTACTTCCTATGCCCACCAATAATATTCGGCGGAGGAAGAGGCAAAAGACGGATTTTACTCGGCAGGTTGCTCTGTTCAGAGGAGACTCACACATATGTGGAGAGATAGCTCTACTTATGATTATGGTTTTGAATGTTATATATGTTGTTCTATTTATTATTTTATTTATTCATTTATTTGTTTATCTGGCATATCATCCTCATTTACAAGAGTCCCTGGATATTCAGACATCATACTAGCCATCATCCTTTCTAATATCTTAATAAGTCTCTCATTTCAGAAAAAAAAAACGGTAGAGCTAACAAGATAAATTTCTACAAAAGAAAACGCGAAGCAATTGTCACAAAAGACAAGAGGAGGCTACATAGATTCAAGATGAAATGCCATTTACAATCATATATAACTTTTGTTGAAACATTTACAACAAGTCCTATTACAACAGAAAAAAAGCAAAATTAGCTCATATATATATACATATATATATATATATATATATATATGTATGTATACATATATATGTATATATATATGTATATATATATGTATATACATATACATGTATGTATACATATATATATATATACATATATATGTATATATATATATATATATATACCCATATATATGTATACATATATATACATATATATGTATGTATACATATATATATATACATATGTATATATACATATATATATATACCCATATATATAAATATATATATATAAATATATATATATACATATATATATATATATATGCATGCGTTATTAAAGTCGACAGCATTAAGGAGGTTGTTAATCTTCTTATGGGTATTCCCAAGCTTTCTAACCAGTACTCTGCCATTTGGAGGGTGGGCATAAACCAGATTGCCAAAATGATTCATTTATTCAACGGTTCGTCTGCAAGGAGACATCTTCAAGAAAATCGTTAAATAAATGAATCATTTTGGCAATCTAGATTATACCCAACCTACAAATGGCAGAGTACTGGTTAGAAAGCTTGAAAATACCCCATAAGAAGATTAACAACCTACTTAATGCTGTCGACTTTAATAACGCATGCATACAAGAGAATCTGCTCCATATATATGTATACATATATATATATATATATATATATATATACACACACACATATATGTATATATACATATATATATTACATATGTATATATATACATATATATATATGAATATATGTATATATATGCATACGTATATGTATATATATGTATATATATACATATATACATATACGTATGCATATATATACATATATATTCATATATATATATTATATATGTATATATACATATGCATATATATATAATTATATATATAATGTATATATATACATATGCATATATATATATAATTATATATAATGTATATATATATACATATGCATATATATATACATATATATATATATACATATGCATATACATACACACAAATACATAAATATATAATATATATACATATATATACACATATATACATATATACATCTTGAAGTATGGAAGACAAATGAGTGGAAGGGTGGTGAGTTAAACACAAAGAACAGTTGGAGTTTTATTCACTGACGTTTCGACCACAGGGAAGGGTTTATAAAATTAGCAGGAGCGGTAAGTACTCTGATTGTCAAGGAGGTAAAAAGGACAATTGAGAACGGAGGGAGAAGTGACATGGTCGGAGTCACATGAAAAAGGGTAGAGGACGGATGAGAGTATAGAGGGAGGGGAACACGGCAAGGATGGATTATATAAGCTGTTAATTTTCTGAAACTGTATGTACTTTGAGAATGTCCTGGTAAGGACGAAACGTCAGTGAATAAAACTCCAACTGTTCTTTGTGTTTAACTCACCACCCTTCCACTCATATATAATATATATGTATATATATACATATATACACACACATACATATATAATATATATATACATATATATACATATATATACATATATATATACACATACGTATATATATACATATATATATACACACATATGTATATACATACATATATATATATACACACATGTATATATACATATATATATATATATATATATGTATACATATGTATGTAAAGACAGACAAATATGGAGGTGAGGTGGCAAAATGAAACGTTAAGGCTAGAGTATGGAGCTTTATTCAGAACCAGACGTTTCGACCTCTTGGGCCTTCCTCAGTGGACTGAATACAAAATAAGAATCAAAGTCCGTCAACAGCTTACATGGTGATCTGATCACCATGTAAGCTGTTGGCGGACTTTGATTCTTATTATGTATACAGTCCACTGAGGAAAGCCCAAGAGGTCGAAACGTCTGGTTCTGAATAAAGCTCCATACTCTAGCCTTAACGTTTCATTTTGCCACCTCACCTCCATATATACATATATATATATATTTCTAAATAGAAATGTAGTAGCACATATGTAGATAACACACAGGAACCCACAGTCGGAGAAAGAATAAACTTCGAATAGAGAATAATCCTATATAGCCGAAATATAGGATTATTCTCTATTCGAAGTTTATTCTTTCTCCGACTGTGGGTTCCTGTGTGTTATATATATATATATAATTATACACACACACACATATATATTTATGTATATATATATATATTTTTGTATATATATATATATATATATATATATATATATATATATATTGAACTGATATTTCACGAAAAAAAAAACCATAATGAACTGAACAAACACTTGAAAATACCACTGTCTGGGGGTTAACCACTTTTGAAGTGATGTGCAAATAATAATGCAGAGAATATTTTTTCTTCCTCTTTGTTTTAGATATTGTATTCATGAGGTAAATATCAAACATGAAAATGTACACAAATAAGCATGTGCATAAATGTGCTGGAGCAGCACACGGAATATATGCATGAAAACACACACACGCGCGCGTGCACACACACACACACACATGCATGCACGCACACACACACACACGCTACTCGACGGAGAAGTGGTAGCGTTCGCAACTGCTACTACAGCGGTCCGAGTTCGAATCCCGCCCAGGGCTGAAATAATTTCAGTATCGCTGTGCTGCGAATCGTTACTCAAATTCTCGTGGGCGGGGAATTGGGTGTGTGCGTGTGTGTGTGTAAGGTCACAGCATTATCCATAGATCGGTCATATAAGAGCTCTGAGCTCTCATCCGGGAGGTAATAGCTGTCGATCATGAGTCCAAAAAGTGATGCAAGACCATAGTGAACCACACACTTGATGGCGCGGTTGATAGAGTCCCCGGTCGCCACTACGGAGGTCCGGGTTCAAATCCCGTCCACGGCTGAAATAGTTTCAGTATCGCTGCATTGCGATTCGTTACTCAAACTCTCGTGGGCGGGGAGTTGGGAATGTGTGTGCTTGCATTATCCATAGATCGGTCATATAAGAGCTCAGAGCTCTCTTCCGGGAGGGAAATAGCTGTCGATCACGAGTCCAACACGTGATCCAGGACCATGGTGAATCACGCATGCACGCACATACACACAGGCACACACACACGCATACACATACGCATGCACACACACAAACACACACACATACATATACACACATGCACATTGGCACACATATACACATACACACAGACGTATACTTACCAGCTTGCAAATGTTTATATTAGTGTGTGTGCATATGAGTGCACTTGTCAGTATGCATTCTTCATCATTTATGGTACAGAAATGATACGTGTACCCTTTCATAAAGCCATTAGCTGCGTATCATTATGTCGTTAAACTGTTATAGTTCTCGTTAAGGAAAACCCATATGTACCGCATTAGACCAGTGGTTCAGAGAGAAGTACACCTGAGAAGCAGAATCGTCGAACAGCTTTAAATTATTCAATATTTCAATAGCATTACACTTGTATATTGTACTTACTCTTTTTTAGTTTATATATACAGTCGCCATCATTCCAACACATCTAAGATCTATCATGCACTTCTTATGATTTATACATAAATTCCAAGCCTGATAAAGACACCAAGGTGAGGCACAAAGGCTGTATCTTTCCCTAGAGGGTAGCACGGTAATCCTGCAGTGGTTTCTTAAGGCCATGACGGATTCAATGTTTTGGAGTTCTGAAAGGGTTTTAATTCAGATGAGTAAAATCACATAAGGATAAGGTGAATGAACATGATAAGTAAAGTACTCAAATGATCATTATTTCATTGTAGTTTCTGAGAAGGACAAAAGTCAGAACCGTGGTCTATTGTTGACTTTATGAAGACTTACAGTTTCTTGTGTTTTCTTCCCTCGTCTTCCCATATCTGTTAAATATTTTTTATGTTAAATATTTCTTATGGAAAAGGAGCTGGGAGATAGGGTTGATGAAAGAATATTAGGATGGTTTGGACACATGGAAAGAATGAGTGAAGAAAGACTAGTAAAAGAGGTGTGGAAGGCAGATGTGGAGGGAGTGAACATGAGGGGGCGTCCTAGGATGAGATGGATGGATGGGGTGAAGGGGGCTTTAGGGAAGAGGGGAATGTCTGTTGAGGAAGGACGGGAGAGGACAGAAGACAGGGGTGAATGGAGAATGGTTGTATATGGATGATGTTGTGATTACATGAGGTGGAATGGGCGGGTGGATGGGGGGTGAGGTAGTATGTGCGAGCAAAATTTGACGCAGCCCGAAGGCATTTCTCCCAGGTCCTCTCATTTTATGAAATGGGGGGACGGAGAGGGGGGGTCCTGATTTAATGAAGCGGCCTTGCTGTGGATGTGCTGTGTCTTGCGACACTGTTTCTGACCCAGGGCAGTGGACAAGGTGCAGGGATGACCCGTCATTCAGGAGGTGCTAAGATAAGAGGGAGGGTGGAGGGGTGTGGAGTGTATTCAGGGATGGAATGGGTGGGAATGATTTTATGCCTTTTTCTTTTTGGCTACCCCCCTTGTAAGGGGGAAAAAGCCTTGGTACATGTATGTTAGTATTTATTCTTTACAAAGTTAACAGTTTTCTTTCAGCTGAAGAGAACTTCCAGGCACTAAGTAGAATGAACGTACAAGGCACGTTAGAATATTCAAAGGGAGAATCGGCTGAAAGCCCCTAGAAGCCATCAACTAAGTAACCTAAGAGCTCCAGAAGATCAACAACGAAGATTGACTTGAAGAGACGTCTCGAGGTCTCGGGTACCAAATGCCTTTGGAAGTCTAAGAGGTTTCGCAAGGATGGCTTTCTATTAAACCAACAACTGTTCCGTGAAACTTAGTCAAGACCTGTTACCAGTATAATTCGTGAAGATCACATGCGGCTATATGGGCGTGTGGTCCGCTTCGCTAATACAGATCTCACAAGATACAATCCTCTGTGAAAGAGACGAAGGGGACGCCTACAGAACTCAGGGTTGGTTCAAGTCGACCGCTTCTGCTGAGAGCTCTCTGAAATGGGTATTTGAAAGAATGAATTTGTCAGTTTTTCAGCAGTGTAGTGTACGTTTGAACACAGGAACTGCTTCACATATTGGCTTCTTTCTTCGATAAGAAAAGCAATAAAAGGCGTGTGATTGCTATGTCCTGTTGCATGGTTTATATTTTTCCCAGAAAATAGCTTTGTTCAGTTTTATTGCAATTGCAATTTAGAGAACACACGTGCACGCACACACACATACACGCATGCAAACTCACACATACACACGCACACACACACGCACATATATCATATATATATGGAGAGAGCATAGTTGAGAGCCTCTATACGATAATACGTATGCATGTGCGCGCGTGTGTTTGCGCATGTCCGTATACATTGTGTATATATGTGTGCACACAGGGAAGTATATATATTATCACTGGGTACAATTGACAGCTATAGTGTAATTTATTCTTGTACAAAATTAGATTTAATTCTTAACAAAGGTGAAGAATGTGGTCGTCGTTTCTTCCAGTGTATTTTGTTATACTACTATAGTTAAATGGATTGTACTACATTCACATACAACCTCTAAATAAAACAATTTTTTCTGTACCATCAAAACATATATATTTTTATTAGAATTAGATAGGCTAATCTTTACAACAAACAGATAAATAAATAACCAAACTGAATAGGAATAACATCTAAAATCGTGGATATGGATTTCATACATTTCTATTTGAATTAAACAGGTTAATTTGGTACAAGAAATTAAGTGGTCATAAAACAAACAAACAAACAAGTACAAAGATGAATTTGGACTGGTATGCCACCCACTCATCAAGAGTGATGCATTCACGCTATTTGGCCACGGGCATAATGAAGCTGTAATGACGTCACGCCATTGTAAATGAGGATCTTTTTCTACGTTTATTGCCTCTGGTGTTGTTTGCCAGTTTGCTTTTACAGATCATTTGCTCATGGAAGGTATTGCGTGCAAGCGTATTAACTTTGTTGACTAAAGTAGGCTGACTCGGCTCAATTTTAGTAATGGAAACCTTTAACAGTACGGGGAATTTTATATCTTTGTTCTTATGTATATATAAAATTATGTATATATATATATACATTATATACACACACAGACACACACACACACACAGAAACACACACACACACATATATATATTTATGTGTGTGTATATATACATATATATATATATATATGTGTGTGTGTGTGTGTACATATACATATGTACACACATACACACACACACACAATATATATATATATATATATATATATATATATATATATATATGTGTGTGTGTGTGTGTGTGTGTGTGTGTGTGTGTGTGTGTGTGTGTGTGTGTGTGTGCGCGTGTACATATATACGATACACTTAACACGATGCTCCCTCACTTCTCATAGTCCCTCAGTCACTCGCCATCTTCGTTTGTGCTGTCCACTTAACTCTGGCATATCTTCCACTTCCTCTACTATGGCTTCAGGGTCATCCACTTCCTCTTCCGTCACTAGTTGCACAGGCGGTTTATTGAAAAACTGCAGCATGGTGGTCTGGCCTTTCTTCTTTTGAAATTCAGTCTGTATCTGAGTGTAGCAGAAAAGTGTATCTATACACTTTCTTGTGATTGTGATGCTTCGTTCAACATTGGGGTCATGTTCTTCCAGCATGGCAAATTCTTTTATTTTCCCCAATGGTTCACTGATACCATTGGCTGTGAGCATCCATCCTCCCTTAGCCTTGTCTTCCCCTGCTGCTGCCACTGCTTCTGCCTCTTCT
>NC_134799.1:42730962-42745962 GCF_046742065.1 Oratosquilla oratoria | reverse complement strand
CCCGCAAGAGAGTAGGAGGAGCAGGACGGGACGAGTAAGTAGAAGAAAAGTAGGATGAGAAAGAGGAGGAGGAGAAGGAAGACTAGTAGGAACCGCAGAGAAGAGGTAGAAATAGGAGGAAGAGAGTTAAAATAAGGGAAGGATGATAGGAGGAGGAGGTGAAGGTAGGTAGAGTAAGAAGAGTAGTAAAAGAAAGAAAAGAGGCAGAACTAAGAGGAGCAAAATGAAGAGGATAAAAAAAAGAGGTGAAGAAGAGGAGGAGGACGAGTATAAACAAGTAATTAAGATGGAGGAGGACCCAAGAGGTAGGAGAATATTAAGATAGACGAGAAAGAAGAAGGTTAAACGATACATGAGGAGGAGAAGGAGGAGAAAGAGGAGGATATGGAGTGGGGTAAGAAGAAAGAAGAGGAAAAAAGAGGAGGATAGAAAAGTGACAGCGGAGGGACAGAGAGGTATGTTGGATTTTCTTTTTAATAGTAACTTTTCTCATTTGATTAGAATCGTGTGCTCATATATCAAAGATAAAATAATCACAGGCAGTGACACTCTTTGTCCTCTGAGATATTTTTGTATATTTAAGGATACATAAAGAGAAAAAATGCGGCAAGTAGACCAGTTTTTTATAATAAGAACATAAGAATATAAAAATGAAGGAGAATGCAAGAGACTAAAGGCCTACACCAGGCAGTTCCTTGTTACCATAGGAAACGAAAGACCAAAACTGACTAAAAACTCTACTGATTGACTGGTTGGTTCTGCCATTGTGAATACTTCTTATTAACTATAACTAGACATCCATTGACATTCTAAAGCTCTAGACTACTTCTAAGTAGCGTTGTATTATGTATCTTCTGTAGAATTTACAATAGAACATAAATCTATGTTTCTTTTGATAAAGAATAGGTTACTCAAATGTTAAGGAATGTTAAGGAATGGAAAAGGTCACCGTGAACTAGAGTGAGTATAATACGGTTGTTACTAATGATCACGCATGCAATATTACGATCTATTAGAACGCTAAGAAAACGGATAAGTGGAGTTTTGCAATTCCACACCCTCTTTTCTAAAATATGTCAGTAGTTAGAAGAAGGCACCCCCCTTCAATCTAAAATTTGAGGAGAATTATATTCTCCTCTAATCACCTTAACAAAGTCTGCAAAATATGCCATCACGTTACAGAGGTAAATCTTCTTTCTAAATTGATTTTTTTTTATATAATTTTTCATATGGTTTGGATAATGTAAAAGGTATTCCATTTTATCATGTATAATATTTTCATTTTTTATTCCTCTTCTTTGGGAACTTCTATAAATCCACTTTACATTACTTGGTCATAGTAACTCCGCTCACTATGATTCCCTCGCAGTTGCCAGCAAAGATTGTGATTGGTGGAACCTCAAGGAAGGGGAGGGGCTACACTGTCACATCCATGTGCTTTAGCTGCACGTGCACACACGAAAGCAAAATGCAACTTTGTAAGTGTGTGTGTGTGTGTGTGTGTGTGTGTGTGTGTGTGTGTGTGTGTGTGTGTGTGCGCGCGCGTTATGTGCTTTTACTAACCCATGAAAAAAAATACAGAAGGGCAACCCGCAATGACTACACAGACTCATGACACCAAATTCCTGCACTTCAATTAACTTCCCCGTTGGGCATATATTCTTGAGATTTCTGAAGGCAAATTCGCCTTTATAGTATCCTTTCTCATTTCCTGCTTTATCCAGTTTCTTCGATGAAATAATAATTGGATTTCTTGTCGCTCCTTTGAGACTCAGAATGACATGAATTGCTTAAGGTCATTTTTCTTGGGGTGAGAGAGAAGAATCTTTTCAGGTTTAGTCATTTCCATACATGAAATGAAAATGATGCTTCTGGGAGTGGAAAATTACATCTTCAAGCATTGAGCTAGATCTAATATGAACAAGATTAAGCAATTTGTCCCATCTGACGCAGCCGTTCTCTATTTTCTAGTTACCAGATCTTATTCAGGTGAAAAAATCCCCCGTCCTAATCTACTACTATACTATTACTACTACTACTTCTTGTTAAACGACCTTCATCCTCGTGGAACTATGTAGTGAAAGTAGTCTGTATCTGTCTCCCACAGAAACATTTCATTCGCCCCTCTTTCGCCAATGACTGTAGTCGACTACCCTTTTATATTTTATATTTTTTCACTTTAATGAAGCCTTATACAGAAGTTTATTTATCCTATTATCTACTATAGTCTGCTCAAAATTAAAATTTTCTACATGTGCTGATTTGGGCTTTGGTGACTCGGTACCTCTCAAGCATAGGAGGGCTGATCTTAAGAGTGAGAATGAGAGTCTACATCTCATCCACGATACAATGCTGCTTTTTAGTTGTTGTTTCATTAACACATTGAAATCTTGAGTAACATGAGATTATAATCTTTACAATCAGCGACCATGAGTTGGAATATCGACTCGTAGCACTGTGATACTGAAATTATTTCAGCCATGGGTGGGATTCAAATTCGGACCGCTGTAGCAGTGGTTCCGAAAGCCACCACTGCGCAGTTGAGTCGTGTGTGTGTGTGTGTGAGATTCACCATAGTCTTGGATCACGTGTTGGACTTGTGATCGACAGCTGTTTCCCTCCCGGAAGAGAGCTCAGAGTTCATATGACTAATCTATGGGTAATGCTGTGACCTTACATGCACACACACCCCCATCTCCACGCAGTGATACTGAAACTATTTCAGCCCTGGGCGGGATTCGAACCCTGACCACCGTAGTGGCAGCCGGGAACTCTACCAACTGTGTGTGTGTGTGTGTGTGTGTGTGTGTGTTCGTGTATATGCGTGTGTGTGTGTGCATAATTTACATAATCAATGACAATGAAAAATAAAATTTGAACCACACAAAACTTTATATTTTGACCTCCCTTAACATTACGAATCCATTTCAGATGGTATTGGTGCAGGTCAGAAGGCTGCGTGCCTCATTAGCACACAATCAATGATGACAACAAATATATTACTTTTTCTGAAATTATCTTATCTGGGTTGATAGACAGGGTTGTCATGATTATGTTCGTTAAAATTCACAATGCAATAATACAACAGAGGAAAGAATTTTCACGATGCAATGATGATATATTTGTTTTTAAATGGTTCTAATTCATTTGTAAATGAAAAAATGCTGAGAAATTGTATTCGTAGAAATAGACTTAACAACAGATTTATGATAGTGTTTTTATATAGCCACACACACACACACACTCACACTCACACACACACACACACACACACACACACACACATATATATATATATATATATATATATATGCATATATATGTATGTACGTGTGCGTGTGTTTGTGTGTGTGTCAGCGTGCGTGTGTGTGCATGTGCTCCGTGTGTGTGTGTGTGTGTGTGTGTGTGTGTGTGTGTGTGTGTGTGTGTGTGTGTGTGTGTGTGTATCCATATATACACACACTCGGCTTGCTAGTGTACTTGCAAGCACACACTCACACACTCCCGAGGTTCCGAATTCGAGATGGAATCCAGACATGAAAAGCGTGACTACCATGGGGATTAAAAAAAAGAAAAGAAAAAAAAATTGTGGTTGGTGCCCTCAAAATCGTACGTAAAAATGTAAAAGGGAGAAAGGAAAGAAAATTGGTGACCTGAATTAAAAAAAAAATGTAGGATTGATTAATGGAGATACTAATGATGAATAAAAAGAGGAAAAAGTAAGAGAAAGGGAGAGAGAGAGAGAGAGATTCTATGATTGGGAAAGAGGACAAAGAACTAGAGAGGGAAGACAAGAGGTAAGTGAAGGAAAGTGGGAAGAATAAGGAATAATTAGTGAAAAGAAATGCGGAGAAATTGGACGATGTACAAATCAGTTGACGGGAATAACAAAAAGACAGCTGAGAATGGAATCTCTGGGTAAAAGGTTCCTTGGACGTGATAGATATATACATATTACATATATATATATATATATATATATATATATATATATATATATATATATATATTATATATATATATATATAATTGTATTATATATATATATATATATATATATATATATATATATATATATATTTGTCTGTATATATACACCTGATTAATATTCCGACATTTATCATTTTTAAATTAAATTCCTTGAGGTAAATCATACTCTTTTTCTTCATAAACATTTATTACCTATCTCTCTCGATGTCTTGGTTTCTTTTCCACTCTCACAAAGGAAGATAAATTTTCATAATATAATCATTATAGAACTCACCCTTCCTCAAAAAGAAGTATATATATCTACTTCCAAATTATGCCATCATAGACATAATAAAAGATAGGTGGTCCATAAGTGTCGTGATTCTATGTAAATGAGAATCTATAAATTACATAGTCTAGTTTCTACCATAAATTTGAATTGTTTTTATTCCTTTCTTAATACGTTGAAAATATAAGATGACTATTATAATGAATTTAAATTATAAATCAAAATGTATTTTTCCTTAAATATAACAGTGTTGTATTAGAAATGAACAAAACATATTTAATATAAAAAGATACATATGAACCAAACACGTCTTAAACATATGAAATCATATACATACGTAAATACATACATCAGTACGAGCATATATTTGTATAAGAGATATAGAAAGAGAAATTGTTCTCAATACACTGGCATAAATAAAAACATGTTATAGAGAAAGTCAGCATGGTCTCTTCAAACGTCCCGTTTCATAACCTGCAATAGAAAGGTCACGCTTAGTTGGGATCAGCATCCCACGCCCAATCTCCGCCGCAGGGAGAGGCCTCGGACCAACGACGACCTCTCCCTCGGGGTCTATGGAGGCTGTCGCCGAGGGAATCAGGGAAGGTTTCGACGGAACACATCTTCGCCATCTTCGAGAGCCTAGCGACTTCAAGGAATTTACTCCCCTTGCCGGCCAACGTCTTCGATATTTGTCCGAGGGCCTTCAGGAGGATCGAAGTACGGCGGAGGACTCCGGGTCTCATTAGCCCGCACCTAAGAGTCCGCCGAAGGATGAACCTGAAGGATCGCCGCCTCCATCGCCGACTGGAGAACGCACTCCTGTTTTCTGAGGCAGCTGTTGGAAGACGGGTCTCATTAGCCACGACCACAGTGCCGCTCTCAGAGAGGGAATCCAGAGCTCCACGGACTTGGTGCCTCCGTCGCATAGGGTCTCATTAGCCCTGACGGAGACCAACCGAGGGATCCTCACCGGCCTTAAGACATTATCCAAGGATCTTTTGCTGGACGCAAAACTCCTCTGGGGGAACCCGGAGCCGTGGTTTTTGGGTCTCATTAGCCCTATACAACAACGCTTCTTTTTTAAAGTCGGGGGCTTGTTTACTCCTGGGATTACAAAGGAGGAATATGCCGACAGGAGACCTTTTGGTCCATAACTAGGTCGTATGTGAAAAAATTATAATGATGATAAATAAATAAATAAAGAAAGAAAAATAGCAATAATATAAATAATTATAGATAAAATAAACAAATAAATAGGTAAAGTTCAATAATAAACAGACAAATAATAACAAATAAATAAACAAATAATATAAAATAAATGGCAGCATTGCAGTATCTTCATTAGGTGTTTATCTAAACGAATGTTAAGGCTCCGAACTCAGCTGCATTGCACTGCCTCTGCAGGAAGTTTATGCATTAGCTACACTGTTGTCAAAGTTGTTTCTACCCACTTCCAAATTAAATCTATTTCCTGACAGTTTGAGACCATTATTTCTTGTCCGATTCTCCTTCAGTTTGAAAATTGTCTCTTTTGATGTGGTCAGTTCCCTTTAGAATCTTAAAGACTATCAAGTCACTTCTGAGTTTACGCTTTTTTAGGGAATATAGATAAATATGTTTTAGTCGATCTTTGTAGGATTTATCTTTTATATTTAGAATCAGTTTTGTGACTCGGCGTTGTACTTTTCCCAATCTATCAACGTCTTTGATCAGATTCGGTGACCATGTGGAAACAGCATATTCCAAATGTAGACGAACGATTTATATAGCTTGTGAGAGATGGACTTTTGAAGTCAAAAGATCGCGCAAGTAGTCCTAGAATCTTATTTCCTTTTTTCAGAGGCTGATATACACTGCTGTTTAGATGATTTGAGGCCGTTACTGATACATATATATGACCGTTCATACACCTAGTCATAAACACATATCCATATGTATGTATATATGTGTACAGATATATATATATATATATAATATACATATATATATATATAATATATATATATATATATATATATATATATATATATATAGATATACACACACACACGAGAGTCCCAATAGACTGGTTTGGGGCAAAAATTGGGTATCAAATTTTGTATGAATACATTTTTGAAATAAAAAAATAATAATAAAGAAAATAATAAATAAACAAATAAATAAATAGATAAAAGAGTAAATAAATAAATACATAAATAAATACATACATCAATAAATATATATGAATAAATTAATTAATTTATTAAAAGATAAATGAATAAATGAATAAAAACTAAAACTAAAATGTTGAATATATAAACAAATATATATAATCTCTTAGGAGCATAAATAGTTTAATAAAAGACAATTTGTCGCTTTATATCTAAATAAATCAGGAATTGCAAAAATAAAAAGAGGAATACATAATATGGGTTTTGCTTACAAAACACACACACACATATGCATAGACATACACATTTATACATATCTATCTCTATACTCGTATACACACACACACACATGTATATATATATATATATATATATATATATATATATGTGTGTGTGTGTGTATGTGTGTGTGTGTGTGTGTGTGTGTGTATGTGTGTGTGTGTGTGTGTGTGTGTGTGTGCGTGATTTACCATGGCCTTGGATCATGTGTTGTTATTAACCTCCCGGATGAGAGCTCAGAACTCGTATGACCGATCTATGGGTAATACTTTGTGTGTGTGTGTGTGTGTGTGTGTGTGTGTGTGTGTGTGTGTGTGTGTGTGTGTGTGTGTGTGTGTGTGTGTGTGTGTGTGTGTAAACTACAAATAATTTAATTTCACAATGGTAAACAAATTGAGTCACGCAGACTGCCATTTGTTCTTACGGTTGTGTGATGAACACTGATATACCATCGTAACTCTTTCCTACTCTCAGTTCACTTTGCCGATGTATATCAGAGATAAAGTGAATTTTATGTTTGCACTATATGATTACCTACTCAAGAAGACAAACGAGTTTGTTGCATTTTGGTTCGAAGGAAAATGGGAAGGAATTCTTTCTGTCTAATTATGAGATCAATATCTGTTGTGATGATAATTATAGCGGTCTCACCAAGCTCTGTTGTGAATGTAACCAACACCTTTGACGTATGGGCTTAGACTGTCATTGTAAATGGTGGTTGTCGGTTGCTGTTGGATTGTGGTGTGTTCTTATATATACAGTAGCATTCAAATCCGAATTCAAGTATATGCACGCACGACTACACACACATACACCTACAAACATACATACATACATACGTACACACACACACAAACACACACACAGACACACAAACACACACAGACACACGTGCGCGCACGCACACAAACAAACGCACAAACACAGACACACACACACACACACACAAACGCACAAACATACATACACACACACACACACACATACACACACTCACAAACGCACAAACATACATACACACACATACACATACAAACACACACACACACGTGCGCGCATGGACACAAATCGTTCAAACACACACACACACACACACACAAACGCACAAACACACACACACAGACGCAGACTTTATTAAATAGAGATTTTTAAGAAAACTTTAGGAATGATATCTTTCATTTTAGTACTTTTTAATCTACCTTTTTAGGTATATAGATGCCAAGAAAAAATAAGAATGTCAATTGTTTAAATGGTTTCGGGTATCGTTATATCTAATAAAATGCTAATATTATTTGTATTTTATTGCTTGGTTGATTGATTAATTGATTGAATGATTGATTAATGATTGATTGAATGATCGATTGATTTGTTGATCTATTCATACATTCATTCATATCTATCAATCTCTCTATTTATGTATCTACATATCTGTATCTATCGATATATCTATCTATATATCTATTTACCTATCTATTGTTCATTCATTTCTTTTTTCGAATATTTTCTTATTTATCTATTCATTTATTAATTTATTTATTTATATATTCATTTTTTTATTTGTTTATCTACTTATGTTTTTATTTACATATTCATTTATCTGCTAATTAATTAATTAATATATTTATGTTTTTATTTACATATTCATTTATCTGCTAATTAATTAATTTATCTATTTTATTTTCTATTTGTTTATTTGTCTGTCTGTTTGTCTGTTTCTTCGTTTGTTAGTTTGTTTGATTTTTTGGTTCTCTGTTTGTTTGATTGATTGTTCATTTCTTTGCTTATTTTTGTACGTTTGTTTGTTTACTATTCATCTATTCATTCATTTATTCATTTATTTGTTCATTTGTTTTTGTTTCCTTGTGCTATTTATTCATTTATTTGTTTAGTATTATAATTCATTTATTTATCTCTTCATTTCTTTATCTATCTATCTACCTATCTATCTTGGCTATTTATTGAATGATTTAATCATTCATTCATTCATTCGTTCTTTCATTAATTCATTTATATCTATCAATCTGTCTCTCAGTCTATTAATCTATATATTTATTTGTCAATATATCTATCAATCTCTTAATCTATCTATTTATATATTTATTTATCCATCTTTCTGTCTATCTGTCCTATCTATCTAATCAATTATTTATTGATTTGTTTATTTATCAACTTGTTATTTTATTTATTCATTACTTTATTTATCCATTTATTTATTTACATATTTGTTAATTTACTGATTAATTGAATTATTTGTTATATATTCATTTATTTTACTTGTTCATTTTATTTGTCGAACTGATTATTTATTCATTTGTTTGCTTTTGTTTATTTCTTTGCTTGTTTGTTCGTCTTTTTCTTCGTTCGTTTGCTTGTTTGTTCACGTATTTATTCTTTGTTTGTTTGTTCGTCTGTTTCTTCGTTCGTTTGCTTGTTTGTTCACTTATTTATTCATTTGCTTTTTTGTTGATTTATTCACTGGAGTGTTTCTTATTCATTGAATTGTTTCTTTGTTCATGTTTTCATTTATTTATTTTGTTTTTTGTTTTTTAATTCATTCATTTAAATTTTTTTGTATATTCGTTTTATTTATCAATTTATCTACTTTGTTATTTTGTTCGTTTGCTTATTTATTCATTTATCATTTGTTATCTATTCTTTTATTTTTTTGTTTTCTTATTTATTTGTTTATGTAATTACCTATTTATTCATGCATTCTTTCATTTATTTATCTATTCATCTATTTTTCTGTCTATCAATTTATTTATTTATTTGTTTACTTATTATTTATTTATTTACATATTCATAAACCTATTCATTCAATTACTTATTTACTTACTTATTCATTTGTTTATTTACTTATTGATTTATCTATTTATATTTTTCTGTTTATTCGTTTATCTATTTGTATATCTATTTTAGTTATTTTATTTTCCTAGTTATTTATTCATTTGTTCTTTTGTTTTTGTTTTGATAATTCATACATTTGTTCTTTTATTCGTTTGTTTGTTCATCTATTCATTTATTGACCTATTGATCGATTTATTTATTGATCAACTGATGTATTTATTTATTTTTTATCTATTCATCTGTCTATTTATTTATCTATTTTTATTTTTTCTATTTCTATTTATTTAATTACTTATTTACTATTTTTCATTTATTTGTTTATTTACTATTTTACTCATTTATTCTTTATTTGTATATCCAATTACTGTCATAGCTATTTATTCATTTATTTCAATCTTTACAAATTTAAAATTTTATCAATTTATCTAATTATTTCTTTATTGTCTTTATACTTTATTTATATATTTATTTTCTTTTTACTATACTTTTCACAAATATATTCAATCAAAATTTTGCCCCTATTTTTTCCCACATGACAGTGTGTGTGTATTTCAAAATGTTTTTGTATACATTTGTGTATGTGTGTATGAGCATGTGTGTATGAGCATGTATGTGTATATGAGCATGTATGTGTATATGTATGATTGTTTAGGATTGCCAGGATTTAGGAGAAGCCCCTGACTATAAAAAAGAAGCGTTGTTGTTCAGAGCTAATGAGACCCTTCCCAACAGCCACTCCTCCGGGTCACCACAGAAAAGCTTCGCATCCAGTAAGAGATCCTTGGACAACGTCCTAAGGCAGGGGAGTATCCCAGTGGTGGTCTCCGTCAGGTCAGCGCTAAGAAGATCCTATGCGGCAGAGGCACCAAGTCTGTGGGCATCGGGTTTGCCCCTCTGAGGGCGGCACTGAGGTCAGGGCTAATGAGACCAACAGCTGCTTCAGAAGGCAGGAACGCGTTCCCCAGCCGAAGATGGAGGCGGGAATCCTGCAGATTCATCCTTCGGCGGACTCTTAGTTGCGGGCTAATGAGACCCGGAGTCCTCCGCCGTACTTCGATCCTCCTGAAGGTCTTCGGCCAATCTCGAAGGCGTTAACCGGGAAAGAGAATAGATTCCTTAAAGTCCCTAGGTTTTCGAAGATGGCGAAGACTTGTTCCATCGAAGACCTCCCTGATTCTCTCGGCGACAGCCTCTGGATGCCCCGAAGAAAAGAGGGTCGTCGGTCCGAGGCCTTCCTCTGCAATGGAGATTGGGCGAGAGACGCTAATCCCTATTGAGCATGGAGTCAGGTTTCAGGAAAAGCTCTCGACTTTAAAAAAAGAAGCATTGTTGTTCAGGGCTAATGAGACCCTTCCCAACAACCACGTATCCTGGTCACCCCAGAAGAGCTTTGCGTTCAGTAAAATATTCTTGGACAACGTCCTAAGGCCGGTGAGGATCTCTCTGGTGGTCTTCGTCAGGTCAGGGCTAATGAGACCCTATGCGACGGAGGCACCAAGTCTGTGAGCATCTGGGGGCGGCACTTTGGTCAGAGCTAATGAGACCCATCTTCCAACAGCTGCCTCAGAAAATAGGAGCGCGTTCCCCAACCGGCGATGGAGGCGGCGATCCTTCAGGTTCATCCTTCGGCGGACTCTTAGGTGCGGGCTAATGAGACCCGGAGTCCTCCGCCGTACTTCGATCCTCTTGAAGGTCCTCGGCCAATCTCGAAAACGTTGGCCGGCAATGGGAATAGAATCCCTGAAGTTCCTAGGCTCCTGAAAATGGCCAAGACGTGTTCCATCGAAGACCTCCCTGATCCTCTCAGCGACAGCTTCCGTAGGCCCCGAGGGAGAGGAGGTCGTCGGTTCGAGGCCTTCCCCTGCAGCGGAGATTGGTTGATGAATGCTGATCCCGACTGAGTGTGACCTTTCTATTGCAGGTCGTGAAATGGGACGGTTGAAGGGACCATGCTGACCTTCTATAGAAGATTTTAAGTTTCTATTTGTTTTTATTTACGTTAGCACCTTAAGAACTTTCTCTTGGCTCTCTGTCTCTATACATATATATGTTCACATTCAAGTTACGAAGATTCATATGAGTCTCTTCTTTGGCTGCGGAGAGGATTTCTATCAGAATAAAAACGCTTAGGAGCAGCTACAATAAATATATTTATAAACCACAAAGAAAAGAGCTAACCTATTGGTGCTCGTGTTACATTCTAGTGTCAGATGACTTTTTCAACTGCAAGGGCAATTCTAGATGTAGAAAAAACTAACATTTTCAAATTATCGTTTAAAGTAACACCGACATTGTTTCTACTTATTTGCCTTTTTCTTCACACACGCATATGCAAAAACACACATACACGCACGCACACATACATGCACACACACACACACACGCATATATATATATATATATATATATATATATATACACATACATACATAATACATACATATACCTCGGGAATGTAGATGTGGATATTGTGCGCTGAACTCAATATTACTAGTTAACTACAAGATCGATATACAAAGGGATTGGTGTCACAAAATCCAAAATAGATACTAAATGATAATTTTTGGGCACAAGATTGTTCTATTTTGGTAATAAAATCTTACTTATCTTTGTTAAATATCAGAGATAACATAACTAAAGTTCGGCTAGAATAAGTTATATTTTCTGTGATATAATAAGGCATTTGGCGATATAAATTTAAGTACACATGAGTTCCCGATGAATTACATTTGGTTTGAATACAATTCTATGCGTTTTATATATTGTAATACGATAAAGTTTTACGATGGTACTAGTTACATCAACGTTACAAAACACATACACCTTTCAGAAAAAGCGTCATTAATTTTAAATAGTTTGAACATTATGCAACAGTCTAAAAGTTTTATATCAATTAATCCTCTTTGAATTAGTATAATTATGGTTAGTACAAAAAGTAAATCATCCTATTAAATATTATACGAGCAATATTTCTCGAGTAACAAAAACTGAAGAGCATGGTAGATGGTATTGAAGAATTTTCTATTCTTATACTATATTTCATATTTGGGAAGCGGGATTCGAACTCGAATGAGCGTGTTCGTATACTTACTTCCTCAAGGAATACTGAACTCTCGCTTGTTTGCCGGGCAGCACTTTGTATGGTCATCCGACTCTCGCCAGACTATCTCATTCGTGCCCATAACTGAAATGTTACAGCTTATTATGATTAGTTACTTTCAACCCGTGGTGGCAATTTTTCTTTTAATCTAACTGACCCCCCCCCCTAGGGAGGCGTAAGTGATTTTTTTTTTGCGGGGGGGGGGGAGGAGCCTCAGGAAAAAAAAGTAGACATTTTACCAGTTACGTGTTATTTCCTTGACAAAAAATGGGTCAGTAACGTAGGCCTAAACGTAAGTTTAGAAAATAATGCAGAAGTATCGTGGTTACTATTATTTTTTTCAAGAATCTCCAAGGCATATAAGTTTTCCTATGTAATGACCCCTCTCCATGCAGGGGCGGGGAAGAGAGAGAGTGGAGGTAAAGAACAGCTCCTAGAGGGGGCGTGGTAGTAAAAAGCTTAAGAACCATTGCAAGTCTAGATATTTGATTCATCTTTGGGCCATCCCCTCTCAAGCAAAGGTGACGAGCCTACGCTAGGAGGTGCTCAGCTACAGCTGATCCAACCACCTTTGCCCTGTGAGCTTCTTGGACTGTCGGGACAGGCACCAACCAGTCACTTTTGGGAATCAAAGTAGAGTGCGGGATTCGATCCTACAACTGAGTGAATACGAGACCAGCACACTTCCGAATACGCCACTAGCAAATGAGTTATAGTGTATAAAAAAGTCGCAAATAAAAAAATAAAAATGAAAAATCGCGAAAAAGTGAAGATTAATAGAAATGTACAAGTCCCTCAAGAGAAGAGACGGAGGTGTGAAGGATAAAGCCTAATGAAGAAACACAAGCAGGACAAAGTAAGGGATCTGTAGGGAAATTAGAAAATATAATTATGATAAATCGCAAATAATCTAATAAAAGGAAAGACGAGCATCAGTATTACACGAAAGGAAAGTAAATATCAAATTGTTTGTATGTATTGAACAAAATATACAGTTTATGTTTCTCTTAACGTTAAGTTCTTAATAGCCATCATATTAACAAATCATGAACTGTGGCTATCAGCATTGTGATAACATTATATAACTAAGAAATTATGGTTAGCACAACTACACACTGAAAGAAAATTCACTAATGATTAAACAAATGCTAATAATTTTTTTAATGAGCAAGTATAAAACGCACATATTCATTCATCAGGCGATTTTCTTCAGCTCTAGAATAACACTACCTATCACAGACTTCACAGATCTACAATGGTCACTTCTTCCATTGAGGTTTATGAATGAAAATATCATTATAGTTTAAACCATAGAATTCTATTCAACTGAATGAATCATTACTTCTCTCCCCTTGAGCCCCAAGCCTTCTTTTACAGTTTTTGCTTCGGTTAACTCCAGACAATTTCATTCAGTTAAGACTTGGCATACGATAAGATGGCAACCAATGTAATCCTCTTCTTTGCCCTGGGTCTGATCTTAACCTGAACAGAGCCATCAGCTGTCAGCCAGAGTATAAATTAAAGACTATGTTGCAGAGCTGATGGGGTTAATGCAGCATATTTTATGTTCATTAGGTGCAAGCTTGCATGAAAGCGGATAATGGGACTTTTCTGGGAAGTAATACTCTTATTGATTAAGTATTGACCGTGGGCGTTATCGTACCAACAGAGAGCAATGACGGGTGCCTGCTCATGATGGTGGTCCTGCAAGATAGACAGCAGCAGCAGGAGTCATGTCCTTGGTGCCCGTTTTCAAGAACTATTAATTAACACCCTTACCTCCATTAAGAAGTTTAGCCCCTATGGGCTGTCACCCGGTCTCCGGACTGGGTCTAAGACCTTAGACAATTTCAGTCCTATCTTCTTTCACTTATGGACAGCTAACATCCTGTGATTGCTTCCCTCCTATTATTATTTTCAGAACACAGAAACAGTCCCACATCAATACAACAGAAACAAAAGTACAAAAATTCTCCCCCAAAGAGATCTATGGGAGAGTACGAAGACCCTTTCCAGTGGCTGTAGGACTACAGGTTTCCAGTCAGTGACACTTGAAAGCAACAATGATTATCATTACCCCAATACAAGTATACCTATCTATATATCAAAGACTTCTTCCACCTCACAAGGGATGTAGCCAGCCAAGGTATACACCCAATTCCATCCATCCCACTCCCAATCGTCAGTCCTTTGTTTCCCTTTTATCTTAGCTGTTCGCGGATGAAGGATCATCCCTGCCTCCCGCCTACTGCCCGGATCATCTTCTCATGCTTTTAGTTAACACCCTTTCCAATCTTTCAAACAATGTTCAACAAACTTATCTCTCTAAAACTAAGACAGTCACATCTGTCACATTTTCCTTT
>NC_134799.1:42720962-42725962 GCF_046742065.1 Oratosquilla oratoria | reverse complement strand
AGTTCATTTCTGATGCATCAAAGAGCTGAGCCGTGGGAACATTTGAAACACAGAAGCGCACATACAAGCACACACACACACACATACACACACACACACACAGACACACACACACATATGCATATGCACACAACCACATGGACACGTACACACACACACACGGACACGCACACACGCGCGCGTGCGCACATGCACATACACACACACACACACACACACACACACACACACACACACACACACGCCCACACACAATCAAGGATACAGACCAAGTGGGAACTATACATGAATTTCAAGCTGGATATGATAAATTGGAGAGCAAGAAATATTAATTTAATGTTTTGTGTTTGTGTCTGTGAGAGTCTGTACAATATGTAGGAGTGACATTATATTTAAAAACACGTCATTATAGTCAGTAACATTGTAATTATGACAGTGACAAAAAACTGAGTCTTGGTCGTGATAATAATGAAAGAGACATCAAAACACCGTTAATGACGGTGACTGACGCATTAAAATTATATTTTCGTTCACATTCAACGCTCTCAGACTTTTGGTTCTTTACCAAAAGCATTTTCAGTGGTCTGCCCCGCTCCTGTGTGTGACCTCTTGATTTGGAAAAAGTGGTTATTCTTTTTTTTTCCAGTTTCATTCCACATAAAGATTGGAATTACTTGTGTGTGTGTGTGTGTGTGTGTGTGTGTGTAATGATAGTAATAGTAATAGTAATATTAATGATAATAATAATAATAACAATAATAATAATAGTAACAATAATAATAGCAATGATAATAATGATACTAATAATAATGATAATAATGATAATAATAATAATAATCTTCATCGGTTTACTTGGTATAGCAGCATTGCTGCTGAAAATATACATCCTACAAGATTATAACAATATACTATGACAGTGAAAAGATGTTGTTACAAGCATTCATAAAACAAGAAAAAAACCCCAGTAAGTTGAGGAATAGGTGTGTAGTACAACAATGTTAATTCTTTTTGTTGATCAAGTCCACAAATACCGCTAAGGGGCTCTTCTTATACCGGTCGGTGCGTGTGTGTTTGTGAGTATACGTGTGTGTGTGTGTGTGTGTGTGTGTGTGTGTGTGTGTGTGTGTGTGTGTGTGTGTTTGTGTGTGTGTGCATATGTGTGCGCATGTGTAGTTATGAGCGTGTATTTTCATACATGTATGTCCATATGTCTGTTCACGATAAAGCAATACTGCAGACCTAATCATAAATTAGGACTACATCCAACACCATGAAACATAGCGCTGGTTAATGCACCAACGACCATCTCAAACACGTCCCCGAGAGTGCGCGGCTTCGGACCGGCGCGGCGATGACCGCGAGTGACGGCGAGAGCGGCGAGAACAGAAAAGAAGCACATCACCAATGAAAGGACAAACAGCAAACTAGAAAATGCGTTTGTACACTCGCCCCGGGCGCGCGACCATGAATAAAGCGCCACGAGAGAGAACGCGTACTGATGCCAGAGCAGTGTTGCAGTCATTGTGCCCGGGATGGAAGGAGAAAGAGAGCGTGAAAGAGAGAGAGAGAAAGAGAGAGAGAGAGAGAGAGAGAGAGAGAGAGAGAGAGAGAGAGAGAGAGAGAGAGAGAGAGAGAGAGAGAGAGAGAGCGAGAGCGAGAGAGAGAGAGGTGGGGGGAAGAGATATGAGAGCGAGACAATTTGTATCTCAAAACGAGAATTTGAGTTAGACTTAGTGAATGTGTCGGTGTAAAGGTGAATGTGAGGATGAGCGTAATAATAAAAAAGAGAAAGAGAAAGAGAAAGAAAAAGAGAAATAGAAAACAAGAAAAAGAAAAAGAAAAATGAGTAAGAGGAAGGGCAAGAAAAAACAACAACAGAAAAAGAAATAATTTGCAGGGCCTACAAGCTTAGTTTTGATATTGCCTTGTGTCATTAGCCGTGTCGTCTTGGATTCATAAAGGTAAACAATTGGTTGCAGATTGAAATTGATGCATGTGGAAGCGTTGGTTTAAAAAATCGTCGTTCTTATTCTCATTTCGTCAAGGTCTTGGCCTTTGTGTTGTCATTTACTAAGGTCCTGGATGAAGAGCTGGACTGGCACATAAGGATAGAAGCGCTGGTAAACTACAACTCATAACAACTCGTACTGAACAACATTTACATCCACGGCCATCCTAACACGCTTAGACCTCATGAAGCCCATATCATCCATACAACTTTACTTAATTAGATTATGCTAATGTGGTAAGGTACAAGGATGCACTGTCTCCAAGGAGATAATTCAGTCTTGAAGTGGTCTAATAAGGTTGACTATATGTATGCATGTTTGTATGAATGTATGTATGTATGTATGAATGCATGTATGTATATATGTATGTATGTATGAATGCATGTATGTATATATGTATGTATGTATGCATGTATGAATGCATGTATGTATGTATAATCACAACAAAAAAGAGGCACTTTTCAATCTATTGTATCAATCATATATGCAATCATATTCAAGAAGAAAGTAAATATAAAGATTGTGACAAGTCTCAATGATTGGAAGCCTCGAAGGCTCATTGTATTAGGTATTGTTCTTTGAGGTCTTCCGTCTATCTCTCCAGGAAAAGACGTTGGACTGTTGTTTGTGCTGTATGGATTTGTTCCAAAATCACTGGTTAATAAGAGCAAGATGGGAGCAGTCGTAGGTTAGCTCTATTTATGAGGGTCGTTATTCCGCCTTAAGGGATCCGAGGGGGTTGCAAATTGCATTGTTATGATGACTGAACTTACGCACTTATGACCTGAAAGTTTTATCTCTGTTGCAGATATTGATGGTGTGACACTAAGAAAGCAATCCCTGTGATGGACGTGCGTCAGAAGCAGAGATGCGTCATTGAATTCCTCCATGCAGAAAAAATTTAACCAATCAACATTCACCGGCGCCTGGTGAACGTTTACGAAGCCGATGTAGTTTATGTCAGCACAGTTAGGAAACGGGTTCGTTGATTTCAGAGTGGCGACAGAGATGTGAGAGACAAAGTGCGGTCCGGACGCCCATGCACAGCCACCACCCCGGAAAACAAAGTGCGCCTCGATCAACTCATCCGCGCTGATCGGCGGATAACGGTGAATGAAATGCGTATAGAGTTGGACGTGTGTGTCAGTGGACTGGAAACGATGTTGTCATCCCTAGGATACAGCAAAGTGTGTGCTAGGTGGGTTCCACGAATGCTCACGCAGGACCAAAAGGACCACCGACGGGATGTCTGTCAGGACTTGTTGGATCGGTACGAAGCCGAAGGTGACGGATTCTTGGACCGCATCATCACTGATGACGAGAAGTGTTGTCACCACTACGAGCCGGAGTCCAAACGGCAGTCGATGGAATGGCACCACTCACACTCCCCAGCAAAGAAGAAGTTTAAGACGCAGATATCTGCAGGCAAAGTGATATGCACCGTCTTTTGGGACAGGAAGGGCGTCCTCCTCCTGGATTTCTTTGAATCAGGGGCGACTGTCAACTCTGACCGTTACGATGAAACACTGACCAAGCAGAAGGCACGGATTGCCCGTGTAAGGCCAGAGAAAGGGAAACATTCCGTTTGCAATACGACAACGCCAGGTCACATACAAGTTTGAAGACCACGGAATGTGTGACAAAGTTCGGCTGGACGGTGCTGTCTCACCCACCGTATAGTCCCGACCTGGCACCGCCAGACTTCCACTTGTTTGGACCTCTGAAGGACGCATTACGTGGGCAGCGTTTCCCCGACAACAACGCCGTAATCGAGCCGTGAAAAAATGGACCGCCTCGGCAGGCGCTGACTTTTACGACCGAGGCATCAAGGCTATCGTTCATCGCTGGCAAAAGTGCATTGAGAATGGTGGTGACTACGTAGAAAAATAAAATTTAGAGCACAAAAGGTCACTCGTTTTAATGGTGCCACTCCCGTCTTCGTAGCTCTTCAACTTTTTGATTGGTTTTCTACCCTCCACTTCGTCTTTGAAAATCTTATGACTATATTGGTCTGGTCTCAATATTAGAATGTAGAGAAATGTTTCTTTGAAGTTTGGGTGTCATGTGTTGATATTAAAAAGGAATTTGATTTATATATTCCTTCAATAGAATTTTTCAGCCATTGATACATTATGTACATGAAGTTAGCTAAAGGGTTTATTCATTCATTAATAAATTATTGTAACACATTCCGAAACTTTTCTACGTCCTTGTTACAATATACGATAAATCAGCGAATGTCTATACTTATTGTCAAATATATTCTATACAATCTAATTTATCTTCTTATATGGTCCGTAAAGAAAAAAATATTATTAACTCTCTTATTGTAATTTAGCCTATCCTAACTATATTATATTCTATGCACTCTGTTCTGAATAACACCAAACGATTTTGTTCCATTGAAGAACAAATCCGGGACTAAAAGTGTTCACCCTTCCCCTGCCGCAATTGGATGTCACCAAATGGTTTTATTCAATTAAGAGAAAATCACAGGGCTGAACCTATCTTAATGAATTAATCAAACCCTTTAACAGCCTTAGTCTGTCCATAACATATTGTGTGTGGCTTAAGGTAATTTTACCAAATATCCAAGCATAATTTCATGGGTGGATCTTGATTAAGTTGTAAAATTTCTTTAAAGCCATAGCACACATTTATCATTGTATCTCTTACCAGGCGATCTTATTCAGCCGAGGAAGGCCCTAACTCTCTTTAAAATAAGAGACATCCTTCCCAAAAACGGAGAGTTAATATTAAGGTTCTGACCCCAGGTAAGGTCACTAAGTGTTTTTCTTGGGATGACCAAACCTTTGAAATCACAAAAGCTATATATACTTTTTAGATATATATCTAACACGTTTGCGTTACACATCTTTATTTTCTTATTTTTTATCATACAATATGTTTCATATGTTGCATGATCATAGAGGTGTGTTTATGTACAATTTTCATTTGTCAGTTGTGGACGTAGAAAATGCCAATACGAAA
>NC_134799.1:42713462-42715962 GCF_046742065.1 Oratosquilla oratoria | reverse complement strand
GGGCCACCCTGTATACACACACACACATACACAATTATATATATATATATATAAATATATATTATGGGAAAGGTGGAGGAGGAAACAAGGGTCTTTATCTGAATATATACATATATATATATATATATATATATATATGTGTGTGTGTGTGTGTGTGTGTGTGTGTGTGTCTGTGTGTTCGTGTGTGTGTGTGTGTGTTTATACACACAAAGTGAGTGAGAGAGGAACGTGGTAGAAGAACGGCAGACCTGAAAATAAAAGTTTGGGAGAATGAGTGAAGCACGTGGATCTAATCGCATTGCTGACGGCTGGTCGATTGCTTTCAGATTGCAAATACGATAAAGTCAATCTACATCTCGTCTACTGTTCTTTCAGTCGGCCCGTCTACACTATTGTTTTTTGTGGTCTATCTCTACTTTATTTTTAGCGAGCTATTTACATTATCTTCTTCTAGTGGCATATATGCATTTTCTTCTTTTAGTGGTGTGTTTATATCCTCTTTATTTAGTGATCTACCTTTACTATATTTTTATTGGTTTGTGTATAAAATATTCTTATAGTGGCTTACCTACTCGTAGGCTGTAGTCTATTGGTGGTCTCTTGCACCAACTGGGGTGAAGCCTTGTGTGTACAATGTGTGTGACTTTTTTGATAAATTTTGAAAAATAAAGTAAAAAAGGCCAATGTTGTAAAAGGGATTTCACCTAGAGGCACTCAACTAAAGAAGGGTGAAACTTGGGTCAACGCCATTAAGACGAGAGTTTAAAACGAACGCGCTACAATGTTGGAGTGTGAGGTATTTTTCTGACTGTCTCCCTTGCTTATGTACTGTGCTATCTTTATTCATATTCAATTTTCCGTCCTGAACGGTTTAGATACATTTTTTTTTCTATCAAATCTAATTTAATATTTATTCATTTATCTTATGCAATGACTTTTATATAGTTGAATAAATTGTTTGGTTATTTCCTCTGGCCTAGGTTTTGACAGAAAGATCTCCCGTCAGTACGTTATATTTTTTCGGTTCGTAACTCGTTTAAACTCAATGCAAAAATACTAATCGATCAAGCCTGCATGATATACACCTCCCTACTTTTAACCGGAGAGAACGCACCCATATACGGTGCACGAATCTTTCACTCACTCCATACGCTCACAATTACTCCACCATCCTTCCGATTCCGATCATCTTCTTCTATGTTATCCTTCATTCCCTTGGTCCCTCATCGTTCTTTATTTCCTTCTTCTTCCTTGCAGGTGAGGAGAGAATCCCGGTAGCAGGCCTCGAGGTCAGACGTCGGTTGCAGACATGCATACAGAGCGAGTTCCGTTTCAGTTCAGGATACCACTTTCACGCTCAAGTCTGTCTGCGGAAGAGGCGGAGGAGAAGAAGGAGGTGGAAGAGTAAGAGGAGGAGAAGGGAGGAGGATGGAGGGAAGAGGAGAGTGGGAAAGGGGAGTGAGGGAGGGAAGGAAAGAGTAAAAGTGAAAGGTATAGAAGTAAAGGGTTTTAAGGTCGATCATGCAGAGAAGTGCCATGAGAAAGAGGAGTAAAAATGAAAGTAGAAGAAGAAGGAAGGGGGAAGAGGAGGGGGGAAATGAAAAAAGAAGGATAACGAAAAGAAAAAGGAGAAGGAAGAGAAGAAGAAGGAGGACAAAGAGGAGAAGGATGGAGAGGAGAAAGACAAGTTGAAAGAGGACAGGGTAAAAGAGGACAAAGGGGAAGAGAGCAGGAAATAAAAATACGATGAGAAACAGGACAAGAGGCAGGGAAAAAGACAACTCAGGAGAAAGAGTAGGTGTAGGAGGAGGAAGAAAAGGAGGAATAGGAGGAGGAAAGGAAAGTGAAGGAAAAAGAAGAGGAAGAATATATGAAGAGTGGGCGGACGAGGAGAGGAAGGAGAAGAAGAGTGAGAGAAGACCGAGTAGTGGGAGGAGAAAGAGGACAACCAGGAGAAGGAAGAGGAGGAACAAGAAAAGCAGGAAGAGGAGGACGACTGAGGGAAGTAGAAAAAAGTGGTTAAAGAAAGGAAGAAGAGACTACCAAGGGGAAAAGGAGAAGAAAAAGAAGGAGGCAGTGGTAGAGAAGAAAAAGAACGAAGAGGAGGTAGTGAAGGTGTCTGAGAAGTGGGAAAAGGTAAAGGAAGAGTAAAAACAGGAGTAAGAGGAGGAAGAGGAGGAAGAGGAGGAGGAAGAGAAGGAGGAGGTGGAAGAGATGGAGGAGGAGGTGGAAGAGATGGAGGAGGAGGTGGAAGAGATGGAGGAGGAGGTGGAAGAGAAGAAGAAGGAGGAGAAGAAGGAGGAGGAGAAGAAGAAGGAGGAGGAGAAGGAGGAGGAGGAGGAGAAGAAGGAGGAGGAGAAGAAGGAGGAGAAGAAGAAGGAGGAGGAGAAGAAGGAGGAGGAGAAGGAGGAGGAGGAGAAGAAGAAGGAGGAGGAGAAGAAGGAGGAGAAGAAGAAGGAGGAGGAGAAGAAGGAGAAGGAGGAGGAGAGGGAGGAGAGGA
>NC_134799.1:42703462-42705962 GCF_046742065.1 Oratosquilla oratoria | reverse complement strand
ATTCAGATTAATTGGGTTGTTCTAGGTTCTCAATGAGCGAAGGACTTCTCGTAACTGAATTAAATAATCTGGAGAAACCTAGAATAGATATTCAAAGTAATGCAACTCCTATGCAAGTTAATAGATTGGGGAACACTAGAATATTGATAAATCTATTGGATATCCCCACCTCCCCTTCCAGTCCTACCCCTCCCCCTCCTACCCCTTTCTTCCCGTCTTCTAAACACATGAACTCACACATATACACACGGGACACTACGAGCATAGCTCCCCTTCCCGTAAGATACAACTAGGTATATACAAATACACACGCAATTAGAATCACACAGGTACACATAAATACACACACGGATACGCACACGCACGCGCTCACGAACACACATGATCATACACGCACATACGCGCACACATACATACACAGACATGCATACACACACACATACAGACACACAACTCGTGGCGCAGTTGGTAGAGTTCCCAGTTGCCACTACGGAGGCCCGGGTTGAATCCCACCCAGGGCTGAAATAATTTCAGAATCGCTGATCTCAAGGTTGTTACTCAAACTGTCGTGGGCGGAGAGTTGGGTGTGTGCGTGCGTGTAAGGTCACAGCATTACTCCCATAGATCGGTCATATACGAGCTCTGAGCTCTCTTCCGGGAGAGAAATATCTGTCGATCACGGGTCCACCATGTTATCTAAAGGCCACGGTGAATCATACACACACACAGACACACACACATTTTGAAAGTAATAAAAAAATGGAAAGAAATTAAAATAGGAAGAGGAGGCGAATCAAGTAGAGAAGAAAAGATAAAAGGTGCAGATGGAGAAATGATAATGGAAGAGAAGACAGTGTGAGGAAGGTGGGAAGAGTATTTTAGGGAGTTGCTAAATGTGAAGGATAGGAAGGGAAAGATAGTTGCAGTGGGAAGCACTAAGAAAATGACCGTGATGAGTGAGAAAAATGGAGGAGAAATAAGGAAAGATGAAGTGAAGGCAGTTGTTAAGATGATGAGAGTAGGTAAAGCACCTGGGTTGGATGGATGCCATGCAGAATGTCTGAAAAAAGGAGGTACAGTGATGGTGGACTGGCTGGTGAGGTTATTTAATGTTTGTTTAAGAGAGGGTAGAGTGCCGGAGGACTGGAGGAGTGACTGTATAGTTCCACTTTACAAGGGAAAAGGGGATAAGTGTGAGTGTGGTAGTTTCAGAGGGATCAGTTTGCTGATTGTAGTTGGAAAGACTTATGGGAGGGTTTTGATTGAGCGGATTAGGAGAGGAACAGAGGAGGTAATTGGTGAGGAACAGTGTGGGTTTAGGACAGGTAGAGGTTGTGTAGATCAGGTTGGATGGATGCCATGCAGAATGTCTGAAAAAAGGAGGTACAGTGATGGTGGACTGGCTGGTGAGGTTATCTAATGTTTGTTTAAGAGAGGGTAGAGTGCCGGAGGAGTGACTGTATAGTTCCACTTTACAAGGGAAAAGGGGATAAGTGTGAGTGTGGTAGTTTCAGAGGGATCAGTTTGCTGAGTATAGTTGGAAAGACTTATGGGAGGGTTTTGATTGAGCGGATTAGGAGAGGAACAGAGGGAGTAATTGGTGAGGAACAGTGTGGGTTTAGGACAGGTAGAGGTTGTGTAGATCAGGTTTTTGTGTTAAGACAGATATGTGAGAAAGCTATAGGAAAAGGTAAGGATGTATTTTGCGTTTTTATGGATTCTGCCTTAACGGTGCAAGCGAGTGTCCCTGAACGGTATCAACAGTGTCATTAATGCCTTCGTCAAAAGAGCTCTCACCCGCTGCTCAACATGAACCACCACGAACGCAGAGCTTAAGAGAATCACCCATCTTGTCGGCAACAACAATTACCCATACAAGAAATAGTGTTATACGGCATCGACTGAACAACTTTATGGGCCAACAAGAACAACAACCAGCTACACCAAACATAAAACTCTTCTATAGTGGTACTATGTCTTCAGCCTACAAGGATGACAAGAAAGCCCTAAAAGATATCATCTATAAAAACGTCAAACCCACCAATCCGGCTTCAAAAATCGAACTTGTCATTATCTACAAGACATGAAAAACATCCAACTTGTCGTAAAGAACTGCTGCCTCCCTAAAACAATTGAAATGTAAAAGGTAAACGTCGTGTACCAACACACATGTTCCAGTGGTGAATGCAGTCACCTAAATTCTCGGTACATCGGCGTCACCACTACAACACTGTCAAAGAGGATTTCAGCACATCTACAGGACGGCGCTATAAGAAGACACTGCCTGTACGAGCATGGACTCGTACTTAAGAGACATCATATGGAAGGCACCACCACCATCATCGAAAGGAACAACGACACCAGAAGACTAAAAATGACAGAAGCGGTGCTCATTTACAATAAAAAACCCGCTATCAATATCCAGCAGCAGCCTGAAACATCGTTACCAACCAGAAGGCAGCGAGCGCTTCCCGTGCGCTGATTGGAGGGCGGACGTTTC
>NC_134799.1:42685962-42690962 GCF_046742065.1 Oratosquilla oratoria | reverse complement strand
TATAATTTGCTGTCTTCATAAAGCATGTCTGCGCTCGGTACCTTTAATACTATTGCCTTTCCGAATAGTTTCCTCTGTTTCATTTATGTTTCTCTTTCTTTTCTCTGATCTCTCTCTTTTGTTGATAAGATTTAGTTCTACTCTATTTCGTCTCTCCTGCTTTTAATCTGCATGGTCCTTATTATTATGATTAGGTCATTTGTAGCTTTGAAGTATTTGTTTTCTCTAATACTTATTGTATTTTCTACTTTCTCTGCCGATTCCTAATGATATTTGCTAAATTCAAGTTCATACCATCGACGGTGTCCTCGTTAGTTCTTAGAGCCTCGAATCTATTTTTAATTTCTAACTGAAATTTCTCTTTATTCTTAACCTTCGCAAGGCTTATTTTCTTTTTTAAAACTAGTTTATTTCTCTCGGTTCTGAAACTGAAGTTAGCTGTGCAACCTACCATTCTATGGTCACTACCTATGTTGACTTTAATTATCACCGTAACATTGCTAATGCTCTTGCTCACATCTAATATGAAGGCTACTTCGTTCTTTATTCCATTTGGACTTCTCCAGGTCCATTTACAACCTACACGATTTTGGAAATGTTCACTATCCTCATATTGTAGTTCCCTGTAAAATTGACTAACATCTAGCCTCTGTCATTTCATTCACCTACTCCAAACTTCCTACCGCACGACTCATCTCCCATCTTCTTCCCCACCTTAGCATTAAAGTCGCCTATTACCAACGTGTACTTACTTTTTCTTGATCCACTACTTGACTTAAATCATCATAAAAGGACTCAATTTTCTCGTCTGAGCTCTGTTAAGTTAGTGCATAAACCTGAACAATTTTTAGGGTATACCTTCTACACAGCCTAATCACAATTCAAGCTACCTTGTATGATAAAGTATTGAGCTTGACTAAGTTACCAGCAATTTCTCGGTTTATCAAGAATCCTATTCCACTAGATAATTTTTTGTCCTTACCTCTAAAGTAGAACACACACACACACACACACACATATATATATATATATATATATATATATATATATATATATATATATATATATATACATATATGCTGTTACCATAGTCTCCCCTGCGTTGTATTGTTTTCTGTTGTATTGTGTTTTCCATTTTCTTTCGTTTACGCAGGCGCATAACGTCGCAAGAGAAAACCAAAGTATTTCAAAAGTGGACGTAACGGCGTATATGTTATATGTTTAAGATTATTACATTCTAATTAGTGTATGAAAATTCAAGGATGTATTTGCTTTAATTTCTTGTGATGTATGAATAATGTATGGTTTATGTTTACGACCTATGTATGTCGACAGATCTATAGTTGGAACCTGTTTACTTTGAAACAACAATTTCAAGAGTTGATTACGTTCTCTTTTCCTCTTACATTCAAACAAGTAACACGCATGCTGTGTTAGCTTAAATGGGGATTCATATACACATGCATGAATTAGCATGTCTTGCTATTAAGAATAAATGGGAGATTGCTATAAAGAGGAAAAGAGTAATTCCAAAAGGTATGTAAGCTTGGAAATTGTGTTGTATTGGAAGTTCAATATTATCTTGATAAATTTAGAGCTTAATTAGATTTTTAATTATCAAAATTGATATATGTATATGCATATCATATCATTACAGTCACGGTGTGGAAAACTCTTACACTGAGATTAATACAAGGTATAATTCTTTAGAAAGTGTATATATTATATAAATTGAGTTTATTTACTAATATTATTCATTGTGTTGAATTTAATTCATATGAATAATAATGTGGAGATCAGAATCTCAGTATAGATCTGCTGGATGCAAGTAGTGATGATTAACATTTCATCCTACCTCACATGTGTAAAAATATGTATAAGAATTATTTGTATGTACTGAAGATATGATCAATTACTTAACCTTTTCCTTAATATATGAAAATAATTACATCTATCTTTGTCTTACCTCAATAGTGATGATATATGTTAAAGATAATAACTGATGATAATAAATTCTATTGTTCACCTACCTTTAAGGGATGAGGCAATACCTGTAAAAGTAAATATTGTCCTCCCAGATCCCTTACTTACTATCTCTTGGGATCCGTTTTTGTGAAACCAAGACAACAATATACTAAAATACGAAGAAATAAGAAACCAACAAACTAACAAACCAAAAGACAAAGAAACAAAAACAAGTTCCCCCGGAATGCATTCTTTAATGATAATAAGAATAGATATACTGACAGTAAAGCAAGATGACATGATAAACGAAAGACTTCTAACACATATGCGGGAAGAATCTGAAAAAAAAAAGAAAATAACAAAAGCCGGAAACATTAGTAACAGTGTAATTTTAAGTGACATATGTGAATATAAAATGAGGAATTGAGGGCAAGCGTTAAAACTAATTATCTAGAATGCAAGACATAATAGGAATGAAATGAGGGAAGTGTGATATATTAATCGTTTAATTTAACGTGAAAAGAAAAGGGGAGACACAATTACTAGCTACTGAAGAAAAATGCCAGAAATATTATATATATATATATATATATATATATATATATATATATATATATAATATATATATATAATATATATATATACATAATATGTATATATATATATATATAATATATATATATATTATATATTATATATATATATATATATATATACAATATACATATATATTATATAATATATATATATATATATGTTTGTATATAAAGAAAAAATGAAGGAAGAAAAAGAAGCGGAAGAGGAAAAAAAGAAGTAAAAGGCGAAGGAGGAAGAGAAGAAGCAGGAACAGACAAAGGGAAGGAGAGAGGAAGAAAAGAGAAAAGAGGAAATGTAGGAAAAGAAAAGACGATGAACGAAAAACAAAACATTCGGCAAAGTGCATAAATGCAGCAGAAACAGATGAAATGAAAATAACATGATTGGAAAGATGGAAAGAAGAAAGAAGAGGTGGAGAAAGAAGAGGAGGAGGAAGAAGATTAGTAAGAAGAGGAAAAAGGGAAATGAAGAGAAAGAGAGGGTAGAGGTGAGGGAAGATGATGAAAAAGAGTACGAATGAAAAAAATATATAAAAAAGAGGAGGAATTCAGAAAACAGGATTAATAAGAAGAAACAATGAAATGATGAACGGGATGATAAAAAAAGGATAAATTAAAGTAGGAACAAGAGAAGTAACAAAAACTTAGATAATACAAAATAAAATCGAATGAAATTGAATGAAGAAAAGTAAATAAGAACTGAAATGAAATTAAACAATATAACAAACTCAAGAATAAGACAAAGAAAATAGATAAATGGATAGATAAAAACATAGAAAAACAGACAACTGAATATACAGCTAAATAGATAAATAATAGATGTATAAATGAAATATATAAAAATTGACTAATACATAAACAAGTAAATAAATCAATCAATAGATAAATAAATAAATAAATTGGTAAACAAACTAATGAATTAATAAATACAAATATAGGATCTCATTAATGATATTTTGATCTAACGAGACTACTCTGTCAAGCAACAATCCTCAAATGAGTAAAAATATCTGACATTTATCACATTTATACAGATTTTGTTTATCTATTTACCAACGCCACAGGATTTCATTCAGCTATGCATTATACCCTCAACTGTTAACCTCTTGCATACTTTTTGTTTTACTATGGTCAAGAACTTCAGAAGATTGTATTTACTATTGTATTGTATTGTATTGTATTTATCTATTTACCAACGCCACAAGATTTCATTCAGCTACGCATTATACCCTCAACTGTTAACCTCTTGCATACTTTTTTGTTTTACTATGGTCAAGAACTTCGGATGATTGTATTCCAATGTTATGATACTTCTTGGATGTTAGCGAAGGGTCAGTCGAGATTTATTCCACAGAATAAACGAAAACGCTGAAGCGAAGCTGAGAGTCGATTAATTGAATAAATGGAAAGCAAACTAACCAGGTATAGAGAGCGGCAAAAGGAAAATGAGAAGTATACAAAGGAACGGAAGAAGGAGAGAAAAGAGAAGGGAGGAGGAGGAGGAGGAGGAAGAAGAGAGGGTGATGATGGTGGAAGATTAACAACGAACAGTGAGAACGAAAGGGAGGAAGAGGAGGAGAGGAGGAATAAGAGAAAGACAAGGAGGAAAATGGGGATCAAAACAGGAAAGAGGAGAAGGAGAGGAATCAGGGAAAAGAGATGGAAAAATATAAAGAGGAGGAGGAGGAGAAGGGGAAGGAGGAAGTGGAGCAGAGAAAAAAATATGAAGAAAGAACAGCAGGAGAAGAAGACGGAGGAGGAGGAGTAGGGGAGGAGGAGGAGGAGGAGGAGGAGGAGGAGGAGGAGGGGAAGGAGGAAGTGGAGCAGAGAAAAAAATATGAAGAAAGAACAGCAGGAGAAGAAGACGGAGGAGGAGGAGGAGGAGGAAGTGGAGCAGAGGGAAAAAAGATGAAGAAAGAACAGCAGGAGAAGAAGACGAAGGAGTAGGAGGAGAAGGAGGAGGAGTAAGAGGAGGAGGAAGAGAAGGAAGAAGTGGAGCAGAGAGAAAAAAGATGAAGAAAGAAGAGCAGGATAAGAGGACGGAGGAGGAGGAAGAGGAGGAGGAGGAGGAGGTGAAAGTGGAGTAGAGAGAAAAATATGAAGAAAGAAGAGCAGGAAAAGACGGAGGAGGAGGAAGAGGAGGAAGAGGAGAAGGAGGAGAAGGAGGAGGAAGAGGAGGAGAAGGAGGAAGTGGAGCAGAGAGAAAAAAGATGAAGAAAGAAGAGCAGAAGAAGAAGACGGTGGAGGAGGATGAAGAGGAGGAGGAGGAGAAGGAGGAAGTGGAGCAGAGAGAAAAAAGATGAGGAAAGAAGAGCAGGAGAACAAGGAGGAGGAAGAGAACGAAAGAAGTGGAAAAGGAAAGGAACTGGAGGAGGAGGAGGAGGGAAAGAGGAGGAGAAGGAGGGGAAGAGGAGAGGGTGGAGAAGGAAAAAGGAAACT
>NC_134799.1:42668462-42680962 GCF_046742065.1 Oratosquilla oratoria | reverse complement strand
TAATACACATACATACATACATTTATACTTACATGCATACATACAGGATATATCTCGAGTACATATATACATACTTGTGCCAAATATGGAGAAAGAAAAAGTGAGACAGTATGCTGATTTGGATTGCTTCTATCCCTGACACTGACTGTCGTTATGACCGGGAAATGGTCAATAATGATATTCGTATTGAAGTTTTTGCAATGCATATAAACATACACTCATACACACACACACACACACATATATATATATATATATATATATATACGTACATACATATACATACATATATTCATTCGTACATACTAAAACACACACATACATACATATATACATACATACACACACATACATGAATGCATACATTCATATATAAACATACATATATACATACCTACATACACACATACATAAATACATACACACATACATGCATACATACACAATTATACATACACACATACATATATACATACATACTTGTACACGTACATACATACACACATAAACACATGGATACATTCATACATACATATATATATATATACATACACTCAAACTTACATACATATATAAATACATGTCTATATACATACATGCATACTTATATACGTACATACACACATAAACACATACATACATAGGTGTATACTTACAAACACACACACATATATAGACGCATACATACATGAAAGAGCAAAAAAGAGTGAGACAGAGAGAGAGAGAGAGACAGAGAGAGAGAGAGAGAGAGAGAGAGAGAGAGATGGCACACACTTGTGCCAAATATGGAGAAAGAAAAAGAGAGAACGATATGCTGATATTGGACTGCTTCTATCCCTGACACTGACTGTCGTTATGACCGGGAAATGGTCATTAAGGATACTCGTAGTGAAGTTTTCGCAAAAGGCTTCACCAGGTTAATGGCCAATTTCAATGTTGAGGCACATGCCAACTTGCAACGTTGTTATAATTGTAATGCAATGATTAAATTTAGATTCAAAAGGCTAAAAATATACTAAGTATTTACAATATAAAAAATATTAATGAAATCATTAAAAAGAAGATAATTTAGGTGTATTTTTGAAAGTACACATTTTTTTTTTTTTTAAGAAAAACATTTTGAGTATTGGTGAGTGACTCTCATGGAGATACTTTATCAATTTGTAAAGATAATAATAATAATAATAAAATAAAAATAAAATAGACAAATAGATAAATAAAAGAGCTCTACACATAAAATAAAACAAATATATATTATATGTTACTGCAACTATTAGTGAGAAAATATGATACAAAGCAACAACCCTTGCCCCCCCCCAAAAAAAAAAAAATAATAATAATAATAAAAAAGTACATAAATAAATCAATCAAAATATGAGAGAAGCAGTCACTCCCCTCCCCTCTAATCTTGCGGAGGCGGAGTAAATGAGATCACTATCTTTATCATAATTCTTCTTTTTTTCCACCAACTCGTAGACGGGACATACTTCATGCCAACCCTCGCAGGCATTAAGCTGCCACCTCCTATTCCTCTGGTAATTCAAGAACTTTTATCCTCTTCCAATGTCTGTCCACGAACTCTTATCGCTAATGGAGGTCGGAATTTCCGAGAAGTCAGGGCATTTCAACACCTTTAATGCGGTGGCTTAATCTATGGCAGCGTTTCCCAATCTTTTCCGACCATAGCACCCCCTGTTGTCATGTCTAAGCAGTCCAGCACCCCTTTCTTCTTATTAGAAGGATAAAAGAACGTGAAGTGTACTGCTTGATGATTTACTTTCTTGATTCCTTAGAACTGAAACAAATTGGCAATATTGTTTGTAGAAGAAATAAAAAACACCTTAGAAAAATAAAATAGCATGGAAAAAGTCAAATATGCACAACTGGGTAATCAATGATACATATATCAATGTGATTTTTGTATGTATCATTTCCCAGCACCCCCTATAATTGATTTCAGCACCCCAGGTTGGGAAACGCTGATCTATGGAATCAAGTCCAGCTCTGGTCTGAAGGGAGACTCAACCAATGAAGATTTTCTTTCTTCAAACAGAAGTTCGGTCCCTCAATTATCCAATAGAAATAGTAAATTAATAAAAAAAAATCGATAGAAAATTAGCATGATCCCGTATCGAAGGATGTCAATTGGAAATGAGGAAATGCACGACCTATATTTCATAGCAAGCAGTTAAAACCGTAAGTACTCACTAAGATATATAGATAAATAAATAAATACGTAACAATATATATACTAAATGTATAGATAGATATATGAATTAACGAATATATAAACAGATGTTCACATTGAGAATACATGCTATTAAAGGTACACAGTAATGTGAGTAAAACATATGGAATTAAATCTATTTGTATATACAGTTTGTGTGCTTGTGTATGCGTGCGTTTGTGCGTAATTCATCATGGTCTTGGATCACATGATCGACAGCTATTCCCCTCCCGGAAGAGAGCTGTGACCTTACACGCACACACACACCCAACTCCCCGCCCACGAGAGCTGGAGTAACGACTCGCAGCGCAGCGGTACTGAAATTATTTCAGTCCTGGGCGGTATTCGAACCCGGACTGCCTTAGTGTGTGTGTGTGTATGTGTGTGTGTGTGTGTGTGTGTGTGTGTGTGTGTGTGTGTGTGTGTGTGTGTGTGTGTGTGTGTGTGTGTGTGTGTGTGTGTGTGTGTGTGTGTGTGCGTGTGTGTGAGTGTGTGTGTATGTGTTTGCCAGGAGAAGACGACGGGATACCGCAAGATCTTAATAAATTGTTCACGTGATTGGTGAAATGGCAAATGGACTTCAATATCTCAAGGTGCAGTGTGTTAAACGTAGGTTTACACAACCCAGAAAGCAGGTATACCTTAGGTAACATCTGTTTTGAGAAAACTAAGTGCGAGAGAGACTTGGGAGTGGTTATCAAATTATACCTTGCGGTAGTTAGATCAATCCTTGATTATGCGGTACAGTTTTAGTGCTCGACCTATGGAACGGATATCAATTTATTAGAATCAGTACAGTAGATAATGACCAAAATGATACATGGGCTCAGAAATTTATCTTACGAGGCCATGCGTATGCACCTTAATTTATACTCTCTAGAAAGACGCCGAGTGCGAGGTGATCTAACAAAGGTGTTCAAGTGGATCAAGGGTTTTAAAAAGGGTCGTGCAGACAAGGTCATCATAATCAGACAACAGTCAGGGCATCGCAGTAATGGATTTAAACTTAACAAATTTAGATTTAAGAAGGAAATAAGGAAGAGATGGATTACCAATAGAGTGGTCAATGAATGGAATAGACTTATCAACCATGCAGTGAGCGCTGAAAATATCGGTTGTTTTATGAGAAGCTTAGATAAATTTATGAATGGGATTGAAAGGAGGTAATGGACATAGAACTACTTAGTATAGGTCTTATGATGTCTTTCAATTTCCTTCTTTCTTATGTTCTTGTATGTGTGTATGTGTGTGTGTGTGTGTGTGTGTGTGTGTGTGTGTGTGTGTGTGTGTGTGTGTGCTTGTCTGTGTGTGTATGTGTGTGTTTGTGTTGTCTTTCATTTATCTTTTATACCGAGTTACGTTTCCATATAACATTCTTCCTCACCAGCTTGAAGTATGGTACATCTACGGACATTCGAACCTTATATTACAAAACCATACAAACTCATCTTATGTTGTTCTATATTCAATATATTTCTACATACATTAGATCCTTTATAACAAAGAATGTTTTACGAATATTATAGCAATGATGCAGCAACAAAAATACATGTTCACATGAAGGCATTTTGTCACGTTATCAATCTAAAAAAATATTGCAAAACTGTTCAATGTTTGACTGTTCTGATGAGGGAATCATTCTGAATAAGCACACAAAGCAGAATTTCCCAAAATCTTTCACATTTTCATCAGCACAATATATTCTGTTGTTATGCCTATCTCTTATTTTGAAAATATTTTGAAATGTATATGAAAATGTGAAGCTAAACTTCCGAGAAATTATTTAATATCAGGAGATATCTCGTGCTCAAGGTGCATATTTTATCAAATAAAATTGTTTCTGTATCTGAAATTGTTACATATGGCAATAACATGAAACCACGCATGGGGGATGTCCATATCTCAGGAAATTTTGTAGTTTCCATGCGGACTAAGTCATTCTGTATCATTTTATTAGCGGAAACTAATCTTCACTCTCTCTCTCTCAAAAAAAAAAAAAAATAAATAAATAAATAAATAAATAAATAAATAAATAAATACAAAATAAATCAATAAATAACAAAATAAATAAAATAAATAAATAAAATAGATTAAAATAAAATCAAATCTACAATCACTCATTTATTCTACCCTCAAAGCTCTGTTTTACTACAATAAAAACACCTCTTTTGTGCGATACTGTGCCCAAGGATTGGTAACTGGAAAATGCAATGTTATATTTTTCAAAGCTGTGTAGAAATCATTTCATACAAGTTTTCTTAACCCCCTCTGTGCTTGGTGGCACTTTCCCATTTGCTCTGGCTTGTATTACGACCTTATATTCATCTTCGTTGGGTTACATTGGTGACAGAGAGATTGTTGTCTATCTGAATAAAATTCTTCCTTATAACCCATTTACTCTAACTGTAGGCGGACGATACTATTCACCCTACTGGTTTCGATGATTTCCTATTTCCTTGTCAATAATCTACGTTTCTATCCTTTACGAAAACATCTCCCTGAAGAGATGAGGTCACAGAGGCGGTAAAATTCAAGGGGGGGCAATAGTAAGGAGAGATATAAGCAGTTAAAACTCATCAGTAACTTTTTCGAGGATAGAATAGGCCCTTTGGGGTGTCAATAAAATATTTAGAATATTGTCTACATATATCTTATGTAGTCAATATACCATACGAAGTTAGGTAGCAAAGTTATTAAGCACATTATGTAATGAGTAAAATCAGAAATCATCATAGCAAGTTGTTAGATAAGTTTCTCAATGTTAGTATTTCAAATGTATGTAAATCTAGAAAAAAATAGAGAAAATTACCAGATTCATTTGCAGTTTCTGTAATAAGACAACAATTAAGCATTCAAACATCTAGAATACTGTTAGTTAAGATAATGTGTATCATACCCAATTTCTAAAAAAAAAAATGATAAACAAACAAAAGGAGAACAAAAATGAAAAATATATACATCGCACATTTTTATACTAAATAAGAAAGATTTGGTATAATTAGGAGCATGTTGACGTGGGCAAGTTGCAGATAATTAGAATAAACTGTTTACATTCAAACTTTGGCAGAAACTTTAAATATATACAAACCATCCATCAAGCTTTTCCCTCCAGAAATCAACGCCTTTATTCGTTTGGCACCCATTTTAACATTAACCTACTTACTTACCTTATGAAATCTATAGTAAATCTACAGTTACTATAGTTGAACAAGTACCAAGGACTTCAAGTCACAAGCGACATCGAGAACTGGTGGATCATAGTAATGAAAATACGTAAAGGCAAAAGTTGTTGAAGAGGAGCCTACTGGTAAAAATAAAATGCACACAGAAGAACAAGGTCGAATAGGTAATGAGAGCCAGTTGTCTTCGCAATCGCCCCAGCCTTGCATGTTAAAACACCAGCTGTTCTGGACCTAACTACTGCAGTACTTTTGCCCAGACATCTGACCTAAGGCTTGCCGTTGTGGGAAGACAAAACCATGATCTTCAGTATTCATCTCCATCAGTCAAGCTGTCTTGGTTTCCGTGACTAAATAGGACACCATCAAATTCATACAGGAGGATTTTCTTGCACCTAAATTTTATTCGTTTAACTTGTACTGAAGCTACAGAACCCACAAGATATTTGTTTATTGACTTTCCATCATGGTTACTGGACTCTAGCTTTTTTCGTACACACACACACACACACACACACACACACACACACATTATATATATATATATATATATATATATATATATATATATATACAGTGAATTGTCCTCATCCCACACATGGACTCTCAGGGGTGTGCATTGAGAAGCAAACTGTCAAAACTACTCAGACAATATTACCCTGAAGTTTAATTAAACCAGGAGGCTACGAGAACGTACTCGACATTTTATTATTATTATTATTATTCTTTTTTTTCATTCTCATTAACTCCAGACAATAGTATTCTGCTTTAGGAACATTACTCTGGCGACGGGTTTGGATTGCTTTGGCTAACCTTGTGACATACTCCAGATGTTTTATTTTGGCTGAAAGCAGGTGATTGTTTTTAGCTGAGGCGATATGAACAAAGTCTTGATCCTGTCGACATAGTGATATACAATTATGAATTTATTCTGATTGACTCCAGATAATTTTTATTCAGCTGAACGAGCAACTTAAAATTGGAGTCAGAGAATACATGCATAATCTTCATCCACCCAAAAAAATATATATATGAATAAATAAATAAATAAAAATGCTGATCACTCTTAACCTTCGGTATCTGTCCATTCCACTACCCTTCATAAATTTCTCCTTTACCATCTCTGTGACTCTACCTCTTCTGTGGGATATTGTCCCAAGGTATAGAAGCGCTGGTTATTGTGCATATATCTAATCCAGCATCCATCGGTTGCTTCCAGGTTATTCTGTTTATTTCCATGTCCATGACACCGCCTCAATACCGGGTGATACTAAGTTTCTTACGGCAGAGAACGCAAGGCTATTCAATTCAATTCCGTGGTACCTTCTTACAAAGGGGTTGAATGTATTTTCTGCAACAATACTTGAAAAAAAAAAATTGGCGTTATTGATGAATTGAATTGGAATTGAACTCCAAATACCATGAAAGATGTGTGAATTGGAATTGCATTGAAGTTGAATATTATATATAAAAATCTATGAATTCATTTGACATAAAAATGTGCTTTAGAATTTAATTGGAATTTAGAAATATGAGATATCAAAATATTGGAATTAAAATTACTTTATATCAATGCATCAGTACAAATTGAATATTAAATTGTGCAATGTAGTTCAGTTCGAAGCTTTAAAAATCATTTAGATAAACACCTAAGCAAGATGCTGTAATGATTATAATTTATTTTATATTATTTGTTTTGTTTTGTTATCATTTGTCTGATTTTCATTTATTAGATATATGTCAATTTATCATTATTTACTATTTACCTGTTTGTTTATTACTTAACTATACCTATGCATTTATGTATTTCATTTATTTACATTATAGTTTTTATTTATCAATTCATTATTATTGTTTTTTCGCATCCGACCTAAATATGGACCAAAAGGTCTCCTGTCGGCGTGCTCCGCCTTTGTAATCCTTTATAATTAAGTGAATGATATTTCAAACTATAATACATGAATTACCTTACAATATGCTAACTAGAATTTACTTTAGAGCAAAATACAAAATAGCAGAGACATAGCCAGGGGAGGAATCATTAATTTAGATCCCTCTATTTGCAGTAAAATACTCTGCATCTACAAATTGAACGAATATTTCATGGCTGTTCTTCAGAAAGCGAATAGATATCAATCCAATCTTGGCGTGTAGTTAATACATTCGAGTATGTTGATCACCCGTAATGTGTTTTACCCTATACACCAATGCAAAGCAGTGATACAAGTGTTTTATAATATATCAGACGAAGTTATAGTGAAATGGGGTATTAGAATGTTTAATAGTAGCAATTTGTGATGTTTGGAGAAAAGTTTGAATGTGATATATCTTCGAGTGTATTCAAAGAATTTGGATGAATGTGTTTCTCAACCACATTTTGCCATTTTATTATGACATTCACTCGTGATATTTATTAAACTATTTGTTTATTTATTGATTTATTTATTCTCTCTCTCATTACATACCATTTATCTATTCATCTATTTTTTCATTATGTATTATTTACTTATTAATTTATATATTTGTTTGTTTTATTATCTGTTTATTTATTTCTCTCTCTATTTATTATCTATTTGTTTATTTACTTTCTACTATCTGGTGACGAATGTCCGGTGACATTACCCAAGTTGGCAATGAAAAAAGAAAATAATAATAACTTATTCGTATGTAAACCATTTGTAACGATGACAATTTACTGTCTCTTATGAGTGGTGTAAGTGTCCACTTACCTAGATGGAAACATGAACACGTTGGAATAGCCTAATGATGGTAATACGGTCGATATTCCAGATTTTACGTGAAATGTAAAAGAAAATATTTACTTCTCACAAACTGAATCAATACGAAGTGAACACCATTGATGACTTCTGTGATATACATAAGTCATTTTGATCACGTGACCAATCACATACGGGGACAAAGCATAGTGACATTAATTTCAGTAATTAACTGTATCCCTTGCCTTCGTGATGGCTTAGCTAGTCTTCTAGATTGTGTACATGCCATTTTGGTCACGTGACCAATCACATTTGGGGACAAAACATGGTGACATCAGGTTCAGTAATTAACTGCATCCCTTGTCTTCGTGCTGTCTTAGGTAATCTTTAAGAAATGTGCACATGCAATAAGATTGGTTTTGCATCGCAAACCTCAACAGAATTGTCCAAGTGCGTTTGAGTTGATTCTCCAACTAGTTGCCATCCGGGATGCATTAGTCATTGTGGTACTTAAAAGTGAAACATGTTGTTTGTGTCAGAATATTTAACACTACATTATGCATCTATAATTCATGGAGGTGTTGCAAGCTACTGTTTAACGCAGAACGCTCTTTGAGGTTTCGAACGAAGCAATATGGCAAAGAACGGTGACATGTGAGAAAAAGTTACAGACACAGGCGTATCAACCGCTCCGAAACGTCCGTCGAACCCTTGAAGAGGTATTTTTGCATGCAACTGTACAAAAAAGTGCAATGGGCCATTGGTTCCTTGTTCGTATAGCACTGTCGATGTACTGTACAATAAGGCTTCTCCTCACTTATGAGGAAGTTACTTTGATATAAACAATAAATGTGTATCCTAATTATGAGGGACACCTATTACGGGCTGGTAAAATGAGCGTACAAATGTGTCACCACAGTAAATGGAAAAAATAAGATGAAGAAAAAAAAAAAAGATAACTGGTCGTGGGTTGTGAAGCTATGAAGAATGAAACAGTTCCAAGGGGTCACTGACATTACATTTCATAAAAAAAAAAAAAAAAATCTTTTCATTCGTCTCTTGTCATTAATGAGGCATTTTTGTTTCCAACACGGACGAACAGGTACAGGTTTGTTGGAGAGAGAGAGAGAGAGAGAGAGAGAGAGAAAAAAAAAAAAAAAAAAAAAAAAAAAAAAAAAAAAATCACACTGATTTACATTATGCAAATGCAATGTTCGGGGTTGCCATTTTCTTATTTTCTACACAACAGATATTTTGTATTGGAAGGAAATATGCATACAAAGATGTGGAAAATAATTAACAATGAACGTTTTATTTACATACCAAGAACTAAGGGATGATTAAAGATTTTTCTTAACGTGATTATACAAACACATGAAATGTTAAAAATAGACGTGGAATTTGAACATAAAGAAACAGAAATTAATATAATGATGGGCTGATTTGTTATTCGTGTGTTTGTGTGTGTGTACGCATGTGTTTGTTTTGTTTTTTTGCTTCCTTGCTTGCTTGTGTGTGTGTGTGTGTGTGTGTGTGTGTGTGTGTGTGTGTGTGTGTGTGTGTGCAATGGTGTGCGTGTGTGTACCAAATATCAGCCTGAATTTCTATAATTCTTTTCTATTATCAAAATTTCTATTCACTTTCCAATATTTTCTTATTGTTTTTCTAGTATTGTGCACTTTTATTTCTCATTTCTCTTTTCATTTTTTCATATATTGTTGTATTTTATCTAAGATATTTACTTGACTTTTCTTGTAATACTTTCATTCCAAAAAATTTAAATCACATTTTTCTCTTCTTTCATTTTCTTATTCATCCTTGTCTTTACTTCTATGCTTATAATCATTATTCTTCCAAACACTCTCTTGTTTGTTTCTTATTCTATTTCTCCGTCTTTTACTCTTTTTTTTTTTTTTTTTTAATGCTCAGCCACCTTGTATTCTTTACCACTTAATTCTTTCTCCACAGGTCCATTCTCCTTCCTCATTTCTCTTTTTTTTTTCTCTCTCTCTGGCCAATGCAAACTAGGATACAATCCTTACATGGGACCCAATTTACCAATGTAGCTTACTCTTCTTGGTTCTTGGATAACGCCAGTCATGCCTCCATCCAAGCCAGAACTAGTTTTTTAACACCCCTTCCAATATCACCAAACATTTCATCCATAAAAGTTCCCTTGTTATTCCATTTTCCGAATCATTTTACCACTTGACCAAATATCTTTCCAAAGAAAATTTACATTCAGTTCACAATTACCTGAATACCGTACATAAAAAAATAGTTAACGTTCATCGAAGGTTGAAAGAAGAACACAATCCAGGCGTATATTCGGTCCCATGTAAAGATTGTAACCTAGCTTACATTGACCAGACAGGGATTTTGGGACAAGGCTGAATGAGCATAAACGTTTCGATCATGTACGGACAAGAAAGTTCGGCGATGTTCAACTGGGACAAATCCGATCTTATATATAAATCTGGTTGCGGGTTCAGGAGAAAGAGGGCTGAATCCAAATATATTCACAATATGAATATTTCAAAGGGACAGAGGACTCCGGATATAATTTACGGAATTATGGTCACCAACATCGTCAATAGGCATCTTCCACCTGACCCCAAACCGCATGACCACTGGGTCACTAATTGAGTAAGGGTAAGCGTCCTTTGGCCATTTCCTTGTCCCACTTTTTGTAAGAGTGATGTGCAGTATTGTACCTTCCTCCCATTTTGTACTACTGAAGAGGACAGTCGAAATATATGCATATTCACTGTTTCCAGTTTTTTCTTCTGCTCCGACTGTGGTTTTAGTTTTGATATACATACATACATACTCACACAAACACACACACACACATATATATATATATATACATATATATGAAATGTGTGTGTGTGTGTGTGTGTGTGTGTGTGTGTGTGTGTGTGTGTGTCTGTGTGTAATTTTATATAGCATATGTACTTAAATCTTCCTATTTAGATTCTCAGGTTGCATGTCCTACTTTCTTCCCACTTTCTTTATCATGGAATCCTAAAACGATTCACCGGAGATTATCAAGAGCCCTCAAGCATATAGGGCAAATCTGACATATTTTGGCCAGAGTCAACCTTCTTCTGATGTACTCTACTCCACATCTATATTCAATTAAATTGTTGTTCAGAAGGGGTTCCTATTTGCTCAGAGTTATTTGAACGTAGAATAAAACTCAATCTCCAGTTCCCTGTTGGAAATTATGCACGAATATTTCAGAGAATAAAATACTTTGGTCCTTCCTAATTGGTACAATCAGCGCCAAAAGTCTTGTCACTTTTCGTGTGTTGAGCTAAAGCAAATACGACCTCGAATGTTGTAATTATTAAATGGTTTTCTAAACATTAATTGTCCTGAAATAACCACTTTGATAATATACCTCTTCTGCAATGTTATATGATTTTTGTATTTGATCTCGTTGCTACCAGGTGATTTCAGTCAGTTAATAACAACACTTTCCCCAAAGAAAACGTAAATATAAATATATTACACAGGAGACGTCAATCGTAGACCTTTGGTCCATAACAATTCCATGAACATAATGATAAGAAAATAAATATATACATGAATAGGCGAATAAATGAATAGATAAATGAATAGACATAAAGTAGGTAAATAAATGATTAACAATAAATAGGTAAAAATAGAAATAGATAAGAGGTAAGAGAGATAAATAAAATAATAAATCAATGAACCAGTCAATTATCCAATATATAGATAAAGAAATAAATGAATAAAGAAATAAACTAGAACGCGATTATGTAATAAACTCTTTCCCTCTCTCTCTCTCTCTCTCTCTGTTCCTCTCTCTCTCTCTAGCTTTTGCAATATGTATCTCTCTCCCTCCCCTCCCAACTCTGGGCACTATATTAATTAAGTCTTCCACCTTAACAAGTTTACACTAACTGGATAGCATGTATATTAAGATGAATATTATTTGTTATACATTCTAACCCCATCACTGACTCAGGTAAGCTCAAACTCTAGTATATGATGTAGTGTTTACGCTATCAAGAGTTGAGATAAGGGGATTTGTGAAATATTCTGAGAGAACATGCGAATTTTTTTCTTTAATTCCTTTCCTTTCTATTTTTTTTTCCTGGCAAATTTTGCTAACGCCAGTAACCTTGATGTAATATTAAAATTTAGCTGATATTGAGATTATATATTTTGTTTTTTCGTCATATTAAGTACTGATATATATTTATTCACACACATAAATTATATCATATATATATATATATATATATATATATACACATATATATACTTTTACCTTTCCTTCTTTTGGGAATGTCCCCTTTGAGGTTACAGGTAGCAGAATTCTTTGTCCTATCCCCGTCCCGCTTT
>NC_134799.1:42638462-42663462 GCF_046742065.1 Oratosquilla oratoria | reverse complement strand
GAATTCGAACCCAGACCACCGTAGTGGCGGCCCCGAACACTACCACTGCGCCATCGAGAGTGAGAGAGAGTCCGTGTGTGTCTGTGTGTGTGTGTGTGTGTGTGTGTGTGTGTGTGTGCATGTTAAGCTAGCTAAAAGTTTTGATGCATGGATGTCTCAGAATCCCAACAAAAGTACTCGTAGAATATCCAGTCAAAATAACATGATGTAAAAGATTATATAAAATTACATTGCTTAGTTCTACTACACATACCAAACAAGAGTCATGGAATTCTTTACATTTTCATTTCATCATATAATTACAAACATAATAATTCATTTACTTAATTAGCCTCCCCTTATTAACTTCAAACCGTCTCCGTTCTTAGTTTAATGATGTTAAATGTAATGAGGAAAATGCGCATTAAATAAAAAAAAAAAGTGAAATAAAGAAAAATGTCATGTCACAATAGTATGGTATTAAATGATCTTCAACCGAAGTATTTTGAAATGGTAAAATGAATATATAAACAGATATGCAACGAGTGATTTTTTCTTTTAAAGTATTTTATTCAAAATAATGAAAATATAATTCATAAATATGTAATTGATAACCGGAGCTGTATGTATGTGTGTGTGTGTGTGTATGTGTGTGTCTACGCGCGCGCGTAAGGGTGTATGTGTATGCATGTGTGTGTGTGTATTCACTTGGTCTTTGGATCACGTGCTGGACTCGTGATCGACAGCTATTTTCCTCCTGGAAGCGAGCTCAGAGTTCGTAGGTCCGATCTGTGTGTGTGTGTGTGTGTGTGTGTGTGTGTGTGTGTGTGTGTGTGTGTGTGTGTGTGTGTTCACGCGCCCAAGCGTATACCTGGACGTTGGTGTGGCACATACACCTCTATATTTCCCTATGTATAAGTGCCTTTGTCTCCATTTACATAAACAATTTCTGACCAATAAAATAATCACGTCTTTATCTTATGATGTTTCAGAACTAGACCTCAAAAACTTTGTTAAAGAAATAGAATTATCCATCACTGAAAACTAAACAAAAATATTTCACAATTTCAAAGCCTTATTCATATTAATCCTATGAAATCCACATTAAGAGGTAAATATTTGTATTTGCTGTATTTTTGGCTATATAATTGTTTATGTTTCATACGCATTGAGCCGGTACGTATTGTATTATACAAACCCTTTGAAATTTTGAAGAAAAAAAATATATATATATATATATATATTATGGAGCTCTTATGTATGCGTCCTGATCATATGGATATACTAAATATCACGTACCCGTAAGAACAGAGCATAATCTATATGCAGTCCCTACTTAGGACCTTAATATTACCCTTACCGACAAGAGTAACATAATATGCTTTAAGGTAGGAAGGCTTAGCCACGTTTCAACCTGTATTTTTTAACATCTACTTCGTCACTATTAGGAATCTATCTACATTTTTTCCTCGTGCTCTTTTAATATTGAGAGAGCTCAAGAATATTGCCGATGCGCTCCATGACTATTTCAATATATGACTAAATAATTTAGAGTGACAGAAAGCAGAGATATGGTACTAGGATGACTCCAAAAAGAACTTTAGTACGTATGTATGTATGTATGTATCTATGTATATATATATATATATACATATTATATATATGTATATATTATATATATATATATATTTCTAAATAGAAATGTAGTAGCACATTTGTAGATAACACACAGGAACCCACAGTCGGAGAAAGAATAAACTTCGAATAAAGAATAATCCTATATTTCGGCTATCAACTGTAGCCCTCTTCAGGAAAGTACATAAGAAAGAGAACAGAGGGGACTTATAAACTACAGTAAGAAGAGATGTGGACAGCTGACCTCACTCAGACGCGGGGCTAACTGGGGTGGCGGAGGAGGGAGGGGGTGAGGAGAGGGGAGGATGTAAAGTCCGCACGAGCTTATTTATTGCTGCGCGTGAGATAATGTCAGGTGTCCACTGCCCTTTAGAAATATTAATATTAGGGCATTCCTCAATCAATGCTGATTCGACTATTTTCCTCCTGAAACCACAGTGGGACTTGAACACTAATCTGGCCTTACCCCAGTCGAAAGAATGATTCTTATTTTTAACATGAAGAAATACAGCCGAATTTTCCTGCCCATACCTAATTGACCTAATTGACCTTTTCTTTCGACTGGGGTAAGGCCAGATTAGTGTTCAAGTCCCACTGTGGTTTCAGGAGGAAAATAGTCGAATCAGCATTGATTGAGGAATGCCCTAATATTAATATTTCTAAAGGGCAGTGGACACCTGACATTATCTCACGCGCAGCAATAAATAAGCTCGTGCGGACTTTACATCCTCCCCTCTCCTCACCCCCTCCCTCCTCCGCCACCCCAGTTAGCCCCGCGTCTGAGTGAGGTCAGCTGTCCACATCTCTTCTTACTGTAGTTTATAAGTCCCCTCTGTTCTCTTTCTTATGTACTTTCCTGAAGAGGGCTACAGTTGATAGCCGAAATATAGGATTATTCTTTATTCGAAGTTTATTCTTTCTCCGACTGTGGGTTCCTGTGTTATATATATATATATATATATATATATATATGTGTGTGTGTGTGTGTGTGTGTGTGTGTGTGTGTGTGTGTGTGTGTGTGTGTGTGTGTATAAGGTAGCAGATTTTCTTGTAAATACAATTAAGAATGACAGCATTCTGTCAGTTAATAATCTTCTATTTTTTCCCCCAATTTTCTGACGAGGATCCGGCTATTCAGGGTGGAGGGTAAGCAATGACTATTTAATCAAAATCATTCATATATTCATCGTTTCGTCTACAAGGATTCTTCATCAAGAATGACAAAGTCTGTAAGCACAAAATGTACAAAAATGAATATGAAAATCTAAGAGGTGGAAATGACATCACATGGGAATAATACATACAACAAACAAATAACAGCAGAATGAACGGGTGCCGGGGCTTATATACTTGTGAAAATCTGAGATCTTCCGTTAATACGAGCAGATCTCCCAACGATTTGAGGGGTGGTGGTGGTGGTGGAGAGGGAAGAGGGGGGAGACGAGGAAGGTGTAGGTTTAAGGGTGGCGGATGGGCTTACTTCACGAGGGGGGGAAGAGGGGGAGAGGTGCGGGAAAGGGGGGAGAGTGTATTATATATATATATATATATATATATATATATATATATATATATATATATATATATATATATATATATACCTATCCCAGTTCCAACCACGGCAAATATAACAAGCTCTTTGATCACTGTACCCCGTTCCCGTTCACGGCCTTCCCTTTACAGTAAGGGACATCTGCAAGAAGGCCAAAATCCAACTGGCCAACGCCGGAGGATTGCCCAGTGCCAAGTGGACCCCTTCCCTCCGTGGGCCCTCACCCCTCCTGAGGTGGAGCTTAACCTTCCCGGGCTTAGCCGTCGAGACGACCCACACACGCTTGCAGCGCGAGCAAGGGAGCAGATTGCGCTCAAATACCGTGACGACCTGCTGATATATACAGACGGATCAGTGTTCAAAGGAAGCTCACCCAGTGAAACTACCCCCCACCACCATCCTCACGGCTGAGCTCGTCGCCATCAGAGAGGCAGTGCAAATTGTACTCGCCCTTCCCCACCCACCACCGCAGGTAACGGTGCTATCAGACTCGAAATCTAGTCTAATAGCTATCCAGAACGGCAGCTGTGCGTCACGTCCCGCCATCCTTAACGACGTCCTGTGCCTTCTAACGGAGGCCGGCAGGGCAGGAGTCCACTTCCGATTCCAATGGGTCCCCTCGCACGTGGGCCTCCTTGGCAACGAGATGGCAGACAAAACTGCCAAAACAGGTGCCACATTGCCTAACAGCAAAGTCACCTCAATCCAACCCTCTGCACATGACTTCTTTTGCAAAATTGACCGCGCTGCCGGGACATCTGGAAATTGGAGTACCACTCTACTGCTGTTGAACGTGGATGGCTCCTTAAGACCTGCCTTGGACCGACCCCCCCTACCTTCTCCTCTCTACCCCCGTACATTGCGGCAACAGTCAGCAGGATACGGGTGAATCACTGGCGGACCAAATATACCACTTCCCGCTGCACCTGTGGCGCGGAAGTATCTTTCAAGCACTGCCTCTTCTTGTGCCCCGAATTGGAAGCCCACTTCTGGCCCCTAAGGTCAAACTTCAATGACCCTGCCACAGCCCTCGAACGCCTCATTGCGGACTCCTCCTCCAAAGTCGACCTCCTCGTCCTTGCAGCCAACCTCGTCTGCTCCTCCCCAGTCGGGGGACTGCTGTAAACACCCCGACCACCCCCACATGCACCCGCATGCCCACAAGCGAAAATCAAAACTCTTACCCAATTACACAACTTCTCAAATCACCCCAACACTTCCCTAACATCTCCCAATACACTATTTGAAGCCACCCAGAAACTACAAGCCAGTCCCTAAATCGGCTAGCTCCGCTGGGACTAAAATCACAAAACTAGAACTTGTACCTCATCACACCTCTGAAGATGGTCCCAGGACTAGGACCGAAACGTCGGGCATTAAAACTCCCACTTTGAGTATGGTCCTTACGCATCTCCCATGCAACATGGATCTTAAACTCCAGATCTTCACACATATTATACATACATACACACATGCATGCATACCTACATACATACATACATGTATGCATACGTACATACATAGAAAAACACATGCATGCATACGTACACACATACATACATAAACATATACGTGCATGTATACATATACACATATACACACAATTATATATATATATATATATATACATAAATATAAATGCATATATATATATATATATTATATATATAAATAATATAAACATATTGTATACATCTACACACACACACACACACACATATATATATATATATATATATATATATATATATATATATATATATACATACTATATATATATATATATATATATATATATATTAGGATTGGGATTGAGTGTGTGATTAAACTCTAGGCCAAACAATGCTAGTAATTACGCCATGATGAATTGCTAACCGAAGCTACTCTAAATTATACTTGCATACATGCACGTTACAATGACTCCCCCCGTACTTTACATTTGTTTTCTTTTTCTTCTCAAAATCACCTAAAACCTTTCCTCTTCTGCTTCACTCTCGTCCCCTCTGTCTCGTGGGAAAGTCTGCATCCCGGGCGTACCAGAGGCGAGGTAAAGGTTAGAGCCTTTTCCTTCTTCTTCTTTTCCAATTTGAATTATTCAGTCAATTAACATTTTCAGTTTGGAGATTTTTTTTCAAATCCATTTGTACACTTCGTTGATATTTCCATTATTTTAGGGTAATTTAGTCCCATTGCTCAATTTATTTATCTATTTTTTTTTTTTTTTTTTTTTTTTTACTGTTGCTACGGCTAAACTTCTTACAAAGTCTCCTACTCCTTTTTCTTTCTCCTTCTTTCTTTTTTACTCATTTCTTTTCGTCTACGCTCACTTCACCTCTCCCCTTTTCCAAGACTCTGCCTCCCATCTTCCTCCTCCTCCTCCCTCTTCCTCCCTTCCCCTCCGTCTCTTCCCTCGTCGCCTGGAGTCCCCTGTGGGGGAATGTGTCGCCCGGCAGACGCACTTGTGACGAAATATTTCACGGGGCCATTTGTCTTATCGTTCACTCGCCCAGGGTAAGGGAGGAGGAAGAAAAAAAGGAGGAAGAGGAGGAGGAGGAGGAGAATGGTGAAAAAGATGATGAAAAGTAGGGGTAGGAGAGGAGAAAGAGGAAGAAGAGGTAGAGAAGGGTGAGAAAATGAAGAACAATAGAACTAAGAGAGGAGGAGGAAGAGGAGGGGCGAAGAAGGAAGATGAGGTGGAAATGGAGATGGAGGAAGAAGAACGGTAAGACTAGGCGGAGAAGCAGGAGGAAGGAAAAGGAAGAGGTGGAGGAGGACGAGAAGAAGGAAATGATAGTAATGGTTCAAGAAATAAGAGGAGGAGGAGGTGGAAGAAGGGGGGAAAGGCCAAAAGAAAATGGGATGTGGACCTGAAGCAGGAAAGAAAATAGGATCTGGAACCGATGAAGAGAAGAAAATGGGATCTGGGACTAAAGAATGAAAGAAAACTGCGTGGTCCTGAAGGAAGAAAATGGGATCTAGGTATATAGTTACGAAAATTTAAGTTCGTGCCCGAAGTAGGGAAGAAAATGGGAACTGCGCCCAAAGAAGAAAATGGGAGCCGTAACCAAAAAAGAAAGTGGGATTTTAGCACGTCGAAGAAAAAAAAAAAAAAATAGACGAATGGAGTATAAGAAAAAGAAGATGAAGTAAAGAAAAGAGAGAGAAATATAGATTGATGGAAAGACAGAGAGAGAGAGAGAGAGAGAGAGAGAGAGAGAGAGTGAGAGACAGAGAGCAATGATACTGTTGTGAAGAAGAATACGAGATTCGAGATTATAGAGAAGCGTTTACACACAAAACTGCTTGATTTCAGCGAGGTACCTCTGCTTTCGGTGCATAGACAGTCAGGGCCGGTGGCAGTCAGCTTCCTGAGCTTCGGGAACCCACGTGCATAGTTATTTTCATATATTTTAAATGAAGTGATTGCAATTAAGTATATACACACGTGTCAATAAATATATATAAGGAAAGGGATATGTGTGCATTTGTGTGTGTGTGTGTGTGTGTGTGTGTGTGTGTGTGTGTGTGTGCGTGTGATTCACCATGGTCTTGGACCACGTGTTGGACTCGTGATCGACAGTTTTTACCCTCTCAGAAGAAGGGTCAGAGCTCGTATATAACCGATCTATGGGTAATGCTGTGACCTTACACGCCCACACACACACACACACACACACACACACACACACACACACACCTCTCCGCCTACGAGAGTTGGAGTAACGACTCGCAGTACAGCGATACTGAAATTATTTCAGCCCTGGGCGGGATTCGAACCCGAACCGCCCTTGTGGCGGCCGCGAACGCTACCACTGCGCCGTCAAGTGTGTGTGTGTGTGTGTGTGTGTGTGTGTGTGTGTGTGTGTGTGTGTGTGTGTGTGTACTGAAAAACAATTCTATAAACAAAGGAAGGACTGTAGAATATTATTTTGAAAATGAACAGAATTTGAAATAAGTGAATAAACTTGATACGGGAGGGGAAAAAACGTGAACTTGAAGGATGGGAATGTTGAAAGAAAAAATATGGAAGAAAATATAATCTACAATAGTGAAATGAAAGAAAATGGAATTCAGAGGTGAATATAATCAAGTGGCAAGACTGAAAGAAAACGTATTTCAGAATGTACCATCTCGAAAAAAAACAGGAGACAAAACAAAGAAAACGTGATCAAGTATTGAGTTTAAATCTCCAGAGAAAATGGGGAAAAACAACAAAGCATGGGATCTCGAAGAAAACGGTGTCTGGGACGAAGAGGGAACGGCTGCAGTGGACTGTACGACAGATGGATGGATGGATGGATGGATGAATGGAGGGAGGGATGGAGGGTGAAAATCCTCTTACCATTTTCAAATTGAGGCACACTACAGAGTTTATCAAATTAAGCGATAAACGCGTGTGATATAATCCAGACGACTAGATCCTGTGATGTTCGCCATCTTGTTCGATCGAGACCACATTAACGGTAGAGGTCTATCAGTTCATCGCTTGAATAATATCGACTATTGATAGCAATAAAAAATTGGATACATTTCGTCACAGTAAAGACCAATAGAAGAGAAAAACAAAATTGGAGTGAGTGTTATTAGAGACACAGATGTAAGGGGTATAGACAAAGATTTGCACACACACACACACACACACACACACACATATATATATATATATATATATAAATATATAATGTATATATACATATATATTATATATATATATGTGTGTGTGTATACATATATATATATATATATATATATATGTCCATATATATACATATATATGCATATGTATAAACATATATATATGTATATATGTGTATATATGCATATACATACATATGTATATACATATATGCATGTGTATATACATATATATATGCATATGTATACATATATATACATATACATACATACATATATGTATATATACATACATACATGTACCAAGGATTTTCCCCCTTACAAGGGAGGTAGCCAAAAAGGAAAAGGCATAAAATCATTCCCACCCATTCCATCCCTGAATACACTCCACACCCCTCCACCTTCCCTCTTATCTAATCCTCATGGATGACGGGTCATCCCTGCACCTTGTCCACTGCCCTGGGTCAGAAGCAGTGTCGCAAGACACAGCACATCCACAGCAAGGCCGCTTCATTAAATCGGCGACACCCCCTCTCCGTCCCCCCATGCATAAAAGGAGAAGACGGGGAGAAATCCCTTCGGGCTGCGTCAAATTTTGCTCACACATACTACCTCACCCCATGCATCACAACATCATCCATATACAACCATTCTCCATTCACCCCTATTTTCTGTCCTCTCCTGTCCTTCCTCAACAGACATTCCTCTCTTCCCCAAAGCCCCCTTCACCCCATTCATCCACATCATCCTTGGACGTACCATCATGTTCACTCCCTCCACATCTACCTTCCACACCTCTTTTACTAGTCTTTCTTCACTCATTCTTTCCATATGTATATGTACATATATACATACATATATATATATTTATATATATATATATATATATATATATATATATATATATATATATATATAGTTCTGCAGTGACCGATCTGTGGGCAATGCTATGACCTCACACACACACACGCAAAACCCCGCCCACAAGAGTTGCAGTAACGACTCGTATCCCAACGATACTGAATTAATTGTGTGTGTGTGTGTGTGTGTGTGTGTGTGTGTGTGTGTGTGTGTGCGTGTGAATATGTGTGTATGTGTGAATGTGTATTCGTGTTTGTGTGTATGTGGGTGTAGGATAAGATGAAAATTAAGAAAGAAATTTTGAGGTTAACCTAAACGAGATTTTGACAATATTGTTGTTCTGTGTGTCTGAAATCCCCCATTAAATGAACAAAATCATCTGTTGCTTGAATGTAACACGGACGCCAACAGGTTTGATCTTTTCGCTGTGGTTCATCATAGTGTTTATTCTGGCTGCTGCTAAGCGCTTTTATTCAGCTGACAGAAAACTTCCCAGCAGCCAAAGAAGAGAGACATAGCCTCATAACTTAGAGGTGAACATGTATTTTTTATAAAGAGAGAGAAAGCAAAGAAAATGTTCTCAAGACACTGGCATAAGTAGAATAAAATAAAATCTGAAATCCTTGTACAGAAGGTCAGCGTGGTCCCTTTAATCAACCCATTTCATGACCTGCAATAGAAAGGTCACTCTCAGTTGGGATCAGCGTCCCTCACCCAATCTCCGCTTCAGGGGAAGTCCTCGCGCCGACGACCTCCTCTCCCACGGGGCCTCCGGAGCCTTTCGCCGAGAGGATCAGGGATGTTCTTCGACGAAACATGTCTTCGCTAACTTCGGGAGACTAGAGACTTCAAGGATTCTACTCCCATTGTCGGCCAACATCTTCGAGATTGGCCGAGGACCTTCAGAAGGATCGAATTACGGCGGAGGACTCCGGGTCTCATTAGCCCGCACCTAAGAGTCCGCCGAAGGATGAACCTGCAGGATCGCGCCTCCATCGCCGGCTGAGGAACGCGCTCCTGCTTTCTGAGGCAGCTGTTGGAAGACGGGTCTCATTAGCCCTGACCACAGTACCGCCCTCAGAGGGTGAATCCCGATGCCCACAATCTTGGTGCCTCCGCCGCATAGGGTCTCATTAGCTCTGACCTGACGGAGACCACCAGAGGGGTTCTCCCAGGCCTTAGGACGACGTTGTCCAAGGATCTTTTGCTTGACGCGAAGCTCTTCTGGGGTGACCCGGAGGCGTGGTTGTTGGGATGGGTCTCATTAGCCCTGAACAACAAAGCTTCTTATTCTAAATACCTGGCTTCCCCTTATCGCCTGGCCATCCTAAACACGCACACATACATACATATACACATACAAAAATAAAAACACACACACATATATATATACAAAATCACATTTACAACTACACACGTGCGTGCGCGCACGAGAGAGAGGGAGCACCCAATATACTGTCATTTGAAGCAAAAATATAGGGCCAAATTTTGTTTTGAAATAATTGATAAAAATAGAGATATATATTGACAAAAAAGTTACACCAATAAATAGAGAAATATGTAAACAAATATATAATCAAATGAATGAATAAATGAAAAGAAAACAATAAAAAGAATTGGTGAATATGTAAATGTATATGCATAAATCTATAGGCAAATAAACAAACTGATAGAAAATAATATATCAACTGATATATATCATATACATATATATATTATATATACTTATATATATACATATATATATACATATATATATACATATATATATATACATATATATACATATACATATATACATACATATATATATATATATATATACATATACATACATATATATATACATATATATATATATATATATATATATACATATATATACATATATATCAGTTGATAAATGAAAAGAAATCTCTGCATTATCTGGTGGTACCACATACGAGAAAGGCAGAAGTCCTGACCAACACACTATTCAAAGTTGGCATCCAAATAGCATATTCCTCCGGAAGAAAGATAAAGGACATCGTAAGGCATAAAGAGAGACAAGATATTAACATGAATTTTGTAAAATACAGTATACCATGTAGTGGATGTCCAGCAACATACTACGTCGAGACTTCACAGGGAATGGAAAGGAGATAAACTGAACACAAGAAACGACCTCCGGCATCACAGAACATGAAACTCTCTAGTCATACACACAGAAACACACGGACATTTGCCAAAATGGGAAGAGGCATGACCTCTCCGAACGGGCTTAGGGAAGACAATGAGAACATTGGTAGAAGCGGTACACATCACATTGGGAAATGTTACTAATCAGGGAGACGGCTTTGTCAACCTATCATTGGTTACTGCCAAGCTGGTCCTGAAAGGAGCAACGGACCAATCAGCAAGCTCCATTCTAAGACGCCCAGCGGGATGATTCACAATGAGTATATATACTGTTAATGAACGTTGTCTGTCACTCTGAAAAAGACTTGTAGTCGAAACGTCAGCAATATAGTGTTCATACTCGAACCTGCGTTTCTCTACCACCTTTACCACTCAACTGTCTAACCTTTCCTGCAATACATATGTGTATATATATATATATATATATATATATATATATATATATATATATATATCACAACAAAGATATGTCGTAGCACATATGTAAAATAATACTGATGACCCACTTTCGGAGAAGAATAAGCGAAGATATAGAGATCTGTATATTTCGATCACTTACTGTGATCCTTTTAACAAATCAATCCATGAATTGTCTCACATGTTACCAAAGGAAAAGGTAAATTTTATCTTCCATTATCCTAATAATTTGTTCAGTAAAGTTGTCAATATACATCATAGATCCAAGAGTAATACAACTCCTGGAGTTTATAAATTACCTTGTTTAGATTGCAATGATGTATATTGGGGACAGACGGGTCGAGATCTCAATACCAGGGTTAAGGAGCACAAGAACTCTGTTAAATACGGACAGGAAAATTCCGCAGTATTTCAGCACGTCGCCAATAAAAACCACCGAATAAATTGGGACGATGCTGAAATAATTTATAAATCCAAATGTAATTTCAGAAGAAAAATAGTAGAATCCTCCTTAATAAATAATTTCCCAAATTATAACATTTCCCATGGTCAATGGTCACCAGACTGTATTTCTTCTTTTGCCATAAATAAAATGTTACCATCAACATTAGCGGTGGACAAAAATCACCAAGGCCCATGCAACGCCGGTCATGTGACCTGAGCCACCAAGATGCGAGCATGCGTGCCGGGCGTGTTGACCTGAGCCTCGTCCCCTCATGCTACCTCACTGCTTTACTATAAATACACATTGTTCTGTACTTTGTAACTCGTACACACACACACGGAGAGAGCTACGTGCAGCGACCACACCACCAACTCATCGTCCAAACCTACGAAGTGTTTTCTTCATACATGCACAGTTCGTGGTCTTCATCCATCGTCGCACATCCTCATGGCTAGAGTGATGGAGTTAGCGACTACAAGTGTCGGGAAGAGGGGCAGGGAATGCTTTCCCACAGAGGCCTCGGAAGAGCTCTCCACGCCCAAGAAGGCGGCCCGAGCCAGGCCCAGTATCAGCTACGCGCCCTCCCTGCAAGAGGACGACAGCAGCAGCGACACTTCCTTACTAATGTTTGTCGGCAACAACGACGCGCCCTCCTCACCGGAAGACACCCAGAGAAACGCGGACGACGCCGCCCTACTTGAGCAGCTACTCAGGAGTGACGAGGAGCAACCAGGAGACGACGAAGGCGAAGGATGGACCACCGTCGTCAGAAATCGTAGAGCCCGCCACCAGCTTCCTCCGAGGCCCAAGTTCAAACTGGGCCACCTAGGGGACCACGACAGCGCCTACCAGGCCATCACCGCTCTCGAGAGGGAGAACCCCAGCCTGAAAATGGAGGTGAGACTCAACCTCCAGGGTGAACACATCCTCAAGGCCAGGGACGAAGCCTCCGCAGTACTCCTCCGTCGCCTCGCGGAGGAGGGGAACACTGTGATTCTCCTCGACCCCAATTTGAGACGGCACAAGGTAGTGCTGGAACGCTACCCATTGGACCTGCCCCTGAAAGCGGTAGAGGCTCACCCAAAGGTGATCTCAGCCGAGCGACTCTGCTCCCGCACGGATAAGCTCCCCACAAGGCAAGTGCTGGTGGTGTTGGAGGGACAGCCGCCCCCCAAACTGGACCTCGGCTGTTGGGGGAGGTACTCTCTGCGCCCTCATCGGGGGGAACCGGTGAGATGCTATAAATGCCAGAGATACAACCATCTCCAGGTACGGTGTGAACACGCCGTCAGATGCGGCGTGTGCAGCTTGCCACACCCGACGGAGGATTGCATCGCAAAGCACAAATCCAATCAGACCACCTCCGCAAAATGCCCCAACTGCGGAAATAAACATCACGCCTGGAACCCTCGGTGCCCCGAGAGGGTCCGCAGGCTCCCCAGGCTTCCCCAGAAACCCCAGCAGCAACAGCGGCAGCCCCAGGGACCACCACAACGGCAGCAACAGCGGCAGCCCCAGGGACCACCACAACGGCAGCAACAGCGGCAGCCCCAGGGGCCTCCGCAACGGCAGCAACGACGCCGCTCGAGGACATCACGTAGCCAGTCGCAGCAACAGAAGAACTTCGTCGCTGGAGCATCACGGCACCAGGACACCAAGCACCAGCACCCACCACGAAGCCAGCCTAAACCGCAGCAGCAGCGTCGGCAAGCCTTCCAGCCTGCATCACCACCAACCAGGTCAGCGTGGGGTCGGCGGCGGGCCCTCGCGGTCCCCACCCCCCCAGCCCAGGCCGCACCAGAGCCGGAGGAAGGGATTAGCCGACCGGCCCCCAGGGATCACACCCCCTATCGCCAACCCAGGACGCGGAGTCGGGAGCAGCGGCCGCGGGCCGCAGCCTTGGAGACTGGCGGCAGCGCCCCCTCGGCCCGGCGCAGCGCAACCAGACCTCGCCAACCAGGAGGTGGTGCACGGGACCCTCCCCCCAGCACTCCCGCGACGTCGGCGAGGAGACCCTCCATGGGCCTAACCGACCCTTCCCACGACCTGCCACGCACCATGAGCGAGGAAATACGCACAGTCGTCAGCTGCATCATGACAAGGATGATGCAATTTCTGGTGAAGCTGCTCACCAACCCCAACCATGACAGCGACAAGCAGGGGACCCTGAGCGAGCTCCTGCAGGAGACTGTCTCAGTCTTCACAGAATGTGGTTTCCAGCCACCCCCCGACCTGAAGGACACGCATCTCCGCTCCCTCTACCCAGCCGACCCCAACCACCAGAATGGAGAGTCGACGAGCTGAGGCAGACGCCGATAAGGACCAGCTTGCTGGCCCTCCCAGGCTCCGAGTCCTGCAGTGGAACGTGCAAGGTCTCCGACCTAAGAAGCACCAAGTACTGCAGGCTATCTTCGCGGAAAACCTTGACGTGGTGCTGCTCCAGGAGACCTTGACGCGTGCCGACTTTGAGTGGAGGGTGGCGGGTTATTCCCTTCACTCGCTCCCTGCCACAGAGAACACCCGCGGCTGTGCGGCGCTGGTGGGGAGCACCATCCCTCACCGCAGAGTATCCGCCCCAGTCCACTGCGGGGAGGGCGTGGAGGTCCTGGGACTAGAGCTGCAGGTCGGGGGCATCCCGCTTCTGGTGTACAACATATACAGGAGCCAACGATACCATCTGGAAGCAGGCGAGCTGTTCTCCCTCGCCGCCCACACCAGCCTCCTCGTGGCGGGCGACCTGAACGCCCACCACCCCATGCTGCAGTCACCATCTCCAACCAACGAAACGGGCCGCCACCTGACCGTGTTACTCGAGGACATTCCCCATATCCGCCTCCTCAACACAGGGGAGGCTACCCACAGAAGGAGGCTGACAACCAACCAAACCCCAAACCGAGGGAGCCCACTAAGCTAAGTCCTATCTCCCTCCTCAGCTGCACGGCCAAAACGGCTGAGAGAATGGTGCTTGCTCGCCTTCAGTGGCGTGTGGAGCCACTACACCCTCACATTTTCGGCTACACCCGCGGCAGGAGCACGGCGGACAGCATCCTGACACTGCTGAATCAAGTTAACCATCGCCCCGCCATCGTTGTCTTCCTCGACTTGGAAAAGGCATTCGAGCTGGCCAGCCCTCATGCCATCCTCGCCGCCCTCGTAAGGAAGGGCGTGATGGGAAGGATGCTGGCCTGGCTCCGCGACTATCTCCAGCATCGCCGCGCCAGGGTAAAATTCCAGGGCCTAAAGTCCAGCTTCCAGAGGTTGGAGAACGGGACGCCCCAGGGTGGTATCCTCAGCCCCTTCCTCTTCAACCTGCTGATGGAGCAGCTGGTGGCCCTGCCCTTCCACAATGGCACCATCCTCCTCAGCTACGCCGATGACCTCGCCCTCGTGGTCACCGGGAGGGGCAACAAGCTCAGGAAGGCGCAGCAGGCGCTCGACATTATCAGCGGGAAATGCGAGGAGCTGGGACTCAAAATCTCTGCAGAGAAGTCCCGCGCCATGATGGTGAGGGCTGCCGACCCGGCAGGTCAGCTCTGCGTCCAGGGCGTCAGACTGGCTTGGGCCAACTCATACCAGTACCTCGGTGTATGGGTGGACAAGTGGCTGTCCTTTACAGCCCACGCCACCTACCTGAGGGAAAGGGCCCACGCTAGGCTGAACGTAATGCGAGCCATGACACGACCCACAGCGGGGACCACTTTCTCCGTCCTCCGACTGTACTTCATATTTGCAGTGCGCTCCCTGGTGGACTACAGCGCCCCAGTCCTCATATCGCTCTCCCGTAGCCAACAGGAGCGGCTCGAGGTGCTGCAAAACACCGCCATGAGGACGATGCTGGGAGCTCCGAGATGGACCAGTGCGTGCGTCATGCAGAGCGAGACCTGCCTGATGCCACTCACCACCAGAGTAGAACAGATCGTGGCCAGGGTCCTGCAGCGCGACTCCGAAGGAGTAGCACAGAGAAGACTACGGCTTGCAATGACGCAAGGGAACGATGTCCTCCACTCCAGTCCACCCTGGCCACCCGCAGCCTCGCCCACATTAACAGCTGGCGCTGGCCACACGCCGACCTCCCGGCCCCCACCTACCGAGCCCCACCCCCGTGGGAGCCCCCCACAGCAGAGTTCTCCACCACCCGGCTACCGGCCAGCAAGGCGCTCTGCACCACCGAGGAGCTGCGGCATCACACCCTCATGGCGGTGGCGCAGGTGTCTGAGCCGGGCGGTGCCATATACTACACCGACGGCTCAGTCGACCCCGAGAGTAGCAGGACGGGCGCCGCTGCCATCACCGTTGGGACCGAACTGCTCGAGAGGACGCCGGATTACTGTTCCACCCTACAGACAGAGCTTGTGGCCATCCACCTGGCCCTGGAGCACGCCCAGAACCGCCAGGAGGCTACTGTGGTCCTACTTACAGACTCCAGAACGGCGTGGCAGGTCCTCCAGCAGCCGTGCCCCAGCGACAACGTGGGACTCGTCACCTCCATCCTGGGCAGCCTGCAGAGCCTCGCCGCACAGGGACGTCGGGTAAGGCTGCACTGGATGCCCAGCCACGTGGGCGTGCGAGGCAATGAGTCCGCCGACGTTGCTGCAAAAAGAGCCGCTGGCGCTCCCCACGTGACCAGGCACGTGCCACCTAGTCTGTCGTACGTGAAGGCACGAGCCAGGCGTGCCGCAGCCCGCCGCGCCCACCAGACTCACCGGCAGCTAGAAGGAGCAAAAAGACTAGCTGCTTGGTACGCCGCCACCACCGACTATCAGACGTTGAGCGCCTTCCATCAACAGCCCAGGGCGGACGGCGTACTGTTGCAAAGAGTTAGGCTGGGCTACTGCACCAGGGAGGAGCTGTATGACGGCTTCCAAGGGCAACAGTGCGACCACTGCGGTAGGCACAGCCGCCACCCGCTGCTGCACTACCTACTGTCCTGCCCGGCCACGGAGGCCCTCCAACCAGCGCTGCAGACCGCAGAAAGCAGCCTCCTCAGCAGTCGGGCAACGAGAGCTGCCCTCCTTGTGCTCCACACGCCCATGGACGTGATGCTTGGGGTGTTCAGGGCGACGCCCCCTCCACGCTGACCTCCCCACGCCCTCACCTTCCACCCACTAGGGCACAACAACTCCCCCACTGGCGGGCTGTTGCCCGCATTGTATGTCAATGTATGTAAAGCTGTACATATTTATACAATAAACCTTTATTAACTTACTCTGTAATACATATCTGCTGAAGAGGATCACAGTAAGTGATCGAAATATACAGATCACTATATCTTCGCTTATTCTTCTCCGAAAGTGGGTCATCAGTATTATATATGTATATATACATATAAACATATGTGTGTGTGTATATATATATATATGTGTATATATATATATGTATATATATATTATCATATATAGGTATATATATATATATATACTGTATATATATACATACATATACCATCTATATCTGTCATCTCACCTCCAGATGTTGGCTCCTTCATCTCCTGGCTACTATGTTCCATTGTACACGAATCATGTAATATATACAGAATAGTATATTCATAATATTAGTAACATTAAAATTAAGAATTTCATTTTTCTGAATAAAATTATTGAGCTATCACTCCCTCTTCCTATTTTTACCCTTATTCTTCTTTTATCTCTTCTTTTACTTATCCAATCTTCTGTTTTCTCTCCAGCGTCCTAAGTACCTTCTCCCGTCCTCCTTCCTTCTTATGAACAAAACCTACTGTTGACTGTTGCAATAAAATATATACGGCCTGAAATGCTGCAAAGAAGTTTATGCAAAATAAAAACTTTCATTTCATCTATACCTACTTGCTTAACTTTGCTCATTTTCATTCAAACGTTTTCATTATCAGTGAAGAAGTTCAGAGAAGGCCAAGCTGGTATATCTTCTTCAGACTTGGACATTTCCTAGATTGTGTGAAGTGAACTCAAATGATTCCTCTTGGGAGGGAGTGTCCTGGCATGGATGGGATTTTCTAGACACTATATAGTGCACAGTTGCTTGTGTAGCTATTATATCATACTTATACTTCAATATTCAAATATTCTTATTTCGTTTATTACTTATTATTTGTATAAATATTGTTTGTTTAATTCGGTGTGTAAAGTATAGTCATATAAACAATGCAAAGTGTAATGGATATACTGAAAGATGTATCAATTTTTGGAAATTGGTTTATTCGTATATTGTGATTTATATACGATGTCTCAGAACTTATGATAAATTTTGGAAAACCTGTTCAGACTTAAAAGAAAAAATTAGAAACTTTTGGTATTTATCACTATGAAATATCTAAGGAGACGCTATATTCTTTCGTTATAATTCATATAAAATTTTTACAATATGTTAACTTCTTTATTGTATATAAGATTTTACTATGATATTTTTATCTATGTAAATATAATACAATAAGTCCATTATGCATTACCATATTCTCAATACACACATATGCGCGCACACGCACACACATGCACATGCACACAAACAAACACACACACACACACACACACTCTACAATAAGTCTATTATGTATTACCATATTCTTAATACCTCACATACATACGTCCACTCATATATGCGCACGCACATACACACACGCACACACAGATACACACACGTACACACACGCACGCACACACACACACACACACACACACTTTACAATAAGTCCATTATGTATTACCATATTCTCAATACCTAACATACATACGTCCACAAACATATGCGCACGCACATACACACACGTTCGCACACATACACACACGTACACATACCACGCACACATTATTCCTGTTGCCTCCATGCAAGTTGATTCAGCTGATTGACGCCTCCACAGTGGAGGAAGCCTTGAAAGAAGCGCGAGACGAAAACTTCGCACACGAAGTTGAAGAAATTGGAACTTCGATGAGAAGAGGTGGAAAAGTAAGTCGATAGCGACAATAAGCGCCGGAGTTCGATTTCTTCGGAGACTTCCTGATGGAAGGAACCATCCCCCGAAGACACGCCCGAACTTGTGTAATCGAAGTCAACTGAGGAACGAACTACTGACCGCCCGAGCCTGTTTGAGACACAGGTCCTCCTGCGTCTAAATTTTTGTCTTTTTTCGACCTTTCGGAGATTTTCTTAGGCTAATGATTTTCAGTCCTCGATTTGGTGATGACAAAATCTCACTGAATTAAATTTGTTCTTTCTTGTTATTTTATCTTTGTAGCCATGCGTTCTTCCCTGCCAACAGACGGTTTTATTCGTTCCAAAGTGGTTCCTTATATCAAAGGATTAAAGTCCATCTCAGTTAACCTGAATATAGGCGGGGGCCGTTTTCAAATATATTCAGACGACCTCCAAGCGTTTTCACTAAGATTAAGGAATACCCTCCATTATCTAAAGGTTAAAAAAATTGTATATATACTGGTGGAGTTGGTTAAGTGGAAAGAGTATGTGGAACAAGCTGGATGAAAGTATCCACAAAAACCGAAGAAGGAATGGAGGAGAAAGGGGAAGAAAAGAAACGGAAGACAGACGAGGAGAGAGAAATCAAGGGAAAGAGGTAAAACTGAAAGAATGATGACATGTTTGGGGAGGAGAGAGGAGAGAGGAGAAGAGGAGAGGGGAAGGAGAAGGAGTGACAAGAAAACAAAGAAGAAAGTGTCTGCAATAACGAAAGGGGAGTTCGTGATGTTGGTGTTGGTGATGATGATAGCTTGATGGAAGTAATGGCGGTAAATGTGTTGTTGATGTGGTGCCAGTAGCGATGGTGCCAATGGTGATAATAGTGACAGTGATGGTATTCATAGAGATGGTATTGTGGTAGTGATGGTGAGGATAGTAAGGGTGATGGAGATGACGTCAAAAGTAGTGGTGCTGGCAGTGATGATGGCGATGTCGGTGAAAGTGATGGTGATAAAGAGAATATGAAAGAGAAATCCCATCACCAAGACTTTGTATTCATTATCACCATCCAGTTTTAGTAGTGAAGAGACTAACTCGTACGGCACACGTAGTAAAGGGATTAAGGAGAAGTGCGTGAGTAGAGGAGTTGTGTGTGTGTGTGTGTGTGTGTGTGTGTGTGTGTGTGTGTGTGTGTGTGTGTGTGTGTGTGTGTAAGCGCGCGCGCGCGCGTGTGTGTGAGAGAGAGAGAGAAAGAGAGAGACAGAGAGAGGCAGAGGGAGGGGGGGAGGAAGAGAGAAAAAGAGGCACAGAGAGAGAAAGAGAGGAGAGAGAGAGAGAGAGAAAGAGGCAGAGGGAGAGAGACAGATAGAGAGAGAGAGAGAGAGAGAGAGAGAGAGAGAGAGAGAGAGAGAGAGAGAGAGAGAGAGAGAGGGATAGAGAGAGAGAGAGAGAGAGGTAGAGAGAAAGGGAAAGAGAAAGAGAGAGAGAGAGGGGGGGGAAGAGTCGCCAATGAGATAAACAAAGTGATTGAGGCAGACAATCTCCAAAGTTTGTACATTTTTACCTAAAGTCATCCTGTTAAGACTCAAAATTTAACAAGAGAGAGAGAGAGAGAGAGATAGAGAGAGAGAGAGAGAGAGATAGAGAGAGAGAGAGAGAGGCAGAAGGAAAGAGACAGAGGGAGAGAGTGAGATAGATAGATAGATAGAGAGAAACAGAGAGAGGCAGAAGGAAAGAGACAGAGGGAGAGATACAGACAGGGAGAGAGTGAGATAGATAGAGAGAGAGAGAGAGCGAGAGGAGAGAGGGAGACTGAGAGAGGAGAGACTCGCCAATGAGATAAACAAAGTGATTGAGGCAGACAATCTCCTAAGTTTGTACATTTTTACCTAAAGTCATCCAGTTAAGGCTCAAAATTTAACAAGAAAATCTGCCACGCCCCCAAATTAAAATTCCCTCTGAACCTTACCAGCTCTACCACCATCACCACCACAACCACCACCACCACAACCACCATCACCACCACCACCCACACATACATGTGTATATACGGGCAAATGACAGTAACCTGACTGTGGTGGCCCTGTATGATAGTGAACAGAATGACCTCCTTGATGCCCATTTTCAAATTTCGACAACCCAAATCCATTGGGAGTGAAGCCCCGGGGACCTGATACATAGTCTCCGGACTGGGCCCGGCTCTCTCTCTCTCTGTCTTTCTGTTAGCTTGACTTGTATTTCTTCCACTTTTTCATACAAACACCCGCACACACTTACATACATATATAAACACACACAGACACACCCACACCCACGCACAAATATGTGTGTGTATATATATATATATATATATATATATATATATATATATATGCGCAAAGGAATAAAAAACGTGATAAGCTATTTTTGCACAAACCATTGGTAAATTAAAAATACGAACGTTTTCGTCTATTTAAGACATCTTCGAAGGTATAAAGGTCGAAGGTATATATATATATATATATATATACATATATATATATATATATATATATATATATATATATGCAAAGGAATAAAAACGTGATAAGCTATTTTTGCAGAAACCATTGGGAAATTAAAAATACGAACGTGTTCGTCTATTTAAGACATCTTCGAAGGTATAAAGGTCGAAGGTATATATATATATATATATATATATATATATATATATATATATATATACACGCAAGAAGAAAGAGGGGATTCGGAAATGTCCCATGTGAACAGGTTCGGTACAATCTAGGGTACAAATTATCACAAACTACCTTTTTAATTAAATTATCCATTATCCAGTTTATATAGACCCAAACTCAAATCCATATATTTTTTTCAAATTTACTTTTAATAAAACAAAATTCAATAATGTTTTTTTTTCTACAACATTATTACAATATGTAATTTTCACTTATCCCAGTCTGTTATGTTCATAGTCCTTTTGGTGAACAAACAGTCCACTTGACAATTGCCCCGTTCTAGTGCTGGAATTGTGTTGACTTATTCTTTTGTTTAAAACTTTACCTGTTTGGCCTCTAAGTAAAATCGCAGTTTTTACGTGGTATGCTGTATACACAACCTTCTTTTTCTCTTGGCGAATATTTAATGACCAAGCTCTTAACGTTGTTATTGTTATCAAAAACCACCTGGTTACCAAAAATATTAAGTATGCTAAGAAGAATGATTAGATTCTCATGGTAAGGAACTGTTAACATATTCTTGTAATTAAATTGTTTTACAAGAGAAATATTAAGAAAACATTTCCTAGCTCTGTTTTCTGCTTTGTCAATCAGATTTTTTAAATATTTTAAAATTTCTCCACATAAATTTTATTTCCTTATCCAAAAACTCAGGGGAACAGATTCTAGAAGCTCTCAAAAACATTGACGAAAAAACGGACAACTTGTAGTTTTGATGGTGATAAGAGTAAAAATGAATGTAAGAAAGGATATTGGTTGGCTTTGTATAAACTTCAAATTTAAAATATCTCTTACATAGGTAAATATTGACATCTAAAAAATAAATTATTTTCTTCTATCTCAACCGAGTATTTAATAGACAACAAAAACTATTTAATACTAAGAAAAAAAAAACATCCAAAGGTCAATTGACCAATAGGTCAAATACATATATCAACACATCTATACCAAACTACTTTAGTGGGAAGAATGCTAGGTAATAACTATCTTTACATAATAATAATATTGTAGAAAGAAACTTTATTAAATCTGGTTTTATTAAAAGTAAATTTGAAAAAGAAAGAAAAAGAAATATGAATTTGAGTTTGGTTTTATACAGACTGGATAATTCTATTATTCACAAAGTTGTTTGTGATAATTTGTAACCTAGATTGCATTGAGATTGTGTATATATATATATATATATATATATATATATATATATTTATATATATAATGTATATATATATATACATATATAAATATACATACATATATATACATATATATAAATATACATCTACATATATATAAATATACACACACACATATATATATATATATATATATATATATATACATATATATAAAGGATGCAGATTGATTAAGGCGACATATTGTCATCAACAACAAAAAATAATAAAAAGAAAAAAAAATTAAAACTTAAAAAAATGAAGTATGACAGACTCAAAATAGGAGAAGAAAATGGAAATGAAATTGATTTTTGATATATAGGAAGAGTGGAAGCAATACATTAAAGCTAAGAAAAACTTATATGATAATCGACCAGCATCTATAATAATATGAAAATACATAGGAAAAAAATCGATAAATAAGAGGAGGTATACCGAGTAATATATATAATAATGAGAAGTAAATTATATTACTCAACTTTTCTTGTCCCATTGATATAGTGCTGAAAAATAGATAATTAGAGAAATAAATAAATAGACAAACAAATAGGAGCCCCAGGTCACAACAATTATATATGAATAATAAGGAGACAATTAAAAAATAGATTCATTTGAAGATAATTATTTAGAGTACAACCAAAGAGCCAATACATTGTGTTCCCAGAGTAAAGACAATATCAGCAACAATAATTAGAGATAGCACAATACAAGACACCCAAACTAGGAAGGACCAACTAAAATGTATTGATGAAAATCACAACACAGGAAAATGCCTCTAAATCAAAATAGAAAATATCTCTAACACCTAACACAACAGCTTTTTCTTTCAACAGATATAACTTTCATCAAGTTAGATTTTTTTATCTGTCCCCCTCCTCTCGTCTATTCCTAATTCGTTCTTTTTTCTCTCTCTCCCTCCTTCTCTCTCTCTCTTTATCTCTCTCTCTCCCTCTCTCTTTGTTCCTCTCTCTCTTTCTCCCTCTGTCCCCCTCTCTCTCTCTTTCTGCCCCCCCCTCTCTGTCCCTCCCCCTCTCTCTTTCTCTCTCTCTCTTTTCCTCTTTTTCCTCTCTCTCTTAGCTCTGACTCCAATGGATAGATGAAGGGACGATGAATTACGAATTAGAGTTTTACATTTTTTTCACATTTCATCTTAATGATCTTTTCTGAACGAAGTGGATCCTCGTTCATATTATCAACGTCCGTACACACGGAAGCATAAATTAGATTATAAGATCTTACACACTGTTTCGGTAAGCATTCAAGCTAATGCTACAGCAGTTAAATATTGATTCTTATAGGATTTTTTTTAACATATTTTCATGGGTCTATATGTTTATGATGCTGTAGTGAATGAGATCTTCTTGGTAGAGAATAAAATGCAAACACACACACACACACACTCTCTCTATTTCTCTCTCTCTCTCATACACCCACACACCTACACACACACACACACACACACACACACACACACACGAGTCGTGGCGCAGTGGTAGAGTTCCTGGCTGCCACTACGGCGGTCCGAGTTCGAATCCCGCCCAGGGCTGAAATAATTTCAGTATCACTGCACTGCGGGTCGTTACTCCAACTCTTGTGGGTGGTGAGTTGTGTGTGCGTGTGCGTGTAAGGTCACAGCATTACCCACAGATCGGTCATATACGAGCTCTGAGCTCTCTTCCGGGAGGGAAATAGCTGTCGATCACGAGTCCAACGCGTGATCCAAGACCATGGTGAATCACACCCACATATGAATTACACACACACACACACACACACACACACACACACACAAAGTCTAAAAGTCATATACAGTGAACAGGTTCTCTATTTTAAGTAAATGACAAAAGGTGAATGTTTCATATCTTACAAAATATTTTTTCTTGGATAAATGAAAATGAAAATATATAATGATTATAACGAACAATATAATGAGGAAAGATCAGGTGTTCTGGATTAGTTTATATGCTCATGAACCTATCTTCTGACTGAAAAACAAGGGCAAAATGTTAACGCGAAAAACAAAAGAAAAACAGGTACTGTTTTACATTAGCATTACATTTATTCATGTTTTCGTCTTCGACTACCTCTGGCTACTCTGACACAAAGGGCAAAGGTGACGTCTTTGACCGCATCCAGGCGACTCCAGGCGTATGATCCTTTTAGTTTCTATGGCTTTCTTGAAGATAACCTTCTTCGTAGTCTCCTCTTCTTTGACGACATCAAAAGGAATTTCGGAACACGTTCATACTTTTCCGAAAATCCATTGATCTATAGTTCCTTTTCCATTTTTTATCACATCTTATCAGAAATTTTTGTTTTCTTGGAAGCCGTGCAAGAATTATAAATGGTTCGCTCTTGAGGGCAGACTCTATAAAAACGAAATTTGTGGCTTGGTGACGAAAGATCTCGAAGAAGAATTTTAGAAAGCTTATCTCACAAATCTAATGAAATATTGTTACGCGTCTGTCTACCTGTGTGTACATATGCGTGCGTGTGTGCATGTGTGTGT
>NC_134799.1:42605962-42633462 GCF_046742065.1 Oratosquilla oratoria | reverse complement strand
TCGTTCAGCTGCCATCCATCAATCCCTCATGTAACATTTCTGTCTTCATCTTTTCCTTAGCACAAAAGTACTATTTATTATTGACGAAAACTCTGACAGATCAATCACACAAAACAGAGTTGACGACTTTGATGCTAAAATTCCTCCTAGCAAACTATCAAATTACACAGGAATCAATCTTATAGTGAATAATATCTTTATATAATAGACAAACAAATGCAAGCAAAAAAGTCCTGACTATATTCACAACAACATCCAAATGGACTGACTGAACTAAGTTATATCTATACCTCTATATTGAATAACGTCGTATGTCCTATACTTTAACGTGACAAATTCGACCGTACGGGGTTTATCAAGGTAGCCGCTAAACTGAGATCATCTTATAAGATAGGCGGTGCCCTTAACCATTTTACCGCATTCCATTCCTCTCGTACTTATTCTAGCTGCCGGCTAGCAATTTTATTCTCTTAAAGAAAACTTCGTTGATCTCTCAGCAAATTTGGAGGGTGAAAGAAGTTCGCACCGAAGATTCCAACAGGATATTGAGTAATATGTATAACGAGTAATATATATATATATATATATATATTTATTTATATATATATAATTATATATATGTATATACATATATATATATGTATATACATATATATATGTATATACATATATGTGTATATACATATATATATGTATATACATATATATATGTATATACATATATATATGTATATATATATATATATGTATATATATATATGTATATACATATATACATATATATATATGTATATATATATATATATATATATATACATATATATATATATATATATCGGAAATTTTTCGAAACGCTGGACTCAGAGTAACAGAATTTATAAATTAATAAATTCTGTTATTCTGAGTCCAGTATTTCGAAATTTTTCCGATATCATGGCTCCTGGACTCCAGCTCTTTACGAACGTATATATATATATATATATATATATATACAGTATATATATATATATATATAATATATATATATATATATACATATATATACATCATTTAAACCATTTAGATCATTCAGGATCCAAAAATATCTTAATTTTTTTTTACAGCGATGTAAGTTTTACCTATGTATTCTAAGCGCAGTCACACGACGTAGATTAGTTGTATCTGACTGAAAAAGATTACCGTAGGATCGCCTTCATGACGTCATATGATTCTATTCACTATAGAAGGTAACCTTCCCTTGCCATCCTCCCTTCACACCCGTATTCAACGATGGAAATCATTTAAAAAAAATAAAGATACACAATAAACATTTAATATATTATACTGATGTACTATATCATATTGATGTATTCTTCTAAACCACCATGTTATGTTGGTACTACCTTACGAAAAATATCTAGACAATTTCTGGCTGATAGTGAATGCATAGGGAAGTTTTTGGTTGCTAATAATATAACTATTGGTAATGTCGTTATTCCTATTGAAGACTGACTACGTCAGAGAACCGAGCTGAAGAACATAGTTTCTGAAAACTTCTTCCTTATGAAGCTAATATGGCAGACACGCAAAGTTCAATTTACTTCTTCTCTCTCGGGATATATCGAGCGTATTCAAAAGTCCATTCATATTACATTGAAATCGACATGAAGAAGAAGAATAAGAAGAAAAAAAAAGCAATTATTCATTTTCGATTATGATATGTGGCTGTCAGAACAAGCTAAACCTTGTAGTTCGGAGTTTGGTCTCACCATGATAATACAGACTACACAAATGTGTATTCGAATGGGTACAAAGATACAAGCACAGACGCGCGCAAACACACACCCACACAAATACACACCCACACAATCACATTCACACACACAACTACACGCACACACGCACACACACACACACACACACACACACGCATATACCCACACGCACAAACATACACACATAGACACACACACACACACATACACACAGACGCAAGAAGAAAGGAGAAAGAGTGAGTGAGAGAGAGAGAGAGAGAGAGAGAGAGAGAGAGAGAGAGAGAGAGAGAGAGAGGAGGAGGGAGGGAGAAAAGAGAGGCAGAGAGAGATAGATACAGTAAGAGAAACACAGAGAGGGAGAGAGAGAGAGAGAGAGAGAGAGAGAGAGAGAGAGAGAAAGAAAAAGACATGATCTTGATAAGCAAAAGGAAATATTTTACTGACCTGAAAGACCTCAGCTGGTAGAGTTTGCCCATTGTAGATTTTACTTTTGCTGCCATAGATAACCATCACTGCGACTTGAGTGGAATAAATGTACACGCAAACACACATACACATACACAGACACACACACACACACACAACGTTCATATTATTTATATATATATATATATATATATATATATATATATATACATACATACATACATATACCAAGGCTTTTTCCCCCCTTACCAGGGGGGTAGCCAAAAAGGACAAGGCACAAAAACATTCCCACCCATTTCATCCCCGAAAACACTCCACACCCCTCCACCCTCCCTCCCATCTTAGCACCTCCTAGATGACGGGTCATCCCTGCACCCTGTCCACTGCCCTGGGTCAGAAGCAGTGTCGCAGGACACAGCACATCCACAGCAAGGCCGCTTCATTAAATAATAAATATATATATATATAATATATACATATATATATATATATAAATATATATATACATATATACTATATGCATATATATATATATACATACATATATATACATATATATACAAACATATATATATACATATAATATATGATATGCATATATATCACATATATATATATATATTGTATATATATATATATATACATGTATATATACATATATATATATACATATATATACATATATATATATATAATGTATATACATTATATATATATGGAGTTTTTTGAAACCAAAATTTTAAGTAATATCATTCCCTCCAACATTACATGGATGCGGTACATTGATGATATCCTATGTCTGTGGCCCATTCAAGATAATGTAAATGATTTTTTATGTAAGCTTAATAATTTGGTCAGTTCCATTAAGTTCACGGTGGAGATAGAGAAAGAAGGCGTTTTGATTGTAATATCTACCGCCGTGAAAGTGAGTTGAAGTTTAGTGTATATCGCAAACCAACCAATGTTTGTTCATATATACACTATTATTCCTCACACCCTGATGGCGTAAAGATATCTGTTTTTTCGTCGATGTACCTCAGGGCCCTACGCATTTGCAGCCCAGAGTACATCGATGATGAAATAAGATGTATTTACGACATTGGTACTAAGCTACAATACCCCACACATGTTCTTGACAAAGCTTACAATCGTGCTAAAAGGACATTTTACAACCTTAGGTCAACTCAAACTTTCAATATGAATAACTTGCTAATTTTACCGTACCAAGAGAACCTGCAAAATATTCCAAATATATTACGTAAATTTAACATTAATGTAGTTTTCAATAATAAGAACACTGTAAGACAACTGCTCATAAATAATTCTGTCAATAGTAATAAAGGGTGTGTGTACAAAATACCTTGCAAATCATGTAATCAGTTTTATGTTGGTCAGACTGCTAAAACACTCACAACACGAATCAATCAACATAAGAAATACGTTAGAGAGGGAAACCAATCTAGCGGTATATTCAACCACATGAACCATTTTAACCACCCAGTTGACTGGGATAACGCTAAAGTCATCACATACAACAACAACATAACAGAAAGAAATTTAATTGAATGCAGTTTGATCAAATCTAGTAAGGGGATAAATGTTAATCTTCATCAAGGTTTGTACAAATTAGATAGTTTTATTTCTCATGAAATTTCAAAATTGTTTGAATTGTAATATAAATTATGAGCAGTTGTCCCATACTTGTTGGTTACCAGGACGGCCCAAACGTCCCATACTTGTTGGCTACCAGGACGGCCCAAACGTCCGTCACGTGTACTTCTTCCACTACCTCTCCGAATGCCCTCTTCACTATGTCATATATTCTGTACCTTGTTTCTTCATCTTATAATTCATTCTTTGTATCTGCACTGAAGATGTAATTATACGAAAGCGCTCTGCTTCGTTAGTTTACTTTTCCTAGTGGTTATTTACGCATTTCTGAACACACGCTCCTAGTGTTTTTATTGCATATATACATATATATATATATATTTCGATCATTTGCTGTGATCCTCTTCAAGCGGAATACAAAGACAAGAGTTAGTTTAGTTAGTTAGTTTATTATTTAACATTAGTACATGAATATATACACAATCACATACACGTATGTATATATACTCGTGCATACATATACTTATAACTATATATATATACATATAAAAATGCGCGGGCCACAAGCCCGCCGCTGGGGCTTACGCCCCGATATTTTGCTACCATGTTTCAGCGAGGGGGCGGAATGTCTCGCATGATGGTTAGCAATTTGCTAGGTGTGTTAAGAGCCCGCCTGACCAAATGGGCGGCCAAAGCTTCCTCATCCTGTGGGCCCTCGATGGGTTGCTGTCTTAGTTGAGCTGTGGCGGGGCAGTGAACCAGGTAGTGTATCAGCGGTCGACGGCTCTGGAGGCCGCAGTGTTCGCACTCCTGACCACTGAACTCGGGCCGTAGCTGCTCCAGCGTGCCGTACCCGAGCCGGAGCCTGTGCAACCGAACTTGGTCGGCTCTAGTTAGCGGACGGCCGCATTGTAGCGGCTGGTAATTTGTGGTGGCAGCGTACCATGCTGCCTGCCGCGAGGTTCTCTCCATGGTGCGATGGTGGTGATGAGCGGAGTGCCAGGTGCTCCGCTTAGCCTGCGTCTTGATCTGCTGCAGGCTGGGGAGGACGTAGCAGGATACTGCGGGCATGGTGCTAGCTGCTCGGGCTGCTGCATCCGCCAACTCGTTCCCTCGGAGCCCCACGTGACTGGGTACCCAGTTCATCCGTAGGTGCCGGCCTTCACCGGCAAGTCTCTGCGCGCTGAGGTGAATGGATGTTACCAGCTGGATGTTGTCGGTGGGGCTGGCTTGCTGGAGTGTCTGGAGGGAAGATTTGGAGTCTGTGTGTATAATTACCGCACCTTCACGATGGTGAAGGGCGTGCTCCAGGGCTTGCTGTATGGCAACTAACTCCGTCTGCAGGGTAGAACAGTGGTCGGGGGTCCTCCATGACAGCGTCTCCCCGCCGGTGACTGCCGCCGCTCCGGTCGTGCCTCGAACAGGGTCCACAGATCCGTCTGTGTAGTACACGGCTCCCCCTGGGATGCTGGCCTGTGTCACAGATGCCAGCGCGTGTAACCGCAGCTCGTGTTGTGTGCACTGTGCCTTCCTTGCTGGCGGGTTGTTGATGATGATTTCGACGGGTGGGGGCTGCCATGGGGCCGGTACAACGTAGTTTGCAACGGCCAGATCCGGACTCCACATGGCTATTTGACCGTCGTCGAACAGTGCATTGGTGGCGTCAGCTATCCTCCGTAGCCAGGTGTTTGTGCTGAAGAGGTCCCGTCGCTGCGGTAGGGTCCTTTTGATTTTGGTTCGTGCTATGGTCTCCCTGTCTTGTCGGAGGATCTTAGCCACCCGGCAAGTCGCAATATGTTGAACCCTGGAGGCCAGAGGTACCAGTCGAGTCTCACTTTGCATTATGGACATACTGGTCCAGCGAGGTGCCCCGAGCATGGTCCTCATGGCCTGGTTCTGGATGCACTCGATCCTCCTTTGTTGGGTGGGTGACAGGGAAACCAGCACGACAGCGCTGTAGTCAATCAACGAGCGGACGGCCTGTATGTAGTACAGGCGCAGCACGGCATGTGAGGCTCCAGAGTGTGTCCTTGTCATCGCCCTCATGACATTGATTCTCGTCCTCGTCCTCTCCCTTAGGTAGGTGACCTGGGTGTTGAAGGATAAGCCTTGGTCAACCCATACTCCCAGGTACTGGTACGAGCTGGTCCAAGCCAGCTGGATACCCTGAATGTGGAGGTGGGTGTCCGGGGTGGTGGCCTTAAGCATCAAGGCCTTGGACTTCTCAGCTGAGATCTTGAGGCCCAGTTCTTCACACTTGTTAGAGATAAGATCAAGGCCCTCTTGTGCTCTGGTGATCCTATTGCCTCGGGTTTTGCCCGAGACGACAAGAACCAGGTCGTCGGCATAGCTGAGAAGCGCCGTGCCACCCCGGAAGGGTAGGCTCACCAACTGTTCCATTAGGAGGTTGAAGAGGACGGGGCTGAGAACCCCACCCTGCGGAGTGCCGTTCTCTAGGTCCCGGTAGGCTGAAAGGTGGCCTTGGAACCTGACCCGGGCGCGTCGGTGTAGCAGGTAGTCCTCTATCCAGGAGAGGAGTCGTCCCTGGACACCCCGCTGTACCAGCGCATCTAGGATGGCGTGAGCACTGGCTAGCTCGAACGCTTTTTCCAGGTCGAGAAAAACGGCCACGGCAGGGCGGTTGTCTATGTGACTCAGGAGAGTCATGATGCTGTCGGCCGTCCCTACGCCCTTGGAGAATCCGAAGATGTGTGGGTGGAGGGGGCCCAGACGCCACATGAGTCGGGTGAGTACCATGCGCTCCGCTGTCTTGGCCGTGCAGCTCAGCAAGGAGATGGGACGTGGCTTGGAGGGCTCCCTGGGCTTAGGGATGGGCTGGATGTCCGCTCGTTTCCAGGTGGTTGGGAGACGTCCTACCAGCCACGAATGGTTCATCAGGGCCAGTAGTGCTGCCTCCCCGGCAGGCCCCGCGTGAGCTAGCATAGAATAGGTCACGCCATCCGCTCCCGTAGCCGTATCTCTACCTTTCTTGGCCCGGGCCAGTTCTTGTGGCGTGAAAGGTACATCGGTGACGTCAGGTGTTGCTCGCGCCGTACCGACGGCCTGCTCTCGTGCTGGCCTGAGCTGCTGCTGGAGGTTCTGCATCTGTGCGGGGAGCTGGGAGTTGGCGCACCGTGTGGCGAACATATCCGCTAGTCGTTCTGCTTCCTGTTGTGGCTCTGGGTGTGAGGCAGGACGAGGGGCGCGCTTCCCGGAAGCCGTCCTCAGTTTGGCCCACAAGTCTGCCAAGCTGGTGTGCTGGGAAAAGCTGGCACACCACTCCAGCCATTTGGCCTCCCGTACCCGGCTTGAGACTTGTCGAGCGTGTGTAACCACTTCCTTCAACAATTGTAGGTTAGTTGAAGTGGGTCGCTTGCGGTACAGCTTCCGATGAATGTTGACCAGGTGATTCTGCTCCCGGACTTCCTCATTGTAGAACCACCAGTTCCGACGCCATCGATGCCCTGGATGTCGTCTGGGGATGGCTGCTTCTGCTGCTCTTTCGATTGCTGTAGTGAATTCTGTTTCTCGCTGGTCTAGGTCCTCCGGCGGGTCGCACGCTTTCCACCAGTCATCCAGGGCGGCCTGGAACTTCTTCCAGTCCGCCCTCCGCAGGTCCCATCGAGGTGGTTGGAGCGGTGGTAGTGGGAGTGCGGCCCTTAGAGTGGTGATGACGGCGTAGTGGTCGCTGGTGAGAGTAGGATGCACACGCCAGCTACTTCCGGAAACTAGATTGGTTGACACCAGGGTGAGATCCAGTCTGCCTCCCCGGACGTGAGTGGGTTCCCCAGTATTTAGAAGGGAGATGTCCTGGACCTCTTCCAACGTGGTTGCCAGTTGGCGGCCGGTCGGGTTAGTCGGAGAGGGGGAGTGAAGCAGTGGATGATGGGCGTTGAAGTCTCCAGCTACTAAGATATTGTTGTGGGTAGCTAGTGACAGTATCTCATCGACCTCCAACAGTTTCCCGGGGCTCCTGTAGATGTTATAGATGAGGAGTGGCAGGTCGGGAAGGAGGAGCTCCACAGCCATCACCTCCACACCCTCACCACAGTGTACGGGTCGCGCAACCCTGCGGTGTGGTAGGTTATTCTTCACCAGCACCATGCAACCACGGTGTCCTATGCCTCTGTCAAGCGGGAGTGAGTGGACCGTGTAGCCCCCTATTCTCCATTCGAAGTCACCGGGTGCTAATGTTTCCTGTAGAAGCACGATATCCATGCCCTCCTCCATGATTGTTTGGAGGAGTTGGTGCTTCTTGTTGCGTATTCCCTGCATGTTCCACTGGAGCACCTTCAGGCTGCCGAGGTCGTGTGGTGCTGGAGAATTTCTCATGTGCGCATTACTCTGCTCCATCTTGGTGGTGGGGGGAGACGCTGTTGGTGGGTGTCCTGGCAGGCTGGTGCGGGTTGGGTAATGTGCCCTCGAAAGTGGCCGCCATTACTTCTCGAATGAGAAGAGAGGCCAGGTCTTCATCTCTGCCTGGAACAGTGTTTGGCTGTTGTAGCAGGCGTCTGAAGACTGCTGCAGCTGCCATGAGCATCCCCTCAAGCGGTGGGTAGCGGGTGGCAATGGGCCTGACTCCGGTCGCTGGTTTGTCTCCGGCCGGGAGTTTGGCTGGAGGGACTGCGGTAGTGGATGTGGCGAGGGTTGCCGGGGCGGTTCTCCTAGCTGGGGGTGCTGGAGTTTCTGGTGTCTTCTTCTTTCGTCGTCGACGTCTCTTGCGCCGGGCGTTGTGGATCTCTGCTTGGGGCCTAGTTGAGGGCTGGGTTTGTGTTGGGGGAGGGTTAGGCTGCTCTTCCAGTTCTTGGCGGGGGGTGGGTGCTTGACCCCAGGCTGGGCGTGATGGTGGGGGAGCGGGCACGAACAGAGGCTGCTGCTGCTGGGAGGGGGGTGGTGCGTTCCGCGCTTCGCCTTGAGGGTTTTGTCTGCCGCCAGGGAGCCGTCGGATGCGTTCTGGACAGCGAGGATGCCATGCGTGGTGCTTTTTTTGACAGTTGGGGCACCGAGCCGTGGTGGCCTGGTTCTCCTTGTGCTTCTCTATGCACACTTCCGTTGCGTGTGCTAAGCTGCATACTCCGCATCTCGTGGTGTTGGGGCAGCAACTCTGCAGGTGGTTATATCGTTGGCACTTGTAGCACCGTATCGGCTCTCGGTCGTAGGGCCTTAGGGCGTACTTTCCCCATGGCCCCAGGTCGAGTTTTTCCGGTAGGGGCCCCTCAAGTTCTACCAGAACCTGGCGGGTTGAAACTTTGTCCCGCGTATTGCGGAGCCGTTCCGCCCTGAGGACGCTGGGGTGGTCTCCCACCGCTTCCAGGGGCATATCCAATGGAAAGCGTTGGAGGATACCCTTGGTGCGCTTGTCGCTGGGGTCCAGAAGCACCAGCTTAGGAGTGGGACCCTGTGCGAGGGTGCGCATCCTAGACGTGCTATCGTCGTCCTTGGGGGTGAGTACATACTCCCCTTTCAGATTTGGCCTGATGGTCATGCTTAGTCCGGGGTTGGCTCGCTGGAGGGATAGTATGGCCTGATACTGGCTGGTGTGGCTGTTGGTCTCCCCGAGTTTGAACTTTGGAAGACCCGTCGTTCGAGGGGCGCGTTGCTTTTTGGCGGCGCCGACCACTGTCCATCCGTCGTCTCCGTTGCCGCTGCTATTAGGGGAAACGCTACCGTCTGCCTCAGTGGTGCTCCCTCTGCTGCTGCTTGCCTCGGTGATGCCTGCGCATGCGCCGTCTGAAGTGCTCCTTCCATTGTCATTACTATCTCGATCCTCGGGGTCCATAAAGCACAGATCAATATCTGAAGGTACATGACCTTTGCTGATCTTTGTCTTCGGTAGCCCATCTGCTGCTTCCTCGTCCTCCGAGTCATCAAAGATGCTTCTTTTCTTCATAGCGGACACAGCACCGGACGAGTGTAGTCAGCTGACTGACTGGAATCGATCATGCACTAGTCAAAGACAAGAGAAAACACATATCTTATATTCAGAGGAGAGAGGTGGAGTAAGGGAACATGGGTAAGACATATCAGGTGGCGTCTATATTGCTACGCGGGCTTTGTGGCAAGTCATCCGCTTTTACGATAGATGGAAGTAATTTGTTAACTGCCAAGGTGGTTATATGATCAGGTGATCATTGTCCTTTTGAAATGTTAAAATTGGAGAATTGTTTAATTAAGGAAGATTCAATGATTTTCCTTTTATAACTACATTTTGATTTGAATATTATTTTTGCCTCGTCCCAATTTATGCGGTGATAATTGTTGGCGACGTGTTGGAATACCGCGGAGTTCTTATGTTCTTTTATTCTTGTTTTCAATTCTCTACCCGTTTGTCCCCAATATACTTCATCATATTCTGAGCAGGGCATTTTATAAACTCCGAGGTTTATATCTTCTGTTGGTCTGTGATGAACGTTGACTATTTTTCTGAATATATTATTGGGGTAACTATAAATTATATTTACGTTATCTTTTGGTAGCATTTGGGAGAAATCATTGATAAATTTGTTATATGGAAGTTTTAGTCAATTTTTGTTCCATTTATGATGCTGAGATGGGTGGGAAGTGGATTTATAGTAACTGGTTTTGGCCTTACTTAAGGGTTTGTTTATAAACCATTCTGGGTACCCTAATCTTCTTAACTGATTTCTTATGGTTGAAATTTCTGAATCCAAATAAGATAGGCTGCATAGTCTTAGTACCCTTAGAAAAAGACCCGAGGCAACGCTATATTTGATATCATCGGGATGGTTACTATAGAAAACCCACGCAAAGGAAAGGCGGGGTGAAAGTAGCAAGATATTCCAACTGAAATATAGGAAAAATTGTCAAGACCAGAATGTCCCCAGCAACATTTTTCGCATTCCTTGCATCAGGTGCACCTCTACATATTACGGTGAGTCAGGTCGAGGCGTTGAGAAACGCTTAGCCGGGCATAAGAGGGACATGAAGTCACACAAATCATCCAACTGACTCGTTCAGCATGCTGACAAATCTGGAGACATGAAAAAAACGGTTGAAGCTGACAATATTAACACGTTTAAAAATACCAAATACAGGGAAGGTTTCGTATGTTTATTGAAGCTAGCAGGCAAATTGATAAATACAATTGGAAAGCATGTACCTGGTACGGGAATGGGATTCCCTGGATAGCCAGCGGGATGACCTGTTCAAGTTTTCAATTTCGAGTGAGTATAATTGTAAGGTTCGAGTTGTTTGTAGACAGCTTACTGAAGAAGACCGAGTCGGTAGAAACGTATAAGCAATAAAGGAGTTCCAGCCCATCTTCCCTTATTTTTTATCAAACCACAATCAAATATATATATATATATATATATATATATATATATACTGTATATATATATTATATATATATATATATATAATGTATATATATATTGTGAGTGCCGATTGCACTATGTATAAAAATATCTTGATGTATGATATTATACAGGTAAATTATGATATGTACTAAGGTTAATTACGAATCACGGCTTATGACATTTGATCTGTGTCAAGTACCAATTGTATAATGTTCGAGTGGATTGACAAATTGTATATGTACTAAGGTTAATTACGAATCACGGTCTATGACATTTGATGTATGTTGAGTACAGATTGTACAATGTCTGGGTGCAATATGAAAATATATATGTGAGAAGATATCGATGACATGTGCGAGAAATAATTGAACTTAATGGCAACTACAAGCCCGTGTTGTTACGTATATAGTTACAATGTATGTAAAATAAAATGGAAAATGTTATTGTCGAAATTGATGTACTGTAACGATCCATTATATATATATATAAATCACAAGAGTATTTGTATACCACATTATTTTTCTTGAGTTTATCCGTGGTAGCTGTCATGTTATTTTTCATCACCAGCGATGATGTTCTAGGGTTACGGTAAAAGATTATAAGGTTTTATAAAGACATTATCCACAAAAATTGTAAGCCTAGAAAAGAAGAGGACAAAATAAACTTTATAATCTTTTACCGTAACCCTAGAACATCATCGCTGGTGATGAAAAATAACATGACAGCTACCACGGATAAACAAGAAAAATAATGTGGTATACAAATACTCTTGTGATTTATACAAAGACGGTGTGCTTTGTCAAGAAGAGTATATAGGCCATACCACACAAACTTTAACTCAGAGGCTCACACAACATATGCAAAATGGCGCGATAAAAACCCACGTGACAAAATCCCACAATACCAGCATTACACGGGACCAGCTAAATAAAAGCACCTCAATTTTGGTTAAGGATACTAACAGAAAGAAACTGAAATGTTTAGAGGCTGTTTTTATTAGAGACCATATGCCATTGATAAATATACAACAAAATATGTGCGGCACTTTAGAACCCTTCGGAGCATCCCGCGTCACCAACAGAACATGACGCGTGTTACCAATTGACCTCTCCTTTATGTCTCTTTTTTCTGTATTTTTTCTGTATTTATATTCTTGTAAAAAAAATTCTTCAATAAATTAACCAGAAGATGCCTAATGTATAGGCGAAACGTCGTTAAATGTTGTTTTTTATTTCCAAACATGGACTCGTTCGGAAATGTGATATTTTCTCTCCCTGCTTCAGAGAAGAAAATACTGAGGAAAATAGAAAGTCTTAAGAAGAAGATCACCAACGCAGAGTATGCAGTGATTTTTAATAGAAAATGTATTAATGAAAACCTGCTCCCTAAGTTCACTAATATATATATATATACACATATATATATATATATACATATATATTATATATTATACATATGTATATATACATATATATATATATACATATATATATATATATACATACATTCATACATATATGTCAATTTGAATTTTTTTAGTGAATTCCTTATTATGTACCTTTAGACCAACATATCTTTTATAGCTGCTTAGTTCACACAAATTTTCATTTAGATATAAGTTTATTTTTTTTTCACCCAAGTGCCTCAAAAGCTCCTACATTGCTTGTATGTGTTGCTTTATATTACTTTGAGTCTCTATTTTTGTCTTAATTATTTTTCTGATTGTTTTGTGGTACTGAGTGTATTGAGGTCATACAAGCGTACTTCCACGCTTTTATATTGCTCAGTGATGGAATATTATAACGACAAAAATTAAATAAAAACGTTACGTAAGAAATCCTCAATCAAGAATTAATTTCTGTTCTAATACGTCATCTGCCTTTCTCCATCACCACTTTCCTGCAGGGAATAGACCGCACGATTCTCACCAACACAACACACTTTTTTTTTTTTTTTTTTTTTCCTCCGAGCGCAGCGAAGTGGATTTTAATTTTTCCAATGGCTTCTTTTTTGCCCACCCTTCCTTTTTTTTCGCCGTGGTGGGGATGAGGGACGGGGAAGAGGAGGGAGGGGGAGGGGGGGGAAGGGAACGGCGATTTGCATATGCCGCGGACGAGAAGGTGGTTTTGCCTCAAACTTTTGTTTTGGTTTTTGTTTGGTTAGTCCTTGCTTTCACTCTGCCCGGGAAACTTTGTGTGAATTTGATTATGCAAGGCGGCTATCTGATGCATTTTTTTCCCTCTTCCCTTCCGCCTCGGTGGTGGTGGAGGCGGTGGAGGTGATGAGACTCACGAAGCCGGTTATGGAAAGGAGCTTTGAGAAGCTTACATGCGTTTTTCATTTTGTTACTTAGTGACCAAAAGAAATAAAATTCTCTTTTTTTTTTCTTCTAATGAGCACTGGTGATAGAGGTTCTTACATGATTCAAGCTCTAGTTTTAGTTTATTTAACCTGTAGTTTTAGTTTATTATTGTTCATATTCTACAGATCTATCTTATATTCCAAGGTCCCTTGCTGGTTTGCTTATCAGTGTCGTCCATCGCCCCCCCCAAAAAAAAAGAGATAAATGCTGTTGCTCTTGCTTATGATGATGTTTATGAAAATGATGATAACGATAATGACAGCGACGATGATAATACAGATGATACTGATGATAACAGTACGCATAGTAACAACAACGAATGACAAAAAACAAAAATGAGAGTAATGTGCCCTAAAAAATCTTTCAAAGAATGAAAAGGATTGCATTTTTTTTTTTTTTCAAAAACACAAAACTAGAATCTCTGAGCCAGGGCCATGTAAGCAGCTGAATTGGGGAAAGAAAGTTTGGTGCTAAATGATTTGATTCAGCAGAGTGACAAGTTCAAAACCCCGTTTAGCCTTGTGTTTGAATAAAATAGTTTGGTGTCAGCCAGGACAAATTATATCAATCTAAAGGGTTAATACATCAATCACCTTCTTACATACCTCGTGTAGGGCACTGACTACATAGCATTATGCAAGAAATATCATAGATATTTGACCGACACCCCAAAGACCGACTCAAGTGAAGTTTTCTTATGCTCGAAAATAAATCTCTACTCATAGGGAAAAGGTTGCCTCCAATTCTTCTCTCATGCTCCTATAGCGTGGGGGACAGGAACACCATCATCGCGTTCTCTGTGTACTACAGAGGGCAATTAATTGGGAAAGAGTGATGGTACTGGGGGAATCCCATTTTCTATCATTTTTCTCTCGCGAAGATTCAAGTTATGCTCTGACTTGGCCACCCCTTATCAGCAAAATTTGAACATGCTCTTTTTCAACCCTTCCTCCCCACCCCCCAAATATATATATAGTATATTATATATATATACAGTATATTATATATATATATATATATATATATACACACACACAATTATATGTACATATAAATATACACACATGTATATATACACACACATATATATTATATGTATATACATACGTATATATATATATATATATATATATATATATATACATATATATACATACATACGTATATGTATATTACACACACACATATATTATATTATATATATATATGTGTGTTTGTATACATTATACATATATAAATATATATATATATACATAAATATATATATATACATATATATATTATATATACATACGTATACATATTACACACACACACACATATTATATATTATATACATACATACACATATATATATATATATATATATATATATACACGTGTGTGTGTGTGTTCATAAATATTATTTATATATGTGAAATTAATGTTGCCACAAACTATGATAGCCTTTGTAAGGAGAAAGCATGTAAATGTAAAATGATTGTATAATTTGACCAAATGTTGAAATATTGGTTATTTTTATTTTTATTTTTCCGGGCGGTAATATACTCGAATTCAAATATAATGAAAAAGTATTTCAATTCTTCTCTTACGGCAGAATATATTCTATTTCTAAAGAGCGTCTACCTCCTCAAATTAATTTTTTCTTACTTTAACATTTTATTTTTGCTTCTTTTTCCAGACAGTCATTATGCCACGGAAAAGAAAAGGTTAAGGGTTAAATTTAGGTGGTTTATGGTGTGGGAACACGCCACTACTGTAGTATCCCCTTAAGTCGCATAGCATTTTTGTGATATAAGAATTAATATGATTAAACGAACTATTGTATGTGTCCATAATATCATTTATATTTCTGAAACTGATGTTGCCACAAACCAGGATAGCTTTTGTAAGAAGAAAGCATGTAAATGTAAAATAATTGTATAATTTGACCAAATATTGAAATATTGGTTATTTTCATTTAATTTTTGTGCGGGCGGAAATTGATTATTCCCAAACTCCTCCTAGATTTTTGCAGATAAACCCGAATAACTATATATATTCTGTAGATAAATAAACGAGATACATTTCTTCATCTTTTAGGTGTAGACATCTATTGTCAATACACTTACACACACACACACACATGGACATACATACGCACGCAGAAGAATGTGTACATATGATATTTGTGTTTGTGCATGCATGTATTTTCAAACTAGGGTTTCCCGAAGGTTAACCTTCGGGGGGGGGGGGGCGCACACCTGGGAGGGAGAGTGTTTAAAGCTATACTTCATTTCCCCCAAAAATTATTTTGATTAGGGTTAAGGATTAAAGTTAGGTGGGGTATGGTTAGGTTAGGGATTATTCACCCACTCGCAGCAACGCGCGGGTAATTTGCTTTCATAATCTATATCTCTCCTACAATGATGGCACTCAGCGCGTGGAGCTCGTAGAGACCTTCAATGGGATACCTACTCTTGCATATCTAACTCCAAAATTATATCTTCTGTGAGCGACAAACTGGTCATGTTTTAGGGTTTTTTCAAGTCAGTCTAAGAAATTTGCTCTTCAAAGTGTTATGAATAATGAATGCCAGGATAAGTGCAAATTACATTCTTTTGTATTGGCAGACCACTCTAGTCTCTCCCCAATCCCACACTGAATTGATAGGGGCATCATAAATTTTTCCACGTTGTTTAAGCAATTGTGTATTTTGCCTGTTGCCGTTAGTATAGAATTTTATCTGGCCTGAAAACCTAATAGAATAATTCAATACATGTGGTTATTCCACACATAGAAAGATGAACCATTGGTAATTTCTGGCCCATATATTTTGGTCGAAGCCTATGTTGAGTCCTACAATTATAATCAGTGCTCTACAATTAATACTCTTGTAAAAAAGGGGCTGCATACTAACTGTAACGAATGTATACCAATGGTAATGCTTTGACCAATCCAAGATTTCCTACCTGTCAGTCTGGACAGGCCATGTGCCAGCTTGATGACATGGCCATCACAACCAAGCTACGACAAATGCCACGGGAGAAAGTGACCTTCCGGAAGTGGGAGAGGACGGACGTCAATTTCGATGGGCGTGCGACTAAAAAAGTCAAGCTCTAGATATGGTCGGATTCGTGGGGGAGGTACTTGGACAGATGGCTGAGTTCCGGCCCCACTGCCATCGGATTTGGGCAATCTATGGCCAGCTGCAGCACCTGAAGTCGGTTCTGAAACCAAAGTGTGAGGTGATGATCCAACTGGACTTTTCTGAAAACTGGTGCTGCAAATACCAGGAGTCAGCGCTTGCTACTACAACAATAAGCAGATTACCATCCATCCGATGGTTGTCTACCACAGAGATAACGACAATATCCTGCATTATTCATACGTGGGTATTACAGCCGAGACAACACACACTGCCCCAACAGTCATGGCGTTCATCAAAGCCTTGATGTCGCACCTCAAAATCGCTTTACCAGAGACCTGGTGCACTCCATCAGTGATTCACCGAGTGCTCAGTACCGGAACAAAACGGTTTGTGCCATAGTCTCCAAATTCTATGACGCATTCTCAATGAAAGCCACATTGACATGGCTCGAGGCAGGACACGGGAAGGGCTCCTGCGATGGAATTGGAGGTGCAGTCAAGAAGGCAGCAGACAACATCATCAAGTCTGACGGGCCAATCCAAGATGTACAGGAGCTATGTGAGGCACTGCGCAAGGAAGCCATCAAACCTCAGATCCTGCAAGTCAGCCCAGAGACGATAGCAGAGCTGAAGAAAGAGCTGTCTGTGTGGAAAATCCCAATGGTTCCAGGTATAATGTCTACACATGCTATCTGCTGCATTGGCGATGGCGAACTTGTGAAGAGAGACCTTCCGTGCTTCCAGGAGTGCTGCTATGAGCCTGGTGGAGTTTTCCACCATGCTTTTGCAGACTGGTCTAGTGCATTCAAAGATGCTCTCATCTGCAACAGGGAAGACAGCACCTCAACCCTAGGAGCCCTGCAAGATGGTCCGATCACAGCAACATCAGTGGGTATAGGCTCATATGTAGCAGTCGCATATGGCAAGCGTTGGCATGCTGCAAAGATCATCGCTCTTCAGTAGCTCTAGTGTTCACTAGTACAAAGCAGGACAGAGCCAGGGAGATAAAGATGTTTGATTATGGTACTAATCGGTTGATTTACGAGTTACCGATTTATGTGTTACCAATTTACAAGCTACAGAGTTAAGTGTTACCAAATTACCTATTACCAATTTACATGTTACTGTTAGCATACGCCTTTGGGAGCCTCTTCCTGGTCAAAGCCAAGAAAAAAGAACTTGTAAATTGGTATTTCTGTGGCACTAGTTTTTACTTGTTTCAAGCAGGACAGACGGAGGACACATAAAAACTTTTTATCTAAGTGTTACCGATTTACGTGTTACAGTTAGAATACGCGTAACCATTAGTATGCGGTCAATAAAGACGCATAATATCGAAATCCACGGTATATTTCTTATTGATTTTTCCTTAGGGGTTGTCCCGGGCAGTATCTGAGCCACTCAAACTATTTAGAATTAACTAATTCCTTAGTTTTGGATTACAATATGGCCTTAAATCCTCATTAATTGGGAGACAACCTGCAAGAAACTACTAAAGAAGAGATACAGCTGCCAATTGTTATAGCAGAACAGGCACCTACCGTTACCTGGAACTCATAAGAAGGTACATTGAGTACAACAACTAAGATATATGAAAATTTTTACATGAAAATAGCAATTGTTTTTTTTTCGTAGTGAAATTCACAGTTGTGTTACCGTTAGTATGCAGTTTATAATGATCCGTGCAAATAAAATCTACTTACCTGTATGTCATAGCCCTTTTTCAACATATAGCCTGGAGCCTTTACTACAATATCGGTCAGTTACAACCGATGTACACTACCAGGGAAATTATGGCACTCTGTGACATGAGGCTATATCGAAGGAAACTTCAATTTCTATGGTGTAGTGATTTTTCAATATAAGAATAAATATAGTTGAATCCATCTTTGGGTAAGAATAATTATGAAAACCGGTAATTAACTGAAAATCTTATATTAGCCTTGTTCAGAGCTATTACAAGTGAGTAAATCCATGTGCATACTAACGGTAACACCATGGCAGGACTTGTTAATTGACTGGCCTGTAACATGAAAAGTTACAGAGATTAGTGTTCCCAGCTTTCAGTGCTAATTCCAGGAGATGATTACTTTTGCTAGCAAAACCATCAGAAGATAGCTTGGTTTATTTTCTACCGCCTCTGAGCACCAAATGTCAACGTTTCGTACGAATCGTCCATATATATATATATATATATATATATATATATATATATATATATATATATATAATGTAAATTTATACATACATACATACATATATATATATATATATATATATATACATATATTATACATATATATATATACATATATACATATATATATATATACATATATATATATACATATATATACATATATATATATATATACATATATATATACATATACATATATATATACACATATATATACACATATATATACATATATATACACATATATATACATATGCATATATATATACATATACACATATATATACATATACATATATATACATATACATATATATACATATATATATACATACATATATATACATATATATACACATACATATATACACATACATATATATATATGTATACATATATATATATATGTATACATATATATACCATATATATATACCATATATATATACCATATATATATATATATATATATATATATACATACATATATATACATACATATATATACATACATATATATACATACATACATATACATATATATATACATATACATATATATATACATATATATACACATACATATATATACATATACATATATATACATATACATATACATATATATACATATACATATATATATATATATATATATATTATTGCTTATTCATGCACCTGATTATGGAATATGACACATTACCACGTGTTCAAGATATCTCTACACAAGAAAAAACATAATTTTTTCTTTTTTCTTTTTAAATAATCCCTGAACTTAGCAAGGATAATGGATCTCGCAGCACGTTTATGCTTCCTGTCTTCCCTGCATTGTGCATATTCTCAAGATTTTTTTGTACACTAAGACAATTTCATGCAATAACAGTAATACAAGTAGCCCATTCTTCATCACTGGACCATATTTAAGACTTTTTTCTGACGTATATGCTACAAACTTTAATATGTCTTCATGCTTTTTGGACAATCCATTTCTAATGTACTACGTTAGTATCTGTTAAATGTTCTTATTCATTGGTTGAGGACTTCCTTACTGCAGTTGATTTAAGGAATAACAGGTTTGTTTACACTCACACTCAACCATGTGTGCTTGCAAGTGGACTAGATCCCGTCAACATTGTCCCCGTCTTCTGAGTGCAGTTTTGAGGTACTAAGACTCCATCCCAGTTCCAGATTTTATTGCTGTGAGCTTTATAAGTATTCCCTCCGCATTTTCAAGTGGGATGAGCTGACGACAGTGACTGCTATACTCTTTACATTTTTATATGTAGGTATAAAGAATCCCAAATTAATAAAACACAGAACACAGACAACATCTCGACGTTTTATCCAAGAGAAATATACATGAAGGCCCAAGAAATGTCGTCATCTACTGAAATATTTCTAAAACATTTCGTGTGTGTGTGTGTTTTTTTCAAATACTTCAACTTGTTTTTTTTTTTGTTATTATTCTTTCGAATGTGATCAATTGTTCACCACATCCAACACACCATCCTGGACCGTGCATACAAAATTCATCATGGCCACCACCAAGTAAGTTTCTTGACTTTTGGCTGGAGGAAGATCCCTGTCGTCCTGGGTAATTATTTACATTCACTGCCCTCCTTCTCATCACCACCTCCTCCTCCACCACTACCATTACCACCACCATCATAACTACCTCCGCTAACCTGTACCACCTCTTCATACAGTATATCACATTTCCTTCTACATCCTCTACATCTATTCTTTACTTCTTCCTCCTTTTCCTTAACCACGTTCAGATCCTCCCCCTCTTCCTCATCTTCTTTTTCTTCTTAATTTTTCCCCTCCTCCTCCTTTTGCGCCTCATTTTTTACTTTCCTTCTTCCTGTTCATACTGTAATTTTTTCCATTTTCTTTCCCCCCACCCGTCTCCAGTACTCTTCTTCCTCCATTTCCTCCGCTTCACCCTCCCCTCCTACTACTCCTCCTCTTCCTACTCACTCTTCCTTCTTCTTCCTCTTGTGTACCTCCAATGCTAATTCCAGGTCTTCTTTTACTACATCATCCACTCCATCCGATGTCCCTTTTCCTTCGTTACCATTCTTCATTCTCATCACCCTCAACTCTCTTTACAGACCTTTCTCTAAATAACTTCACTTGTTCTTCCAATCCATCCGTACCTCTCCCTAGTCTCTCTTTTTCCCTCTTTTTCTGTTTTTGCTGTTGATTTTGCTACCTTCTTTTTCAGTTGATTTAATTACCACTCACTATCACATACTATTTCACCTCCACCTCTACCTCCTCTACCACATCCTTTAAAGTGCGTCCCTTTTATCTCGATCCCTCTCATGTCTATTTAACCAAATCGAATTTTTATTCAGAAACTTCGATCAAAAGTATTTTTTCTCTTTCTCTTCCTTCCTCCGATTCCTCAGTCTTATCTCTATTACTGACATTTTTTCTTTTGGATGCATATCCATATATATGCGTGTGAGTGTAAGTGCGTGTGTGTTTATATGTGTGCATGTGATTCACCATTGTCTTGGATCACGTGTTGGACTCGTGATCAACAGTTATTAACCACCCGGATAAGAGCTCAGAGCTCGCATGACCGATCTATGGGTAATACTATGACCTTACACGCACACACACACACACCCAACTCCCCGCCCACGAGAGTTGGAGTAACAACCTGCAGCGCAGCGATACTGAAATTATTTCAGCCCTGGGCGGGAGTCGAACCCGGACCGCTGTAGTGGCAGGCGAGAATTCTAACCACCGTATGTGTGTGTGTGTGTGTGTGTGTGTGTGTGTGTGTGTGTGTGTTTACTTGTTTATGTGTATTTCTGTTTATCACTTACAATGTTTCCTAAAGTCTCCACACTCTATCTCAATTCAGTTCTATGCCATATTTTTTATCCTTTTTAACCCTGTGGTGGGGGAAAAGAAAATTGCCACCAAGTATTTCCACTTGAGTCGTATGAGGCGATAAAAACGGGATGGAGATAAGACAAGGAATCCTTTTCCCTGTAGCCCCACAGGGGACATTCCTAAAAAAAAGTAAAGGCATAAGAGGGTGCAGGAGTTTTCCAACCAGCACTCTAAGGTTTGTGTCTTTTATTGTGCGTGGATGTGGTACAAATGAAAGTAAAATGGAAGAGATAGGCAGTATGTTTGTGAGAAGAAAGATGCATGTGTTGGCATTGAGTGAAACTAAGTTGAAAGGGAGGGGAGAGTTTGAGTTTGGGAGTGTAGTTGGAAGGATCTAAGGAGTGAAGGGAGGACGAGGGAGAGAAGGGATGGCTATACCTGTACGTGAAGAGATAGGTAAACGTGTAGTGGAGTAGAGGGTTTCTTCAAGGTTAATGTGGATGAAGGTGAAACTGGGAAGGGAGATGTGGGTTTTTGTAAGTACATATGGCCCTAGTAGTGAGAAGAGTGTACAGGAAAGGGGGGCTTTTTGGATAAATTTACACGAGTGTATCGAGGGATTAGGGAAAAATGTCAATGCAGTGGTGTTGGAGACCTTAATACTAGGGTAGGAAATGAACCAATAGACAGAGTAGGTTGGGAAGTGTGGAGTTTCAGGAAAAAAAAATCGTAGTGGAGAGTTGATGGGGGAGATGTGTTTAGATAGTTGGTGATAGCAAATAGTGTTTAGGAAGAAAGTCAAGCATAAATACACATGGGAGAGGGTGGTGGATGAAAGGGTGGTAAATAGAGCGTTAATGAACTATATATAGGTAACCAGGAGTACAGTAGTAAGAGTTAAGGATGTACAAGTTGTAAGGGAAGAGAGTGGGGGAATATCATAAATTCTTTTGGAGGAAGGTAAGTTGGGAATGGGGGATAGACGGAGAAAGAGTAAAAGGACAGAGGGTAGGGAGGTGCTTAAAGTGAACTGCTTAAATGAGAAAGAAAAGGAGAAAGAGTACATAAAGTACCTGAGAGAAGAGTAGGAGGGAGTGAAGGATAGAGTAGAACTAGGAGTTTAGGAGGAATGGGGATGGTTCAAGGAGGTTCAAGGAGGTTCAAAGATGGTGTGTGGAAGAAGGAGGACGGGAGAAAATAGAAGGAAGGGTAGTGAGCGGTGGGATGAGGAAGCGAAGAAAGTTGTAGAAAAAAAGAAGCGAGCTTTCACAGATTGGCTACAAAATAGGACGAGAGAATTATATGAGATGTAGGAAGAAAAGAAAAGAGAAGTAAAGCATAAGATAGAAGAGGCAAAGAGGAAAGCAGATATGAAATGGAGTAAAAGTATGACAGAACATTTTGAAATTTTGAAATTAGGAGTGGAAGAGGAGGCGAATCAAGTAGAGAAGAAAATGTAAAAGGTGAGATAATGGAAGAGACAGCAGTAAGAGGAAGATGAGCAGAGTATTTTAGGGAGTTGCTAAGTGTAAAGGAGGATAGGGAGGGAAAGGTAGTTGCATTGGTAAGCGCTAAGAAAATGACAATGATGAGCAAGGAAAATGGAGGAAAAATAAGGAAAGATGAGGTGAAGGCAGTTGTTAAGATCATGAGAGAAGATAAGGCATCTGGGTTGAATGAATGTCATGTAAATGTCTAAAAAAGTAGGTACCGTGATGGTGGACTTGCTGGTGAGGTTATTCAAGGTTTGTTTAAGAGAGGGTAGAGTGCCGGAGGACTGGAGGAGTGCCTGTATAGTTCCACTTTGCAAGGGAAAGGGGGACAAGTGTGAGTGTAGTAGTTTCAGAGGGATCAGTTTGTTAAGGGTAGTTAGGAAGGCTTATGGGAGGGTCTTGACTGAGAGGATTAAGAGAGGAGCAGAGAGAGTAATTAGTGAGGAACAGTGTGAGTTTAGGACAGGTAGGGGTTGCATGGATCAGATTTCTGTGGTAAGACATATGTGAGAAAGCTTTAGGAAAAGGTAAGGATATTTTTTTGGGTTTTTGTGGATTTGGAAAAGGCTTATGACAGGGTAGATAGGAAGGCACTGTGGGGGGTATTGCAAAAATATGGGATAGGAGGAAAGCTTTTAAGAGCAGTCACGAGTTTTTACGAGAGTAGTAGAGCTTGTGTTAGAATTAGAAATGGACAGAGTGAATAGTATGAGGTAAAGGTGGGACTTCGTCAGGGAGTGTGTTATGTCGCCCTGGCTGTTCAATCTTTACATGGATGGGGTGGTGCGAGAGATAAATGGGTCGGGGATTGGAGATAGTTAAAGAAAATAGAGAAAAATAGTAATAAGGGAGCCTGGAAGAAGTGGATAGTTTTAGATACTTAGGTGCGAATGTGGCGGGAAAGGGAGGAGTGGAGGTGAAGGTAGAATGTAGATTAAGAGAAGCAAGTAAATGCCTTGGGGGATTAAAAAGTGTAATGAGAAATAGACATTTGGGAATGGATGATAAGAGGAGATTGTATGTATTAGTGATTGTGCCGACAGTACGGTATGGGGCAGAAACATGGAACACAAGAAAGAGAGGAGTTTGAATGTGTTTGAGATGAGGTGCCTGAGAAGTATGATAGGGGTTACTAAGCTGGATAGAGTAAGAAATGGTGAAGTCAGGAGGAGAACGGGGGTGGGAAGGGAGTTGGGAAATACGGTTGATAAAAGAGTATTGGGATGGTTTGGTCATATGGAAAGAATGAGTGAAGAAACGCTAATAAAAAAGGTATGGAAGGCAGAGGTGGAAGGAGTGAACATGAGGAGGCGGCCAAGGATGAAATGGATGGATGGGGTAAAAGGGACATTGGGAAAGAGGGGAATGTCTGTTGAGGAAAGACGGGAGAAGACAGAAGACAGAAGAGAATGGAGAATGGTTGACTGTGATGCATGAGGGGGTGTGGTTGGCGATGAGGGTTGAGGGAGTATGTGTGAAAAATAAATTGACGCAGCCCGAAGAGATTTCTCCACGTCTTCTACATTTCTGCATGTGGGAACCTCCGTGGGTGGTCGCCGATTTGATGAAGCGGCTTTGCTGTGGATGTGCTGTGTCTTGCGACACTGCTTCTGACCCAGGGAAGTGGGCGAGATGCAGGGATGACCCGTCACCCAGGAGGTGCCAAGAGAAGAGGGAGTGAGGGGGGTGGATGGGAGTGGAGTATGTGGGGATGGAATGGGAGTGAATTTAATGCCTTTGGTTTTTAGTTACCTTCCATGTAAGGGGGAAAAAGCCTTTGGTGTATGTATGTATGTATTTTTGGACCTCCCTTTCTTTCTGTCGTCTTCAGGTAGGTATCTTTTCTTTCTACGCTTCACTTTCCACTATTGTTCTCATTGTTTTGATATTATCAATACTACTGCGATTATATTATCATTATTATTATTATTATTATTAATCATAACATTAGTGTTATTTCTTCTTTTTCATACAATAAACTTCATACATCTTCGTCTTTTCTTGTTTCCAAAATCTTCTCTATTTCTTATAAATAATTTCTCATATTTTTTTTCTCACAGAATCATTTTTACACAATTTCATTCTCTCTTCATATCCTCTTCTCACATATTCGTCTTTCTTACTTCCTGTCATGTTCTTCTCCAATCACAATTCACTCCCTTCTCTCGGTCTTCTCTTCTTTCAATTGACTTCAGGTTTGATTGCAAAAGAATCCTCTTCGTCTTCGTCTTTCTCTTCGTTTTCTAATTCGTCGTCGTCTTCTTCTCCTTATCCTTCTCCATCTACTTCTCTTTCGCTTCTCCTACTTTTCCTTCTCATTATCATGCTTATTTTAATTCTTAATCCATCCTTCTCATTCTACTACTCCTTCTTCTTCTTGTACTTCTTTCTATTTCTTTTTTCTCTTCCTTCTCCTCGTTCTACTCTTCTTTCTCCTTTTTTCCCCTCTTCTCCTTTTCCTTCTCCTCCTCCTCCTTCTTTTCCTTCTCCTACTTCTCCTTTTCCTCCTACTTCTTTTCCTTCTCTTTCTCCATCTTCTACTTTCCCTTCTACTTCTTCTCATTCGTCTCTGCTTTGTTCTTTGTCTGGATATTTACTTTCTTCTGTATTTTTTTTATCTCCATTAACTTTTGTCTGTTCGCATTTACCATTCTCTATTTCCTCCTGTTTCCCTTCCTTTATATAATTTTCTTTGATTTCTTCTTTCCCCTTTTCATCGTTTCCATTTCACCTCCTTCCCATCATTGTTTTTTTATTGTTCTTGTCATCTTAATTTGTCCTGATTTTCCCTAATTATCTTTCTTATCTTATTCCTTATTTTCTACAATCTTTTCTTCCTTACTCTTCTTTGCTTCCCTCTCTTCCCATTCTTCTTCGTCCCATCATGTCATATTTTATTTTCAAAAATGTTAACAACATCGCCTTTCTATTTGATGCACTATTTTTTCTTTTGATTATTTTTCTTGCTTTTTTTTCATATTTCCAATTAAGATTTTGGATTACCCGCACCGGGTTCTCAAAATCACTTTCAGCAACAATATTTAATCTTATAAAAGTTTAATTTTTTCAATACTTCGAAGACACAGACTCTGAAGAAGGTCATGATCTTCCATCAGGACATCAGGAGCTTCTTGGCCATTCTTGAAAATATCACCTTTGCCTTAAATTCAAATATAGACATGGTAGAGGACAGTCATCTATGGCCATTGGGTGTCGAGCTCAGGCTTCTATAGTTAAGATACGAGGTTAAAACTCAAAGCTTACTGTGATACATGTCAGATTACTTCAAGAAAGAAAAAATTGCAATTAAATTGACAAAATTTGCATTCGAAAGGACGGGATTCACAAAACCAAAAATGAATACAAAGTTTTCCAGATCATCTATAAGATAAGGAAATTTTAATATCTTTGTTTTAGCATTTATCTATCTACAATTTAATTAAAAGAATAATGAGCAAAAAAAAAATGATGTGATCAGATGGCAGTATCAGCAAAATTGTTGCAATGAAAACCAAACCACAACATAATGAACGGCTTGCATAACTTGACCTCACGTTCCATCATGATCACCCCCCCCCCCCCTAACTCCCACTCTTCGGGAGAAGACGGAAGTTGTATTGTGTTTGCGAAGGATTGGATTACCGATCATTATTTTGAGAGGTAAACCTATAGAGGTGAATTTAACATATTAAGTGCTTTGAACTTGAACTCAATGGGAAATGAAGCCTACATAAGACCAGTGAGTCTTACAGGGAACGAAGTATATATATAAAAAAAAAAAAAAAAAAAAAAAAAAAAAAAAAAAGTAAAAACAACAATACATCACAAAGTGAACGCAAAGTTCCTGGAGGAAGATGTTTTGTTTTCTGATATCAGTATTACTTTATGATAATTTCAGATATGATGAGTGATATGAGTGATATTATTGTGTACAACAGAAGGGAAAGTAGAATTTCGTGTCCAGGGGCACGATCGTGTTTTCTAGAAAGGTTGCAAATTTTGAAGATATAAGAGAAGACCCTTATGAAAGTGATTATCTTCATTGGGTATTCTATGGCTATAAAAGATTGCTCCAAAGGAATACAATCATCAGCGTGAAAGAAGATTTCCCAGAAAATTTGAACACATTAATCTACGATTTTTTTATTTTTTATTCTGTAGATGGAGAGGGGAGAGGAGAGGGAAGGGAAGAAGGGAAGTGGGTAAAGGGCTGACCGGACGAAGCATTTCAATTTTGGTCAAACATATTTCGATTAACCAACACCTACATATTGAATTACTAGTGCGGCATTATTCGTGTGTGTGTTTGTTTGTGTGTGTGTGTGTGTGTGTGTGTGTGTGTGTGTGTGTGTGTGT
>NC_134799.1:42593462-42600962 GCF_046742065.1 Oratosquilla oratoria | reverse complement strand
TTATTTCTTCCTATTTCAAATTAATTTTCTGTCATATTTCTATCTTTTGGCTGTTCAGTCGCACTGTTCGCATTCCGTTTTCTGTGGCACACGCTCCCCATTTTCTAAGATGAATTCAGATTTCTTTCCCCAAAGAAAAGAGCTAATGGTTCCTGGTGCAATTTAAATAGCATTCGTTGGTCATATTCGAGGCTTGTAAGAGGTCTTATTTCATATCTTGAGTAACGACTTTTGCATTTCTGTGCTTTTAACTGAACTACGTTTTCTCGTACATTTTATTTTAGCATTTCTATATCACATTGATAATGGTGATTATGCATATTTGTTTAACGATTTTATCAAGTAGTTTTGTTTGCTTATGTTTAAATAGAGTTTAAAATATTAATTTCAATGAAATAAACTATAATATCTATTCTGGCTAAAGCCACATAATTTTATTCTTTCTAAAGCTGAATATATATTTTTTGTATACCCTTTTGTGACACGAACATACTCATCATATTTTATCGTAGTTGCGTCTAAGCGACGTGCATTCATCTGAGTGAGGATCTTTCTTGTCAAATACTTGCTTTAAAACTTGAACTATCACGGTCAACTAACGAATTTCATTCTAGCTATCGTCATGCATTTTTCTTTTTTATTTCATGACTATGACTGGTATAGAATAATTATTCTAACATTCACTGTCACAGTCGATTCCCAAGTTTTAGTCTACCTGCCGTTTAACGACCATATTCGATTCAGTAAAACATATCGACAGATGTTATTTGTTTAGAAGCCGGTCCTCTCTATAATTAGATCGTTCTGTTCTCACAGAACAAAAAAAAATTTTTTTTATTGTGATGAGGAGCTGATAGCTGAATAAATCATTAAAATAATCTTAAATTCTCCCCTTCATTTCCTTTCTTAACTCAGTCTGCACACCCATTTTCACATAATTTGCTAAGCGGATGAACCAAACCCCGTCCAGACTTATTGTTTATACATATCCTACATACTTAAACATTCCAATAGCTCTTTGAATTAGGAATAATTCTATTTGAGGTATTTCCATATTACACTGCCGAGCCATTTGCGTATCACACATTTCATAAATTGGAAAATGCACGACGTATTTAATCTCCTCTATACAATGACGTTCAGAAATAATTGTACAAAAAACGTGGTTTGACAGATGGTATATTATTTTATTCAGCTGGGGGCAGGAAAGGTTAAAATCTTGTCTCGAGCCCTCGTTGCAATGAAATAAGGTTTTTGTTTTGGTTGACATGAATTTATTTCCTTAATCTGAGGAATTAACCTCGTGTTGAAAGGGCAAAGACCATCTCATTTAAACCCTTCCCCACCAGACGGCACATTTCTCTTTAATCTATCTGGCTGCCCTGCATTTCTTACTGAATACATATTTTATGCAGTAAATATTTTACGGACCTTAGTAACATCTCTGCGAACCAAGTCACCCAACATTTTTTCGTGGTTAGGGACTAATATTCACTCAAACGAGAATGCTGGTTACTTTTAACTTCCTTGTGTAACTTGTTTTTAAATTCCATTACCATAGCTGTTTCCACCTCTTCCGTGTGAAATTGTTTCCAAGGATATTTTTTTTTATTGTTTACTAACTACTTTAACCTGCCATAATATCTCCTTTACTATTTAAACGACCCCATCTCTTTGGTATGATATTGTCTCCAAGGATATGTTTTTTTATTGTTTACTAAATACTTTAACCTGCCATAAATCTCCTTTACTATTTAAATGACCCCACCTCTTTCGTATGATATTGTCTCCAAGGGTATAAGCGGTGTTTATTGTTGACAAAATAACTTCATCTGACTGAGAGAAAGTTATCTTATTCATCTCTGCGGGAACCTCTTTGGAGAGCAGTGGGAATGTAGACTCACAATCAATGTCCTTCTTCCAATAAGATGACACACTTTCTTTCATATTTCCTGCCGCCAAACTACTTTATTCATTATCCATGACACCCCCTAAATAACAATGATGTTAATCTCTTTCGCTACGATGAAACAATTAAATATTTTGTCCATCAACTATTTCATTCAATTGATGGCAGGACCTCACGCTGAAACAATTTAATCTCTCTACACCAGCAAACCCGCATATTCGAAATGATATACATTTAACAGAGTTGCTAATGAAACCTTTTATTCCTTCCATTTCCTATCCCTTCCGCTGGCTTATCATATCACCACAATTATGTTAATCGTATTACCGACATGGTCATATACTTGTGGTAAGTCCACTAAATACCTACATCATTCATTCCGTTCCTACCCCTTCCACACATGCATTGCAGACTTTACGAAATTGAATCTTTATAACAATGTTTACTTTGTTTTTATCTCTCACCAGCAGGGCTATACCTCGTTGCCCGGATGACAAATGGATATCCTACAGATATTACCCCGGAGGTGACTAAGACCCGGATTTTCTTTGTTCCTTAATTATACCGGGATGGACGTGACTGTCCGAGCTACACTCAGTAAAGATACGTTGGTATGTTTAAAGTGATGTGTGAACGTGTGAACGGGGTATTTGGTTGTCGAACACGTTGGTTAAACCCCAAATACCCCGTTCACACATCACTTTAAACATGTGTCTGTCGAACCGCGTTCGACCGTGTAAACTCCCCTCTATGACACTTTATTTTATAGATAAACTCGCAGAATTTCCCGACGTTGCTCGCGTTAACTAATCTCAAAGCAAGAGATGAGTTACTGAGTACTTCAGTGTAGAGCACATTTTTTTTTCTTCCAAAAGGCTCACAAATACAAATATTTTTTAGAACTTCCAATTCAAGAAGTGTTTCGTCTTGTGGCTTATTGAGAGATATCGCAAATCTGAGTTCAGCGTGAAACTGTGGTCTCTTAATCTGAAATAGTATGTCCGAGAGTGTTAAGGGAATTCAAATAATGAAATATATTTTTCTTTGTTATATTCAGTGAGAACAGTGGCTTCGAAGGTATGTAGCATGATTGTCTTATCAACAATTCTGGTATCAATGCAAAGTCGATATAGATTCAAGTTTCGTAACTTAATAATGGAAATTTCAACTTTGAGTTCAAATATATGAATATATGAGAATGCAATCCTTGTGATTTCAGTTAATCTTAAAACTCAGTAGGATAGTTAACTACCCCATGTTGATCAACATGTGTTGTCAGATTTATATATATGAACGTTTCATGGAATAGCCTGTATGAGATGATTCACTGGATTTACAGTAGTTTTTTATGTTCAAGCATTGATCTTTTACATATGTACATATTATTTTAGTAATGGTATAGAAAATTAGAAAATATTTCTATTAATCTTTGCTTACATAACCAATGTGATCATTAAAGCTGGGATTAATGTGTTGTTATCAAGTGGTATATATCCTTCAACTTTTAGCTGTCTTTGATCAAATTGATGCTACTTTTCTGGAATTTCTAACTACCACAAATCAAAATTCCCTGTCCACTTCTCATTGCAGTTAATTCTTGAAATTCTCAGCCTATCTTACACTCACCGCCTTCATTTCCATTAATATATGTTCATCTGCACTCTTTACCTTCACCTGTGCCTGTTTCGACTCCCCACATTTATTTTTTACGTCTTTCCAAAATATCTCTTCCTTCTCTTCAAAAATTCCAAATAACTACCTCGTTTCAAGCCACTATCCTCTTGGCCTCCTACACCTTGCGTTTTACTTTCCTCTCCTGAAGACAGGCACTCTGTTGCTGTGCTAATTCTTCTTGTCTGTATTTAGTCTGCCTAACAGCCTGTTCCTGAAAACGGACACTGTTGCAACGCTGTTTCCTGTTGTCTATGTCAGACCTGCCTGGTTGATCTATCTGTAAGACCGAATTGCTGCTGTTATGAAGTTTCCTGTTGTGTGTAGTTGGCTTATTTGGCATCTTGCTCTTGTAGCCTTTGATTTTGTTCTTTGTCTGTCTTTAGTGATCTTTTAGGGCTGCTTTTATTGGGCATCTTTAGTTTTTCCAAGGACAATTTCTTTTGGGCATCATGGTGATATTAATGGATTAGCAACATTAATAGATCACAACTATCTCTTAGGCAATATTAAGATGAGTATTGCATAGTTAAAAAAAATATGTTCATGAAAATGTACTTTTTTTTTTGCAGCTGAGCTTATTCCAGCCCATTCTAAAAAAAAAAAAAAAAAAAAAAAAAAAAAAAAAAAAAAAAAAAATATATATATATACTATATATTTGAATATTGCTTAATACTAGTAGCAATTGACATTACTTCTCTGGACTCAGGGGAACGCTTTAATTATTTTGTTCTTTGTAATGACAGAATTTAATTCATCTATAACTCATCTGAATACTGCAGCATGCGAGCAGCTCGTAAAACTATTTCGATGAACCAAGCAGAACACTGTGATGATTTCTGTCCAGTGTAACACAAGATGATTTAATTTAGCTTGGGGAGAGCCTGTGGACCTTTCAGAGGTGGGGATCCACAGAAATTCTCTTGCTGGACCCAACGAAACGCTAATATAATATTGTCCTGGCCGCCTAAGTAAAGAAAGAGAAGAAAAAAAAAATTCGTTCTGGCCAATGCCACACTAATTCTAAACTAATTATTTTTAGCTATGATAAGGACTGTAGTCCCTGTATAAAAGGAAATCCCCAGAGACTAGAATAATAATAAGTTTATTTGGCAAAGAATCAATATCCATGAAGTGCAGATAATGACAGGAACACATAGTTCGAAATAATAATTGCAATTGCCGAGGATAACACAAAAAACATGTATGCTTCCATTGTGGTACTCTAAATGGATCTAAATTTTGTTCTTCATTAGTGGACCCTAGTAACCTTAAATGACCTTGGAGACCAATTTTAATGAGGTATTGCCTTCCTCGTATAACACTAACCTCAATTCATAACCCCGAAGACATTATAACTATAGTTATATTAATTTCTATAAATGACAAACAAACAAATGAAACAAATGAAACAAATTTGTAACAGACCAGTTTATAAAACATTTTTCTTCTTTTTTTCATCCCGCCCACTCTGGAGAACCTCTAGCATATTGGCTTCTCCACCAAGAGGATAAAGCTGGATTTAGCGAAGTTTGAAAGACGACGCGAGCGGTCCATCAACTCGAGCGGCGCGCGGACCGACGCGCTCTTCCCACGGAGTGTCGACCACAAACAAACCAGGAATGCAGCCGCTCGGCTCCACAATCGCGTATCGGATTGCGGCGAGGCCTCACAACGCGTATTGTCAAACGTGGGGCTGCCTCGATTCTCCGAACTTTGCTTGGGATGAGGATGAGCGAGAAGGATTTGTAAAGAACAGAGGGGAAGGAGGGGGAGAGAGAGAGAGAGAAAAAGAAAAGAGAAAGAAGGAGGAAGGAAGGGAGAGAGGAAGCGACTCCATCCTTGGGGACAATATTGAACCCGAGAGATGAGTCATACTCGTAGAAATGGTTCAGGAAGGACTGAGGACTGCAGAAGAAGGAAAAGACGTCGAAGTTAAGAGAGTTTAGCATTCTGTTTTGTGTAAAGATTAGTCTCCAATTATAAAACAGTGTTGACTGATTTGGTCCATAGGGATACCTATAGATTTCCTAAAATAACGACTACATAAAACAAATAGTCAATACTTTATGCAGGGGAGAGTGAGGGAAAGGTTGGTGGAAAGGGGGAAGAAAGCAATAACGGAGAAATGTTGAAGAAATATGAAATAGCAAGATGTAGAAAGGAACTGAAAGGGGAGATAAGATCGATGTAAAGTCGATTAATGTAGAAGAGAATCGAAAACGTTCATATAGATGATGAATAAGAGACATAGCTGGAAGAACAAGAAAAGGAGGAAGAATACCCAAAATGACAAAGTATGAATTGGAAAATTCCTAAATAACAAGAAAATACAAAAAGGGGGAAATTGAAGGGAGAACAGGGGAAACATACATAGACACACATACATATATATGTGTGTGTGTATATATATGTATATATATATATATATCTTTATATGTATATGTATATATGTATATATATATATATATATATATATATATGGATAAATTTAATGGCAAGATTATTATTGCAGAGTTTTTTATCTGCCTTTTCTCTTTCTCTGAGAATCTTTTTCCCTTCCCCGGTAATTTGTCTTATAATGTCACCATATGACATTGTTTTGTAAGTTACTTTGGGCATGGCTTTACCAAAGTGAAAAACCATGGTAAAGCCATGCCCAAAGTAACTTACAAAACAATGTCATATGGTGACATTATAAGACAACTTCCCGTGGAAGGGAAAAAGATTCTCAGAGAAAGAGAAAAGGCAGATAAAAAAACTCTGCAATAATAATCTTGCCATTAAATTTAACCAAACATGCTTGAGAGAAAATCTTCTGCCCATATATACTATGAATATATATATATATATATATATATATATAAATTACAAAGGATTACAAAGGCGGAGCATGCCAACAGGAGACCTTTTGGTCCATATCTAGGTCGGATGCGATAAATCATAATAATAATAAATTAATAAATAATAACTATAACAAATAAAATACATAAATAAATGCATTGGTATAGTTAAATAATAAACAAACAGGTAAATAGTAAATAATAATAAACTGACATATAACTAATAATAAATGAAAATCAAACAGACATATGATAACAAAACAAAAACAAATAATATAAAATAAATTATAATCATTACAGCATCTTGCTTAGGTGTTTATCTAAATGATTCTTAAAGCTTCGAACTGAACTACATTGCACTACCTGTGCAGGAAGTTTATTCCATTCATTAACTACACGGCTGGCAAAGTTGCTGCTACCTACTTCCAAATTGAATCTATTTCCGGACAATTTGAGACCATTGTTTCTTGTCTGATTCTCATTCAATGTGAAAATTTTGTCACTTTTGGAATCAGTTTTGTGGCTCGCCGTTGTACTTTTTCCAGTCTGCCTATGTCTATAATGAGATTCGGTGACCATACGGAAACAGCATATTCCAATAATATATATATATATATATATATATATATATATATATAGAGAGAGAGAGAGAGAGAGAGAGAGAGAGAGAGAGAGAGAGAGCGGGGAGATATTAGAAATTTGGTAAAGTAAGCAATATTGAGTTCTGAGGCAAGAATAGGTGTGAAGCTCAAGGTTGAACTTATTTCTATTCACTTCAAAGACGGAAGATGGAATATATTCTTTCAACGTTAGGACCACAGTGATATACATATTATTCATGAATAGTAAACCAAAGACTACAGGTACCGTTTTATTTGTTTATTTATTTATCTACTGTATCTTACTACATTGCTTCTGATCCAGAGCAGTGGGTGTGATACAGGCATGACCTGTCATCCATGAGGAGCTAAGACGAGAGGAAGGAGAGGGTGATGAATGGGAGTGGAATGGTTGGGTGGGAGTAGGTACATGCCTTTTGATTTGGCTACCTCCCTTACAATGGGGAAAAATCCCTT
>NC_134799.1:42583462-42590962 GCF_046742065.1 Oratosquilla oratoria | reverse complement strand
TTTATATCTCCGAATTGTGTTGAGTGATTGTGTTGTGTTTTTTTAATTGTACACGTATAGCGCTATACAGTTACAGATATAAGATAAAATGTAGTGTTCTATTTAAATTCAAAACAGTATTCTGTTACTGTACTCCAAAAGTAGGAGAAATAGTATAAGGTAATCAGAGTAAGCTTCGTAATTTAGATTATTAGAGACCGCTTTGTTTTTTGTTGTTGTTGATTTGTATTTTCTCTTGGCCGTTTGTATTGCTAAAGGAAGAGCGAAATGGTTTGTGAAGTTTGTGTGAACCTGGAGGGCCGTCTTAGGATGTGTGAGGAGGAAATTCGTCTTCTCAGGAGTGCGCTCTGTGAGAAAAGTGAACCCTCCCCACAACCCAAAGAGCGTTCCACTTCTTCCCCTTCTATCACTGCCGTGAGCGAGTGGCGCTCCGCGGGGTCCCGTTTGTCGAGCCCGCGTTCGGTAGGCGTGTGCCCTGTGGAGCAACCGCTGGCTCTAGCCAATCGTTTTGCTCTGCTGGAGGATGAAGTGGCTGAAAACCAGGAGTTCTTGGTGGTGGGGGACTCCATGGTGCGAGGCTATGACAATATCCTGCAGCGGAAGACTAAGCGACGTTTCAAGCTTGCATGTCAACCGGGCCGTGGGATCGCCGATTGTACCCAGTTCATCAGGGAGCAAGGACGGACGAACACGGTTACGATTGTTCATACGGAAAGTAACGATGTAGGTAGAGTGAGATCAGACGAACTTGTTCGGAATTACAGGGTCCTCCTTCAGGAGATGAAGGAACGTGGGAGCCGTCATGTAGTCTGTGGGATCCTCCCGAGGATCTACGCAGGCTCGTGTTGGAACAGTAGAGCCATAGGGATCAATAATAGGATATCGGAATTGTGCACACAATTGGGATACCACTTTCTTGATCCTTGGTATCCTTTTTCCAGGCGTCATGACCTTTACGCTTCTGATGGGATCCACCTCACCCGCAGAGGCAAAGATGTTCTTACAAACCTCATTGTGGGAGTTTGTAATGAACTAGTTCTTTTTTTTTTTTTTTTTTTTTTTTTTTTTTTTAGAAGCTCAAAGGGAAGGGGGAATAGAGTGTACGTGGGAAAACAGAGTATAGCATTACTGTAGAACAATATGTCGGTATTGGACAAAATATAAGTTTAGGATATAATGTCGGTAGAGAACGAGATGTTACATTGGGATGTAATGTCAAAGGAAAAAATGTCACGATGGGGTATGACAGTGGAGGACAAAAGATCACGATGGGATGTAATGATAGTAGAGGACAAAATATCATGATGGGATGTAATGATACTGGAGGAGAAAATATCACGGTAGGATATAATGTTAGTGGAGGATAAAATATAATTTTAGGAAGGGATGCCGGACAGAATGTCAATGAAGGCCAAAATATCACGATGGGATGTAATGACAGTGGAAGGCAAAAGATCACGATGGGATGTAATTATAGTGGAGGAAAAAATACCATGGTAGGATATAATGTCACTGGAAGACAAAACATTATTTTAGGAAGGGATCCCGGACAGCATGTCAATGAACGACGGGAGGTCGGTGTGAATCACGGTGACGTAGGGGGAAAAAGTGTACAAAAGAGATGGGATGACCGAGATCGACCAGATGTCCGTGATGGGGGAAATGTTAATTTTGATGGGAGAAATGTTAATGAGGCATTGAATGTCAATGTAGGACCAAATAATAATATAGACCAAGGTATAAATAAAAAAAAAATGATAATGTAAAACATGATATTGAAACTCAAAATGTGTCAAAAAGAAATAATCACGAGTTTTTTAAAACCATGTACTTTAATGCTCGTAGTATTAGGAACAAATTTCAAGAAATAAAGGCGAATGTCAAAATAGGAATAACCGGGATTTAAACACTTTCATCGGGATAGATACCACAAGAAAGGTGGGGGTGTTCTGTTGTACGTTAAAAACAATGTTCATGCTTGTGTTTTAGAGAAAGTGAAACAGGATGCACATGATAGTTTGTGGGTTGAGTTAACCCAAACAAATGGACAAAAAATGAATGTAGGTGTAATATATAGGCCAAAGACATTATCATTAGCAGACGACAAACTGTTATCTCAAGAACTGTCTAGTTTCTGCAACCGGGATTTATTGATAATGGGTGATTTCAATTTTACTGACATTGATTGGATTACCCTTTACTTCGTGTTCAAGATTGAAAAATGTGTATTTTGATCTAAGTAAGAAAATTACTTTCCATTGTAAATAAACTCAGGCCATAAACTATTACCAAAGTGAAATGAGAGATAAAAGAGTAGAAGAAAGAACAATGACAGAGAAGGACAAAACAAAGAGCTTCCATTAGAAACATTCGCCAAAAAGCAAATGTGACAACACGGTCTTCATAAAAAGTGCCAATTGAATTTTTTTACATGAAACTTTAGCATTCAATGATTCAAAATAGATTGTGATTAGCTGTTTTCATATCCGAAATATTTTTTGCTAAAGATTAGTGTAATGAGCACTTTATCAGAGCAAATGTGCTAGTGAGGGCGAAAACCTAAAGGAATTTTTTTTAATAAGTCATTAAATAAAGAAGGTTAAGAGAAAATGCGAGAATTCACAGATTGGTTATAAAATAGAACAAGAGAATCATATAAGAGGTACAAAGAAAAGAGAAGTAAAGCATAAGATAAAGTAGGTGAAGAGGAGAGCAGATGTGAAATGGGGTAAGAGTATGACTTTTGAAAGTAATAAAAAGTTATTTTGGAAAGAAATTGAGAGCGGATGAGGAGGTGAATCAATTAAAGAAAAAAAGGTGAAAGATGCAGATAGAGAGATGATAATGGAAGAAAAAGCAATAAGAGGAAGATGGTCAAAGTATTTTAGGGAGTTGGTAAATGTAAAGGAGTATAGGGAGGGAAAGGTAGTTACAGTGGGAAGCGCTAAGAAAATGAGTGATGAGAGAGGTAAATGTAGGAGAAATAAGGAAAGATGAAGTGAAGGCAGTTGTTAAGATGATGAGAGCAGGTAAGGCACCTGGGTTGGATGGGTATCATGAAGAATGTCTAAAAAAAAAAAGAGGTACACTGATGGTGGACTAGCTGGTGGAGTAATTTAATGTATATTTAAAAGGAGGTAGAGTGCTGAAGGACCGGAGGAGTGCCTGTATAGTTCTACTTTACAAGGGAAAAGGGGACAAGTGTGAATGTAGTAGTTTGAGACGGATTAGATTGTTAAGTGTAGTTAGGAAGGAACAGAGGGAGTAATTGGTGAGGAATGGTATGAGTTTAGGAAACGTAGGGGTTGCGTGGATCAGTTTTTTGTAGTAAGAAAGATATGTGAGAAAGCTATAGGAATAGGTAAGGATGTTTTTTGGGCTTTTATGGACTTTGGAAAATGCTTATGCAGATATATGTGATCTTAGGAAAGCTGTTAAGAGCAGTCAAGAGTTTTTACGAGAGTAGAGCTTGTGTTAGAATCAGAAATGGAGAGAGCGAGTGGTTCAAGGTAAAGGTGGGACTTCGCCAGGGGTGTGTTATGTCGCTTTGGCTGTTCAATTTATACATGGATGGGGTGGTGCGAGAGATAAATGCAAGGGTAATGGTTCAGGGATTGGAGATGGTTAAAAAAAATGGAGAAAAGTAGGAGATAAGCCTGTTGTTGTACCAGGATTAGAGAAGGAATTGAAGAAGTTAGTGACAAAGTTTGGGAAGGAAGAAGAAAATTGAAGATGAGATGTACAAGGGGAGAAAGTGGCAGCAGACTGAAAGTGAGTATTAAGGTTGAGAGACTGGAGAAAGTGGATATTTTTAGATGCTTTGGTGTGAATGTGGCGGGGAATGGAGGAATGGAGATAGAGGTAGAATACAGATTAACAGAAGCAGGTAAATGCCTTGGGGGATTAAAAAATGTAATGAGAAATAGACATTTGGGGATGAAGGAGTGATTGTACCGACAGCACTGTATGGGGAAGAAACAAGGAACATAAGAGAGGAAGAGAGGAGTTTGAATGTGTTTCAGATGAGGTGCCTGAGAAGTATAATAGGGTTTACTAGGTTGAATAGAGTGACAAACGAGGAGGTGATGAGGAAAACGGGGGTGGAAAGGGAGTTGGAAGATAGGGCTGATGGAAGAGTATTGGGATGGTTTGGACACATGGAAAGAATGAGTGAAGAAAGATTAGTATAAGGTGTGGAAGGCAGAGGTAAGAGTGAACATGAAGGGGTTACTAAGAATGAGATGGATGGATGGGGTAAAAAGGGCATTGAGAAAGAGGGAAATGTCTGTTGAAGAAGGACGGGAGAAGACAGAAGATTGGGGTGAATGGAGAATGGTTGTGTCTGGATGATGCTGTGATGCATCAAAGGAAGTGGGTTGGGGATGGGGGGTGAGGGAGTATGTGTGAAAAATTAATTGACGCAGCCCGAAGGGATTTCTCCCCGTCTTCTCCTTTTCTGCATGAGGGGACGGAGAGGGAGACGCCGATTTAGTGAAGCGGCCTTACTGTGGATGTGCTGTCTTGTGACACTACTTCTGACCCAGGGCAGTGTGCGAGATGCAGGGATGTCCCGTCATCTAGGAGAGGCCAAGATAAGAGGGAGGGAGGGGTTGGATGGGTGGAAGTGGATTTTACGCCTTTGTTTTCTGACTACCTCCCTTGTAAGGGTATATGTATGTATTAAATTTCCAACATTCAATTTGATATATACTGTACGTGTATTAGGTAAATAACAAGGGAATTGATAAAGGAAGGATTTATACACTAAATTTTACTTAGCCTCCACAAAATCTACAAAGGATATTCATTATATATTCATTCTAACGTTTGATTTATATGTGTGAGGTGCCATATTGCATTTAACAATTTGACTAGAGCGTTTGAAACCTGTCTGTAATTTTCATCCTATTCATGACAGTGATCCCAGCATTTTAGTTTTGTCTATAGGTTGTCATCGTACATTTTGATCTTCATTTTCAGCCTACTCCAGCATTTGAATTTTATATAATCATGTCTTCCTACACGTGATATTTCTAGCGTTTGATTTATATGCTTAAGATGACATACTGTGACAATTTGTCTTGAGCGTTTGAAAATCGGGGCATGTAACTCTGATCTCTCTGTCTCTCTCTTTGTGTGTGTGTGTGTGTGTGTGTGTGTGTGTGTGCATGTGTGTGCGCAGTCTCCACATCGTATGGGGAAAGAGTTTATTGTCATGGCCTGTAATTTTCCAGAGCTTCTATCCTTGTGGACAATTATGCGCCAGGGAAAGATGTGCATCCATGGTTATTGCTCTGTGTAAACTGGGACTCTGAATAATATGTGGACTTTTTAGTCCTATCAGTTCAGTCGGATTATCCATAGAAACTGCGTGTGTATGGTAGACTTTGCCAAAGTGAAGGACCAGTTATCATGTACTCCTTATTCTACACCACGGAGTCTTGTGAACTCCCTCCCCTTCCTCCAACTACTCCTTCAGGCGCGGAGTAGACTCCGACTCCTCCACCAAGAACGCCTGAAGCCAAAGAATGAGCGCCATTTTGTAATCAACACTCGAAAGAAGGAGTCTGCCCCTGGCTAACTTCCTTGCCGGAAGTCCTCAAAGAAGAAGAAAAAGGAGGTTGTTCTTGTTTGCTGTCTTCAAGACGATAGTCTCCGTCTTGGCTTGAGTAATGTGGAAGGTGTGTGGAACAGAAATGTAAGATTCACTAGATGAAATAAGATATTTAGACTACTCTTTTGTTGTGATTTCGGCCAGGTTTTTCAAGTTCAACGTCTTTACTGGCCGTTGACTTGGATCGATCTAAACAAGATGAAGTTTTATTTTATTTATTTTTATTTCAGGGTGACGTCCCAGATGAGTTTTCATGTTATTTCTTTTATCTAATTATTCATTTATTAATTTGTTTCATTATTTATATTCATAATGTTTATTTACTTATATATTTGTTTCTTTTTATATATTTGTCTATCTATTCATCTATTTACTTTATTTATTAATTAATTTATATATTTATTCATTTATCCGTTTGTTTATTACTCCAATTATTTGTATATATTTTTTTTTAACTTTTTATTTTCATTCACTTTTTTACCCACTCATTTATTCGCTTTTTATATATTCTATCCCTTTCGGGCTCTTCTTCCTTTTCGTCATCTGCCCTAGTTGGCTTTCGCCCTCTGGCCTGGCTTCGGTAATATGATTAACGTATTTTCCTTCGACGCCAAAATGAATCCTCGGCTCCTGAGAGTAGTAAACCCACCAAGCCTTCCTTTGGGCTGTACATCTAGTAGGACCCTGTTTGAACCATTCTGTCTGTTTCTTCCTCTCTGTCTCTCTCTGCCAATGTCTGTCTGTCTGTCTGTCTGCCTGTCTGTCTCTATCACCTCTCCTTGTCTCTCTATTCGCACTTCCGGTGAGGATTGTCTCTTTTTGGAATTAGTGATCAATCATCCCCGCCTGCCCGTTGGCTAAAAACCCGCTGATTGGCTGGATGTGTCCGATGTCTTTATGTGAAGTGATGAGCTAACTTTGGGTGAAGTTACATCCCACAGTGGAGGGGATCTTGTCCCTCAGGACTTTGTGTCCTCTGCTTTTCCACTGATCGGACAGCCGAGTCATGGTACAAGAGTCATCTGTTATTCCATTTGCATTTCCTGTCCCTGATGGCACCACTTGTTTCATTATGACTGGCACAAGTTAATGTTATCTTCATGGCATCCTCTCGATACTGAAAGACTTATGTTCTGTCACGAATGACCCTTTTCGTGTCACATGTCACTTTAGAAAGTGGCTCAGCATTCTTTTATGTCTCAGAGCATAAAAGAATCCTGCGTGACTGTGGTCCAGTGGGACTCCACTATAATTTGTAAAGTGCTGATGATTTTTGTAATTGCGCTGTCAGTACCATTTACCCGTGGTGGAGCTCTGGTGAAAAGTTGGTTCGATGTAAAAGACAAACTTCGGATCAGGACTGTTGAATATCATCTTGCTGGGTATGATACCAACGGTCCATAGTATGGTACCCAGCAAGATACCACAGAGTAAAAAAAAAAAATATATATATATATATATAGTGTCGAGCCTACTTCTCTACGGCATATAAAGAAGAGAGGATACAAACAAATCATAAAAGAAATTTCAAACCTACAAATCCCATTAAAGATATAAACTTATTAATGTATTATAAAAGCTGGACGACCAACCATATGTTACTGAAAAATATTCTAAGCATAAAAAAGAGCCAAATCAACAATCGCATGTCATTTATATGTTTACTTGTAAACTTGTAGTGTTCTGTAGCCAACACGTGTAGTTACCCCTTTAAGACTCGTGACCGCCAAGCACAGGACAAAACTATGGTCACTCCTTGGAACATGCGTTCGACTAATTTATATTGATATAAATAATAACAGTCACTCCAGGGTCACCAAATGTAGTGTCACCAATGTCGCCCTTGTTGGAAGCGGCCAGTCTGGAATGAGTGATAGAGATCAGTC
>NC_134799.1:42555962-42578462 GCF_046742065.1 Oratosquilla oratoria | reverse complement strand
TACGTTTTCTTTGTGGATTTTTTGTCGTAGTCATACCTGAATAGAATCATCAGTGACGGCGTAGTCAATCAAGTAATTACGACTTTGTCCCCGGATTCGAACCAAGGCTCGCGAGAATACGAAACCGACGTTCTACCACCGCCAATGGTGATTCTATTCAGGTATGACAACGACGAAAAGTCCACAAAAAAACGTACCAGCTTAACCACAAAGCTACGAGTGTTGTTAGTTCTTTGTAAAAACTAAGTACGGATGGCAGTTAGCAGTCAACTTAATTCCTCGGGAATAGGTTCATTCCCAGGGTGAGGAATTTTAGAACAACCAAAAGCCTAGTGGTAGAGTATCGGCTTCGTATTATCGCGAGCCTTGGTTCGAATCCGAGGACGACAGTCGGAATTATTTGATTGACTACACCGTCACTGGTGATTCTATATATATATATATATGTATATATATATATATATATATATATATATATATATATATATATATATATATATATATATATATGTGTGTGTGTGTGTGTGTGTGTGTGTGTGTGTGTGTGTGTGTGTGTGTTTGCATGTATATTTATGTGAACAATCGTATGCACGTCGTCCTCAGAGCAATCATCACCTGACTGGAAACGTCTCTTCTTTGAGATAGACTTAGTCCCTTTGGCATGCTGTAGTCCCTTAACATGTATAGAATCAAAAGATGTTAATCTGAATAAAGTCTTCATAGTACATCAACGCCATGAACCTTTAAATCAAAATAAACTATATTAATCCATCTTTTTTATTCAAAGATGGAATAGAAAATATTCTGTTAGTAACCAGGGAATATATCTTCTTTAGATTTACAGATAATTGTTCCTGCCTTTCCTCTCATATATCATATAACCCCATGCAAAGGGAAAAAGGAAATGAACAATGACTGTGGTGTTTCAAGGGTTAACGGAGTATTCTAAATATGATGTGATTTGATATGATGTGTCAGTTCTTAATGCTGTTTGGCACATCTTAATGTGATGTTGCACGTCCGTGGGGTGATGAGAAGTACTTATGCAAACGTGAAATCTTACACTCGAGAGTAAATGAATGCCACGGCAGCCGTTTCTTTGGCCGAAATTCATTACCGGAGCACCATTAGTGAGAAACCATACACTCTTGTGGGGAATTAATGTCAGAAATGTGAGGCTTCATCCTCCAGGTCTAGGTGGTAGGGTTAGTGTTTTTTTGTTCTGGCTAGTGAGAGGCTAATTTTCTCAGTTTAAGAAATGAATTGTTTTCAATGGATTAAATCATTAAAAGACAACTTATACTTGGATAGAGTTGTTGACTCTGAAATTTGTTTCAAAATGTCATAATCCCTTGCTATATCTTAAAGACTTTCTACAGTAGGTTTCTTTTTCTTAGCTGATATATATATATTGGATACTAAGTTGTACAGAGGGGACGGAGAGGGGTGGTCGCCGATTTAATGAAGCGGCTTTAGTGTGGATGTGCTGTATCTTGCGACACATTTTCTGACCCAGGGCAGTGGGCGAGATGCAGGGATGACCCGTCATCCAGGAGGAGCTAAGATAAGAGGGAGAGAAGGGGGTGGATGGGAGTAGAGTATGTGAGGATGGGGTGGGAATAGATCTTATGCCTTTGTTTTTTGGCTACCTCCCTTGTAAGGGGGAAAAAAGCCTTTGGTATATGTATGTATGTAAGTTGTACAGAAAATCTACCGTCTTTTACACAAGTAGAACCAATAAAGTTAGTAAAGTTTTACTTTTTGATGGTAGAAAGAGCCTGCGAAAGGTTTTATACGCAGGTCCCTACGAGAATGGCATAACAGAAAAGATTGGTTTTTACAGAATCTTTCACACTTTAGCAATTTCAGGCTAAACACATTTGTGTTCCAATTGAGCCAACCGACAATTCCTTTATCTTCACAAATGTAATGTGTGCTCTTCAACATATCTACTCTCTGACATAATTTTTCCCCACTTTTTTATTTTATTTTCTTTATGAGGCTATGGTAGCTAATCAGACATTTACACCGGCGTCTAGAGGCAAAAAAGATGAATGAAAGTTCAAATCCCGAAGGATTTAATGCGCGAAAACAGTAAAGACAATTGATCTTAAATCTATAATCTTCGACAAAGAAATTAACGTCTAACCTTGGCACAAAACGGAAAGGGAGTGAAGGCAAAAAGTGAATAAATAATTAAATAAACAAATAAATAAATAAATAAATGGAAAGACAAAATAAGTAAGTACATAAATTAATAAATGAATAAATATATATATAATAAATAAATGAATAGACAAATGAAGAAATACAGTTAATGAATAGATAAGTAGGAAATAGATGAATGAATAGATAAATAAATTAATATATAAATAAATAAGCAAATGAATAAGTAAATAAATATATAAACAAGTAAACAAAGATAAATGAATAGATAATTTCATGAACAGATTCATAAATAAATAAATAAATATGCAAATATACGAACGAATAAACATATATAGAAAACAGAATAAAACAAAATAAAAATACTGTACACCAAGCTCTGTCACTCGTTTTCTTATTGCATCAGACTCATCTCATATTCAAAACATTGTCTGCATTCTTTCCTTCTCCTTTTTTTTTTCATTCTTTCTCCCCTGGAGTGCCCGCCAAATCCTCAATTCTTTTACTCGTTCTTCTTTTCCAAATCCGTCAAAGGAATTAATCAGAGTCGTTCTTCGCAATCTTGTCCAGCAGATTCTGAAGGACTTTGATGTTTGTCGCCGTATTAAACTCGCTTTCTAGTTTTTGAGTCGTATCGTATATAAGTCCTTGAGGTAAGTGTCCTTTCAGCTTATAATTCTGTGAGATGTGTTCTTTGTTGTATTTTTTTTTTCGAAATTAACATCAGGTGTGACATTTTTTCTTTATTAATATGATTTATTTTAACAACAATTCCTACTCTTCTTTTGTCTTTTATCCTTGTAACAACACACATACATACTCGTACACAAGCACACACACACACACACACACACACACACACACACACACACACACACACACACACACACACACACACACACACACACACACACACACGGGAAGTCGACTAGTGGATATAATGCAGATCAAATATCGAATGCTCAATAAAGCTTTATTTTTGCCTTGTTGCAATGAAGAACGAGGGGAAGGACCATCTTATCCCAAACATCTGAACTCTGATGTTGGGAAAAGGACTCGCAGTAATTGAAAAAAGGAGAGGAGGAGATATGTGGGAGGTTACGACGTATACCTCCTCGATATCCATATTTTTATGCATTCAATCCGAATAGTCTGGCGAGGATATGGGTGACCCTGAATCCGCGAGGTACTGAGAAGGGAGGGTGTTCAATGTGTTTTACTATGTATGAAGTGGGCATGCACTTTGACTCGGACCCTATCTTATAAAGGGAAAGGGTCTATGGCATATTTCATATGTATGGAGTGTGTGTGTGTGTGTGTGTGTGTGTGTGTGTGTGTGTGTGTGTGTGTGTGTGTGTGTGTGTGTGTGTGTGTGTGTGTGTGTGTGTGTGTGTGCGCGCGTGCGTGTGTATGTGTGTGTGTGTGTGTGTGTGTGTGTGTGTGTGCGCGCGCGCGTGTGCTAAATCGACTAATTCGTTCTCTTTAAGAACTTATCCTGGTTAAATCCAGATAACTAATCTCAGTTTAGTGGATTACCTATGGAGTATAAATAATAATTTAGTATTTTTGTTAAGTATTCACGGCAATTTCATTTACCTGGAAAAGTAGTGTGGAACTAAAAGACATGAGAAAATTCTCTGCAGACTTGATTATATACAATATGGTTGTTACTACATCCCTTCTAGTTAATGAAAACCTCTCCCATTGTTAACGTTTCGACACCTTCCTGATCATTCCATTCCTTTGAACTACACTCAGATCTCCTACCAGGAGTTTTTCTTCAGCTGAAGAGAACCCTTAACACAGTCAAGTATTCATACTTCATATTGATGAGGGGTTTCCCCCCAGCTGAATAAAACCAGTTGTAATTAATTCAGCACTTTCTTTATCGTGCCATCTGAGTATCATAAACCTAATTTGGAGCTCAAACTTTCTGGGGCCAGAACGACTACCGCAGAGTCTCCCAGAAGCCTCCCGGAAGTCTCCCAAAAGAACGATACAAGACAAATAAGTTTAACTCAAGTCTTAACTTCGAAAAAGTCTCCCCGTAATCACATACAACACTCCCACATTGTATTTAATCATTCGAAGGTGACACTGTCTTATTCGTAAATCTTTGCAACTGTCAGAATTTTTTTTTTCAGTTGTGGAAACCCTTATACTCCATGCATGAATAAAACATATCTCAAGAATCTAGGAGTGAGCTCATATATGTTATCAGACTAAACTATTATGCTTAAGATGAACCTCTCGACATCGTAAGGGTTATAATACCTCCTGTTCTGTTCTCGGTGGTTTATAATGGATCATCTATTTTATATTTTAATCCACGAGTTTACAGTGCTATTATTGTTGAGGACAATGACACACTGATATTGAAGATCATATTGGGTCTATGGAGTCAGGTGGTAGACGTAAGTCAGTTCGTAGGTTGCGAGACAATATGAGATCATCTATCCTTAAATTGCGGGAATTTTGGGGCATCAAATTATTAAATGGCGTGTAAGGTATGAAAAGACTATAATTTAAAAAGAATGTTTGTTCCCAAAAAGAAAAGAGTAAGGAGAGGATGGGACTATTGGTACTGGTTTTTCTATAAAACAAAATTTTATTAAATCGTTGCCTGAGGAAGAAGGGTTCAATAGATACGGCATTCACGTAAAAAATGCAATAAAGTAGGATGAGTACCACAAGAACAGTTATGGTATGTTGTCATTAGACATAACAAAACCACAGATAACTCGAGAATGTCTTATTCTTAGGCATGTCAATATTGTCTCGAAGCCTCAGTTACGTTGGTGGAAAGACTCTTGGGTATCTATAAAGTTTGATTACCTTTAGATCATTTGTCGAGTGTTCTTCCAGTAATTTTGGTACAGGTTTTGTAGTGTAGACCGAAGAATAGGGTTAAAAGTCTGATTAAGCAAAGGGCTGAAAACTTAAAAAAGGATCGATGTTTCATCCCGAGCTGCCTTACCGGCTCGTCCGTTGGCAGGAAAACCAACATGAGATGGTATCCATCACAATAACACCTATTTGAAGCAGAAGAAAAATCTAATTAGACACTAATTGATTTCTTGGACCAATGTATGACAGAAAAAGAGAGTGGATTGAGCTTTTATGTCATTGCGTGATTCAAAGACGATTTTGAAGGATGAGAAAAGGGAGTTTAAATGAAGGTGCAAGGTAGTGTGAAGCCAAGGGTTCGGCGTCAAAGAACGAAGAGAAGGGGAATGAAGAAATGTGGATTCTGTTCTTGTTTGCAATACCTACTTCGGTGTCAGAGCAGGAGCCGTATATGTAAATATGGATGGCAAGAGGATGGTAGGAGATGAGGAAAAGAAACACAGTGAGGGAGTTCGTCAAAACTTTGAAGGATTGTATAGCCAAAGAAAGCATGAAGAATAAGGGTGATGGGGAGTTATACGAGTAGACATGAAAGATATATTTCAGTATCATCGGGGGTACATTGACGTCTTCAGGAATTATCGCTTTCTACATACGAACTCCTTTTATGGGATATTGTGATAAGTACCACTGCTGAGGCATGGCCATGATAGTGTATGAGGTTTTGTATTTGTAGGACTGTAGGTGAGGTAGAGGAGTGAGCTTGGGATTCATAATCAAATTTGCTTTGTGCTTAGTAAAGATTCCAAATGTGTCGTCTGTTGACTCCCGAGTTATTTGAATGAGTAAGTTGAAGAAGTTGCAGACTTCGCAATAGGAAGATTTGGGATACAAGAAAGACGAGAGTCAGGGATCAGACGGGGAAATAGAATCGATTCAACGACTGGGAGAAGAGTGTTACTTAGATGTATCAACAGTGTATCTCCTTCCCCCCCTTCTCCTCCTCCTCCTCTTCCTTCCCCCCCCCTTTTTCTCTCCCCGTTCCCTCCTTTCCCCCTTATTTAGTCTCAAGAATTTGTATCTCAACTTGTACTTGAAAAAGCTGTAATAAGCGAAACGTCGTACAAATAAAGGCTCCGTCCTCATATGGTGTTTATCTCGTCAGTGTATCTTTGCACCGGCGATGTCTGCAGAGGAAGTAAGAAACTGAGACCTATGTTCCATCTGATAAAGACACGGATAGTTGGAGAAGACGGCTGATGTAGGTAGGGTGGGTTCCGACATAGAATAGAGCTGTAATTCATAGGAGAGGGGAGTTGCTATATCAACGATGGCAAGGCCTAAGAAGAGGACGCTGGGAACGCTTCCTTGGGAGACTCTTATTTGAATGTATGCTTCAGATATTCTTGCACTCGAAAAGTTCGGCGGCATCAGAATTGGGTGATAAATATGGATAGGACTCCACGAAAACCTAGAAAAGTTAATTTATGTTACATCCACCATCGTTAGATTGCACTGTACATTTTTCTACGTAAAAAAAAATCTAAATGAATATTGTCTGGGCCAGTATTGTTTCTCTGCTGATGAAGAAGGAATGGCGAGATTTTGCATCTATGAACACTCGATTATAGTCTAGAGATATGTGGATGTGAAGTCAAGTGGTGAATGGGATTTGGAGGCAGTACACCGACACAGGAATTCGAATTTGAAATCTTTATGGTTAGTGGTTGATAATAATGTGATAATAATGTCACTTAAAGGGTTGTAGAGATGAGTTGGTTGTTAACTTAGACGACGGTGGGAGAGAGGGTTTTTGTAGTGGTTTGTTGGAGATTTTCTGAATTATTTTCCATACTTTGGAGGTTATGTTTTGAGAAGTAATTCAGAACTGGTATATTTGACAAATCACTCAGAGGACATGCCTCTATAATTAATCTGTGTTTTACTCTGCGTTCTCCCAGGGAACTGAGCTATGGAATGAGAGCGAAGTTATTGAATTTCTAAAGGATGGCTGCTGATGTGTGATCGATGAAGTATTTAGTAATGAAGCTAATATTAAGAAGGTTCTTTATTGTGGATATTTGATGTTGGTCTGGCGTGCTTTTTTGTTTCTTTATTTATTTATTTGTTTAGAATGACAATCGGAGTGTTATGGGTGGAGACAGACTTACGAAAGATGCAAAGAGAAGTAGAAAGTGATAATTTTGGGGTAGGTTTGGTAATGCGTAATATTTAGTCAGAAGGTCAGGTGTATGAGATACGCCTATACGGGCGCAAGTAAGAGTTTAACGATGAATGCCTTTAGGATGTTTGGTATTAAAAGAAGATATAAACATAATGGGGGAGATTGCAAGAGATCATAAGGCCTAAACCAGGCAGTTCCATGTCAATTTCCACCTATCACTCCTATCCATAAATTTATCTAAGTTATCTAAGAGATACAAGGTGAGAATTAAGGGGATTTTCAGTCTACCTCGTGGGGTTCTGATAGTATTTCACCGAGAGAGTAGTCAAACATGTAAATTCCAAAGTAGAAGGTTATACAGAGGTAACTGTGAATGAAGGTCTTATGATATTTCCTAAAAATGACGTCGTTTGAAGGGGAAGGAATAAAGAGATGTTAATCGAGCTATGTAGTAAAGCATGGGTGTAACGTATTAAAGAGGGTATGGAGTTTGACAGGTAATACTTAGATATCAAGGTTTCCAGGGTTCTGTTTCCCCTCGTTTGCCTTGAGAAGGGAGAGGGGAAGAAGGACAGATAAGAGACATAGCGTCGTAGATGAAGAAATATACATGAACGTAGTTAGGTCTGAATTGTTGAAGGAGAAGATTTTTTTTTCCAGTTTGGGATGAATTCACGACAGTTCCATTGTAGTAACTGTTGTTTAAGTATTCAGGTTAGTGGATGTAATTTTTGAGGGGTAGAAAAAGGGTGGGTTGTTGTTGTCAAGTGTCTTTCAGTCATGAATGGTTGATGAGAGAAGGAGGCTTCGTCGTTTTCTGTTGGAGGATTCTGCAGGAAGTGTTTATTGGGCGGGAGATGGTTCAGTTATCCTCAATGATCAATGAGATGGTTCAGTTATCCTCAATGATCAGATTGAGGATAACAATGCTCAATCAGAGATCCAGCAAGAAACCCAAAGGAGAATTGGATTACATAGTTTCGGAAATACTGTAGCTTTGGACTAACGTATCTTATTGAAAACATGCTGCCTTTACATGATTTAATAAGAACTTTTATCATAATTTTCACGGCCTATTTTACTTATGGTCATGTGTGTTTCATTACTATATTTTTACTAATGTATTTATTCACCAATTTCTCAATTTTAAAAGTAATCTCTATATACACTTATCCAAACTTACTACGCCTAGGTAACTATTAGTTTGTACAAAATTACAGAATGAGTGAGCAGAAATATTCTTCATTAGGGAGATTAGATAAACCTATTCCACACGAAAAATTATCCTTCATTATCTAATACACATACTTTACCTTAATAAATCTTTGCTAAGAGTTAATCTGAAGAAACCTAATTACCGTCATCAATCAAGCTCACCATTTCATCACATCATGTGACACAGACACAACCACAGCACCATATTAGGTCAAACAAAAATACCACCAAGGACGCATCCATCAGTGTCAAAGACGGACAACAGTAGACCATAAACTGTTATCATGTTTCAGAGCGTTTAGTCCAATTTGCTGCTGCGCATCCGCGCTACATAATAATTTAATCATCTATCATTTTTTCTATTAGAAAATTGATCCCAAATTCAGCTAGGATGTGATAAAATATACGTTTAATTACAATACAACACACGCACACACACACACACACACACACACATATATATATATATATATATATATATATATATGTGTGTGTGTATATGTGTGTGTGTGTGTGTGTGTGTGTAATATATATATATATATATATATATATATATATATATATATATATATGTGTGTGTGTGTGTGTGTATACATATGTGAATGGATAAGCATGTATATGTGCATGTATACATCAATTGAAAGCCTAATAAATTTCCATTTTTTAACCCCTTAGTTATGGACTGCTACATCAACGGAAAACATCAACTGGCCTTCCCAGCCTTCCATACAAGATATTTTTACTCCATTTCACTTCTTTGTTCCAGACATACACCTCACCTATCACAGTGGCAATGTACTGCGTCGAATGAAATATAGATTTATGCATAAAATTCCAATTGATATTCCGCCTCCATAGACACTCACCGGAAGGGAAATATTGTTCTGGCGATATTTACAGTGGCAGATCCAATACAAGGCTACCTACTGGAATACCATATGGTCCATAAAGATGCCGAAATGACAGTTGTCAGTAAGTTATCACGGGGAAATCTATATCTACCAAGTCATCCTGCTCACTCAAGAACATATTCTATTTTTCTGTTGTTGTCTGAGGAATGTTTGTGTGTGTATATTCATATGTTCGAGTTCACGCAAATTCTCACACGCACAAACACACACACACATACACAATCATATTCACACGCTCACACACACAGACACACACACGGACCCACGACTCGGTGGCACGTTTGATAGAGTTCCCAGCTGTCACTACGGTAGTCCGGTTTCAAATCCCGCCCAGGGCTGAAATATTTTCAGTATCGCTGCGCTGCGAGTCGTTATTCCAACTTTCGTGGGCGGGCAGTTGGGCGTGTGTGTGCGTATGTGCGCGCGTAAGGTCACAGCATTGTCCATAGATCAGTCATATATGAGCTTTATGCTCTCTTCCCGGAGAAAAAAAGTCATCGTGCGCGAGTCCGACACGTGATCCAAAACCATGGTGAATCACACACACACACACACACACACACACAAATATATTATATATATATATATATATATATATATATATATATATATATATATATATATATGCGCACACAAACACGCATGCACGCACGCGCATACACACTAACACACACACACACTCCCATTAGCACGCACGCACACACACATACATGCAAACACCTACACACGTACTTATTATATATATATATATATATATATATATATATATATATATGTGTGTGTGTGTGTGTGTGTGTGTGTGTGTGTGGGTGTGTGTGTGTGTGTGTGCGTATTTTAAAAGCTCCGCCCTGTGCCGACATAATCACAAAACCAAGGCATTAGCAACTGAGCTATGAATGATGCTTCAAATATATGGTGTGGAAGGTAAAGGAGAGTGTAATGGATGGAGGGCTGGGGATAGTAAAAGAAAATGGAGAAAAGTGGAAATGTAAGCCAGTTGTTTGCTAACGACACTGCGGAATTAGTGACGGAGTTTGGAAAGTTATGCAACAGGACAAATTTTAAGGTAAATATGGATGTAATCAAGGTTGATGAGATGTACAAGGATAGAAGATGATATTGAGTTGGAAGTAAGTCTAAAAGGAGAAAGGCTGGAGGAAATGGATAAATATAGGTATTTGGGATTGCATGTGGCAGGAAAGGGAAGAATGGAGGTGAAGGTAAATAGTAGATTGAGAGAAGCAAATTGCCTTGGTGGATTAAAAAGTGTCATGAGAAAGAGGCATCTGGGATTGGACGCAAAGAGGAGATTGTATGAAGGGGTGATTGTGCCGACGGTATTGTATGGAGCAGAGACAAGGAATTTAAGAAAGACACAGAGGAAAGGTTTAAATGTGTTTCAGATGATCTGTCTGAGAAGTATGGTAAGGGTTACTAGGTTGGGCAGAGTGAGAAATGAGGAGATGAGAAGGAGAGCGGGAGTGGAAGAGGAGATGGCAGATAGGGTTGATGAACGGGTATTAGGATGGTTTGGACACATGGAAAGAATGAGTGATGAACGATTAGTAAAAGATCTGGAAGGCAGACGTGGAGAGAGTGAACTTAAGGGAACGACCGAGAATGAGATGGAAAGATGGGGTGAAGGGAGATGTCTGTTAAGCAAGTAAAGGAGAAGGCAGGAGATAGGGATAAGTGGAGAGTGACTGTGTATAGATGATACTGTTATGCATGGAAGGCAGGGTCGATGATGGGAAGGTAGGGGGTGTTTCTGTGCGAATGGTATTTTGACGCAGCTAGAAAGGATTTCCCTCCGTCTTTTCTATTTCTGCATGAAGGGACAGAGAGGGGAACTGCCGAATAAATGAAGCGACCTTGTTGTGGATGTAATGTATCTTGCTACATTCTTTTTGACCCAGGGCAGTGGGCGAGATGCAGGGATGACCCGTCATCCATGAGAAGCTCAAATGAGAGGGAGGAAAGGGTGTGCATGGAAATGGAATGGATGGAAGTAGGTACGTACCTTTACCTTAGCTACCTCGCTTATAAGGAGAAAAAAGCTCTTTGTATATATATTATAGCATATATATATATATATATATATATGAACATAAGAATGAAGGAGACTGCAAGAGAGCATAAAGCCTACACTACGCAGCTCCGTATCCACCACCACCTGTCATCCCCATCCATAAAGTTGTCGAATTGTTTCTTAAAACAACTGATCGTTTCAGCGCTTACTACTTGATTACTTTCGTCGACCACCCTATTAGTAAACCAATTTTTGCCTATTTCATTCTTAAATCTAAATTTGACTAGTTTAAAACCATTACTGCGAGTCCTGTCCTGTTGTTTTAATATGATGACCTTGTTTACATCACCCTTGTTAAAGCCTTTGATCCACTTGAACACATCTATTAGATCACCCCGCACTCTGCGTCTTTCCAGAGAATGTAAGTTAAGGTGCCTAAGCCTCTCTTCGTAAAGCAAATTTCTGAGTCCATGCATCATTTTGGTCATTCTTCTCTGTACTGATTCTAGTGAATTGATGTCCATTCTGTAAGACGGAGACCAAAAATGTACCGCATGGTCAAGGATGGGTCTAATTATCGCTAGAGTTTGATAATTACCTCTGCACTTCTATTCGTTACCGTCCTAGCAATGAAACCTAATGCTCTGTTTGCTTTATTCCTGGCGCTAATGCACTGTTTCCTGGTTTTAAGGTCCGGACTCACAAGAACTCACAAGTCTCTCTCGTACTCAGTTTTCTCTAAAAGTGTTTTATTAAGCTGTGTTTATTTTCGGAGTTGTGCAGCCCTACGTTTAACACGCTACATTTAGAGATATTGAAGTCCATTTGCCATTTCACCGACCATGTGAACAATTTGTTAAGATCATCCTGCAGAATCTCTGCGTCGTCTCCTGACCTAATTAGGCGTCCTATTTACGTGTCGTCCGCAAACTTACTATCATCACTATTTATCCCATCGTCTAAGTCGTTTATGTACATAATGAACAACAAGGGACCCAAAACCGAGTCCTGGGGGACCCCACTAGTAACATTGCCCCACCTAGATTTTAGTCCATTTATGGTGACCCGCTGTTTTCTGTTACTAATCCAAGCTCTAATCCATTCTAACACTTTTCCTCCTATGCCATGCGCTTTGATTTTATTTAGTAGTCTCTGATCTAGCACCTTGCCGAACGCTTTGCTAAAGTCAAGGTAAATAACATCGTAATTATCATTGTTATCTGACGCCTTATATACTTTAGTGTAAAAGGATAGAATATTAGTCACACATGACTTACCCTTGGAGAAACCATGCTGTGAATCGCGAATTAAAATGTGTTTTTCGATGTGTTCTCTGAGTTTATTTACTTTTACTGATTCATGCATTTTTCCTATAACCGATGTCAAACTGATTGGTCTGTAGTTGCATATAGACGATCTATCTCCCTTCTTAAAAACAGGAACAACGTTTGTCTGCCTCCAAGCAATAGGCACAAAACCAGTGTCTACCGATTTATTAAATATTTCAGTTAACTGGTCGCAGATTTTCGTCTGGTCCCGGGGATTTTGTAGCTTTAAGTCTTTCAATTTGCTTGAGTACTTCTTCTTTAATAATGCTGATATTAGATAGACTACTTTCTTCATCCCCTATGAAAATCGGATCGCAGTCAGGTACTTTATCTAACCTCTCATTAGTAAACACCGAAAGAAAATAATTGTTAAACTCCTCACTCATTTTTTCCTCCGATTCTATCATGTCATTTTCGTCGTTTTTAATTGGTCCTATTCTCTTTATTTTTTGTTCTATAGAGATAAAAGAAACCCTTTGGGTTGGATCTTGATTGACTGGCAACCTTAATTTCATAATTACGTTTCGCTGTATGTGTATTCTTTTTAACCAGCTTTACCAATTCGTTATATCTTCATCTAAGGTGTTTCCCCGTTTTTTATTTTTACGTAGTCCTCTTTTCATTCCGATCTCATATTTCAATCTGTCCGTCATCTATTTGGGAGTATTACTATTTTTACGTATTGACTTCAGGGGGATAAATGTATTTTGTGCACTAATAGATTGCTATACATTTCATCCAAATCACTGATCTGTCTGTTGAGCCCCCGCCCCCAAGTGACCTGACCCAAGGTATGCATATTACCCTCCGTGACCCAACCCCTGGTCATGACCTGATTTCTGGTCTTGTACCGAGACCTGACCGCATCGATAATGTTCGAAACGTCCGTATAACATTTCATATTCAATTTCAAATAGGTTTTTATATCGTCAAAGTTTGCTCTCCTGAAGTCTGGTACTTGGACGTTATTCGTGTGTGTGTTTGCGTGTGTGTGTGTGTGTGTGTGTGTTTGTGTGTATGTATGTGCATATGTATGTGTATATGTATGTATGTACAGTATGTATATATGTATGGAAGGCCAATGGATGAGAAAGGAAAATTCTATGAAGAACTGCAAGAGGTTGTAGATGGAGGTAAAATACAGAGGGCAAGTGATAATGGTAGCTGACAGAAATACAGAAATGTATTTGTGGGAAGGGCGAGAGATAGTTATTAAGCGATGGTTGAAATGTGTTGAAGTGACGACATAGATTATGATAATAGAAAATGATTGGGTTTCAGTGCAATGCATAAACATTTTCGATAAGTATCAGGTATACAAGTAGGTCAATAAGAGTTATATCTATTATAGACAAAAAGAAAATATTTGAAAATATGAGAATGATATTCGGTTTCAGAGGACCCAGATCATCAGTGATGACCACTTGACATAATATTCTAAAGTCAATGCAAAACAAAAAACATGGTAGAATGACGCTCAAACTGGGGAAGGTAAAGAGGGGGATAGAGGAAGAGAAGTTCAGAATAAAGTCGAAAAGTGCACACACACACACGCAAACGTACACACACATTGAGAGAGGGAGAGAGAGAAAAGTGGGGTTGAATATTTATCGGAAGACATTGAGAGAGCAGATGCGCAGGTGTCTACTGATCTACTGACACACTGCCTTTTGGCTGCATACAAGTTTGTCTTTATTAGTATTTGTATATTTGTTTCTATATATGGCCAATTTCCGAATGTCATGTTAGAAAAATAGGGTACATAGATGATTATTTACTGTTGAACAAAGTATATTTTTTATGAATATTTCAACCGAGAAATCCTCTTACCAACTTCAAGAAATACATGTGTATATGCATCCATTATTGCATATATATTCGAATATTCTGTTCACATCTCTCCTATTTCCATATACGAGTTCAATACCCATTCCACACACAGATCCGGAATTTCCTTTTCCATATACAATAAATGTATTTCCGAAACTCTCGTTCCAGACCCATCGAGCCTTCCAGTTTGGCAGCCAGCCTTTCAGTCCAACCCGATCATTTTGTCTGGGTGAGCTATAACGTGCTAACATGGGCCATAAATGTAAAGAGTCTTTAGGTCTCTTAGCACATGGGCTTTCAGGTTTGTTCCTTTGGCCCTGGTATTGATTTGACGTAACTCTAAACTGACTTTTATTTCCGTTTGCTTCATAAATAAGTGATATCTGTTATCCAGTAATTACTCGTATTCTTATTTATTTTTCTATTCGTTTGTTATTTTTATTTTACGTAGGTTTGTCGACTCATGCAAAAGCCAATGGTTCTCTTTCGAGGTTTTGTTCCGACTTACGCCAGACAATTTCATTCAGACTACAGAAATTTTTCAATGCAATAAAGAGAATTGCTTGAAATTAGTTAATCTAACCTACGAGATTGTTTCATGGATGGATATCTTTAACTATAGTAAAGTATTCCAAGTAACTCAGTTACATAAATACTGGAGAAATAAGATTAATGTGGGCATTGATTCTTCTGGTTAATTAAACATCAGAGAACGGACAGTGTATAATGATATTTTCACTTAGAAAACAAACCCATTTTGCTATAGTCTGTGCAATTTATTCTAAGGTGTGTAAGTCTCTCTCTCTCTCTCTCTCTCTCTCTCTCATCTAAATAATCCACATGTAGTAATGCTCAATAGAAATAAGTAAATTATGAACCTAATAAACAAAACTAATCCTTGTACAAGAATTACACCAAAAAACAAACCTATTTCCACAAGAACAAAGGCGAAAAAACAAGAAAAGCGCAGATGACTTAAAACCAACATAACCCAGACCACTTTGAAATATGACTCAAATGGCGCATACAAACGCGTTTATGGGCAACGGTATCGCCGGGGACTTCAAAGTTATGACGTCACAGAATTCACGGAGACTTCAGAGTTATGACGTCATGTAAGGACGTGAGAACGAAATATTTCACAAACGAGTTCGAGCGAAGGAACCTTTCTGGTTTTGACGTTTTGGACGCCGAGAACTCTACTGTCTTTGAACTCTCCTCTACTTTCTATTGTTTGAGGATTAAAAAAAAAAAAAGTGCACAGAAGGGTACCTGTCTTCAGAAATTTATTTTTATTCCTATCAAATAAATCAGCTCATTTTCTTTTCTGCGTAAGTTCGTGTGTCCTTGAAATGTCCCTGTTTATAAGTTTGTGTGTTCGTAATAAAGTGATGATGTGATTGGTGTTTCCTAAGCTCGAATATCCGCAAAACATATTTGTTCATCACCTCGTGTTTGTCTGGAAAATTTAGTAGTTTAAACAGTCGGTGTCCACATTTATTTATTTATTTATTTTTTTTTTTTTTGGGGGGGGACTTCCATAATACATGTTCATCACCAATTGTAATTGTTTAAACAATACACACCATACCAGGTGCTAATGGTCATAGAATATGTTATGAATCTATTTCATATAAAAAATAGAGGAGAGGTCATGGATGCCAATAATGAAAACAGTGACAACATCATTAGCATTAATGAACAATTTTCGAAATAAAGGCCCATAAGTGTTGCTGTTGTATGACAGAATGCCGGTGGAGAAGCAACAGAGAGAGCTCCAGAGGAAATAGGGACGGCAATGCAATAAATTGAACCTCCAAATAGATGTGGGAGAGTTGGCTGCGTTTGAAGATAGGAGACAGGTATGGCTGTCTGACATCCATTTCGTAGGGCCGCCTCATGCAAGTACCCGTAGTTGACCCCCTCCCCCCCAATCATTCTTTCATATAGTGGAATCATATATACTTTCCTCAAATCCACCGATGCACTTTCGTCGCTGACCCCCTCCCCCCAATTGTTCTTTCATATAGTGGAATTATATATGCATTCCTCAAATCCACCGATGCACTTTCGTTACATAGACACATATGAAACAATCTCAGCAGCCAATCTACTATAAGCACTACTCCTTTTATTAGACATCCTACATACCAACCACCCAACCTAGATGCTTTTCTAATTTTCATCAAATTCAATATAACTTGCATTTTATTTTCTATAGCTTATAATTATCTTCGTCCATCACAGTCACTCTCCTGGTATCATCATTAATCACAATCTAAGCCTGCCTAGCTTTCTCTACATTCAATAACTTAGTGAAATAGTGTTCCTCTTCCTCTCACAGTCTTCACTTCTATTCATATCTATTCGTTTCCTCCACTTTTTTCCTTTATACCGGACTCGTAGAATATGTGCACATGTACACATGTATATGTACACATGTATACATACATGTCTAATGGCGTAGAAAATCTCATGATAATACATATGTACTTTATTCTCTAGTCATTCGGGTAGATTCTATCTTCAGAGAGGATGGGATCATAGAATCGTGAGACCAGCTAGGTCAGACTATTCGTTTTAACAGGTTTTGTGTCTGTGTGTGGAAGGGGAAAAGCCTAATTTGGATGAAAATGAAAGGATAGTTGTGTGTAAAAATGGCATTTGTTAATGAGCGCGTTTTAGTTTTTTACTTGTCACGGCTCGGAGAGCAACAAACCGGGACAAGGGTTGAAGATTAGTGATAGAGATAGGGAGAACAAACGAAAATATTTTAGGGTAAAAGGTCAATTAAAGTGAGATTAAGTAGAATGACTGACAGGAAATAAATTTTAGTAGAAGAAAGGCTATATATAAGTGTGCACTTGTAGGCGTGACATTGTTCTTCTGGAATGAGAACTGTGTTTATATATCTTTCCGCGTGTAAGTCACAGTATATAAATGTAGTATATAAACACATTTCAAAGTAAATGTCCAAATTCACACAAATAGCCAGATTATGATATCTCTAAGCCGACTACTATGTTCATTAATATTGAATCCTAAGCGCCACAAAGCTACTCCATTTTCCCAGGCACACTCCTCTGAAATTAATAGAGGAACTGTGTGATGGTTTTTGTACAAAAATTGCAGCACATTATTTCACAATCAAACTGTGTCAACCACGATTAATAAAATGAAACCTATACACGAGTTTTTGTGTATTCGAATGGAAGGAAAAGTTCAGAAGAAAAGTAGTCCCTACCGTAAGGTGTGAATGTTATATGTCATATCAAATGTTCGTGTTTGGGGTGAACTCTGTGAAGATGTCTAGAATGAAGTGTGTATTTATGTTGGTTGAGTAGTTGGTTATTTGCCACTATGCAATAAATGGTCACAAGCATACTATAGTATTATCGCACGGCATGGAAAAGCATATATACAAACAGAAATAAGGAAAACCACCACAGAACACACAAATCATTAGTTGTTTACATGAACAAATACAGATATCCCCTGGATTGGTGATACGTAGACGTATTTAACAAGAGACACAACACGAAAACAAGACTTAACGTGAAGGCAGCACAAAGCACAGGGATGAATGTATCAGCGTCGTGAAGATAACTAGAACACTGATAGTAAAAGAGGTGAGAAAGGCAAATAAAAAAAATCACGGCGTAAACTCACCAAAAGGTGATATTTCAAGACGACCAGCGCAAACAGGCACAGCAAAACAAGCTAATGGGCACGAGATTCTGGGAAACTAGCGAGGTAAGCGCTCTGAAGCATATTCATGAAGACATGTATGTCCTTATTATTCCCACTGAAGATGACTTCTAGCTAAAACGTTAAAGGATAAAGTCCTTCTGTATCATTCTGAATTTTCTTAACATGTTGCTCTCATATATGAATATCAAATCCAATATAGATGTACATTACAGATGGATATAGAAGTGTGTGTGTGTCTGTGTTTGTTTGTTTGTTTGTTTGTGTGTGTGCGTGTGTGTATGTGTGTGTGTATTTACCTAGTTGTATTTACCTAGTTGTATTTTGCGGGAAGGGGAGCTATGCTCGTGTTGTCCCGTCATTGTATCTCTCAGTGTCTAGTTTGCTTTTAAACTCGTGAATGGTTTTTGCGCTTACTATTTCATTATCCAGTTTGTTCCAAGTGTCTAAAACTCTATGTGGAAAACTGTTTTTCTTCAGTTCTCTTCTATAGCTATGTTTTCTTAATTTCCTTCCATGTCCTCTTGTGTTTCTCTTGTCCCAGTTAGTAATTCTTCTCTATCAAGTATCTCTGTGCCTTTCATGATTCTGTAGATGGTCAGGTCTCCTCTCTCTCTTCTTTCCTCCAGTGTCGGTAGCTCCAGTTTAGCCAATCTCTCCTCGTATGATAGGTTTGCAAGTGCAGGTGCCATTTTTGTAGCTGCTCTTTGGATTCTTTCTATTTTCTTCATGTTCTTTTTGGTACTGGGGGACCACAATGTCGCCGCATACTCTAGTCTAGGCCTTATCAATGTAACCAATTTTTTTTTTTTTTTTATCATGTCTTCGTCCAGGTAAGCAAAAGCCACTTTTATTGATCTTAGCAAGTTGTAAGTCTCCCCGACAATTTTGTTAATCTGTGTATCATAGGACAAGTCGTTTGTGATAATAACTCCCAAGTCTTTTTCGGATCCTACTTTCTTTACTTCCTTGCTTCCAATTGTATAATTTCTTGATATTCTGTTTTTGCTTTTTCCAAACTCCATTATGCTACACTTCTTAGTATTAAAATCCACTTCCCATTTCTGACTCCAGTTCCATACCCTATTCAGATCTTCTTGCAGTGCTTCACAGTCCTTATCAGTTTCTACTTTCCTTAACAGTTTGGCGTCATCAGCAAAGAAGCTCATGTAACAGTTCACGCCCTCGTCCATATCATTCATATAGATAGCAAACATTATTGGAGCCAGTACAGATCCTTGCGGTACTCCACTGATCACCTCTTTCCAATCTGAATATTTTTCTGTGTGTGTGTGTGTGTGTGCGCGTGCGTGCGTGTGTGCGTGCGTGTGTGTGTGTGTGATTCACCATGGTCTTTGATCACGTGTTGGACTCGTGTGTATGTGCGTACCTTTTTTGTGCCTGTGTGCGTCATTATATTGGCAAGTATATAAAACAAAGGATATCTAATGAAGTAGACATATGTATAGTAAAAGTTCCATGAAGTAACGAAGACATCCTATTAAAATAAAATGTTGACAGTTTAGTTTGAATTTGCTATCGTTAAAGCAAAATTAAAATAAGTGACATCTTCAAGGTATATGGAAGAAACGATAGCAAGACACTCAAACTAAAACACCTTTAGAATAGCCTAAATGCAGACTAAATAGACCAAACAATTTAGCTATATAGAGTAAGTACTCAGACATTTCTAGGCCATGCTCACGCCTAGATATTCAACAGAAACATCCATACATTAGCCGAAACATAAACAAAAAATAAATCAAACAATTTAGCTAAATAGAACTCAAGAATAGCTTCCGGAACATACGTTTTCGAAACACGCACTGCCCTTATCCTCGCACAACGAAGGCTCTAACCTGTATTGTTAAAAGGATTTGACCTTTGTTTGGATGCTGGGGCGCATCTCCCAGAGTTGTGTGAACTGTTGGCCAGCGCCCCCAATCACACTTACGACTAATCCACTTCCCCTGCCATGAGTATAGTCTCTTAAGCTTGCTATCAAACCACGCAGTGGAAATATATCAGACACGTACCCCCCACACACATGCAGGCAAGCACACAAAGACAGACACGCGGGCACACACATACAACCCCCACACACACACACACACACACGACTTGATGGCGCAGTGGTAGAGTTCCCGGCCGCCACTACGGCGGCCCGGGTTCGAATCTCGCACAGGACTTAAATTATTTCAGTATCACTGCGCTGCGAGTCGTTACTCCAACTCTCGTGGGTGGGGAGTTAGGGGTGTGTGTGCGTGTAAGGTCACAGCATTACCTATAAATCGGTCATATATGAGCTTTCTTCCGGGAGGGAAATAGTTGTCGATCAAGAGTCCAACACGTGATCCAAAACCATGGTGAATCTCTCACACACACACACACACAATCAGTATGAAACCTGTTGTAATTAGGATTTTCATAGAGTTTTATGTCACTTTATATTATCTCCTGGTTTCTCCTGGGCGAATGTAATCGGTGTGAAAATGACTTGTCCCTCTCAAACTGAATAAAATCATACGTATTTAGAAGAAACAAAGTTCTTAACTCTTTTGTGGCTATAGACTGCTCTTTGCTTATTTTGGCTGTTGTGAGGCAATCTTAATTAACACTTTGGTGTCTATATTCATAGTTCATGCTTATTCCGCCTACCAGCATATGATTCTATTTAGCTAAAGGGATATTCGAGGGATTTAAGTACTCCACTGCCTTGAGGAAGGTAGAATATAGGGCTTGCTTTTCGAGGAGGGTAGAGGAGAGGGATGGAAGGACGTGGGTAGAGAGATGCTTGATTTACCGTGGTTTTTTTTTTTTTTTTTTTTTTTTTTTTTTTTTAATCTCCCAGGAGAGAAAAAAACCGTATTTCTAAGTCATGGTCAGTAACACTTTTTCCTGTTATTTCAATCATCTGGTAACCCCATGCATAATGAGGGCTCCCTATTTTATCTTCCATAAAAACAATGCTTTGTTCAGATGCGATATAACATTTACGGTCTTCTAATCTTCTATCATGTCCTCTTTTGTTCCATCTACGCTCCTACCAAAATTATACAACCAATCAATAGACCTTCCTGCAATATTTAATTTAAATATCTAAGCCAAGACCACTCACTATATTCACTCTATCAGGCCATCTACCATCCTATGGCATTCATTCCATGAACGGTAAAGAACAGGTCTGTCTAAACATAAACATTATTAAAGACTTAATCACATCATCGAACAAAAAGAGACATGAATGACTACAAACATTAAAGATATTCCATAATGGTTCATACGAACGCACGTCTACGCCTATCTGTAGAACGATGATTTAAGAGACACCACAAACAAACCTGTTCCGATTCAGGTGAAACGGTGGTTAGATAAATGATGATATGTATTCAGACACGTATAGATACAGATGAATATACAAAGAGTCAGATATACAGACACAAAGCTAGACACACACGTTTTCTAAAATAAACACAGGCACACACACACACACTCATACCCACAAAACACGAGAACACATATGCACATAGACACACGACCACACACATACGTAGAAGTACACCACCCGAGTATGAGTTTGTGCTTGTGTGTGTGTGTGTGTGTGTGTGTGTGTGTGTGTGTGTGTATGTGTGTGTGTTTCTTTCTGCCTGCATATGTGCATGATAATATGAGTCTATGTGAACGTGTAAAATCATGTGTGTGCATGTGGCTTCCTTTTGATAAAACGTACATTCCATATATCAGTATTCAATTGAACACTCGGCATACCACCAAACTTGTTCATTGGACGTCAGTATGTCAATGAAAACTAATTTTACCTCCAGACGATCACTCAAGGCGCTATTCAGGCCTCTGTATCAAAACCTAATCTGACTCTCTTATCTTGTTTACATCATGAATATTTCAAAGTCTGAGAGAAAAATCATGTATATATATATATATAATATAATATATATATACATATATATATATATACATGTATATGTGTATGTGTATATATATATATATATATATATATATATATATGTGTGTGTGTGTGTGTGTGTGTGTGTGTATATGAGTGGAAGGGCGGTGAGCTAAACACAGAACAGTTGGAGTTTTATTCACTGACGTTTCGTCCTTACCAGGCCATTCTCAAAGTACATACAGTTTCAGAAAATTAACAGCTTATATAATCCATCCTTGCTGTGTTCCTCTCCCTCCATACTCTCATCTGTCCTCAACCCTTCTCATGTGACTCCGACCATGTCGCTTCTCCCTCCCTTCTCAATTGTCCTTTTT
>NC_134799.1:42545962-42548462 GCF_046742065.1 Oratosquilla oratoria | reverse complement strand
GCATGTGGCGCGTATGGAGGATTATAGAATTCCAAAACGAGTTATGATGGGTAGAATGCCTGGAAGAAGACCCAGAGGGAGACCTCGAATGAGATGGATAGATGGAGTGGAGGCGGAGATGGACAGAAGAGGAATAAATAAAATAACCTGGATGGAAGCACCACAGGACCGAAGGGTATGGAGAGGATTACTGTTGGCGGACCAGAATCTACATGAGGTTCAAGATCCAACGGAGTGATATATATATATATATATACATATATATATATATATATATATATATTTATATGTATATAGATTTATATATATATATATATATATATATTTATATATATACATACATATATATATACATATATACATAAGTAGACGGATCATTGTTTTATTTTACCCTTACTACCAATAATCTGTATGAATTTGAAGATTCCAACACAGAATAATGACAGACCCACCATGTCTTTGTGGTTTTGTGTGCCCGTGTGCTTCTTTGAATTCCCGTGTGTGTCTTTGAGTTCGTGTTTTCTTTCTCGACGCAGCCACACGGCTCAGACACTTTCATAAGCTACCTACTGTACGTGTAACGCCGGCCCTTGATGTATTGTTTTATTTTTTTAGCGCACATACTTGAAAAAATGCAAAAAATATATATGATAAAACAAGCTTAAATAAGATTGAATTATAATAATAATAACAATGATAAAAGTGGTAATAACAATAATGATAATATTTATTATAGTAATAATAATAATAAAGAGAAAACAATACATCTACATAAAAAGTAAGTTTAATTTCATGCTAAAGTTTTCAGGTCAGGTAGTGCTTGTCTTTGGTTCAAAAGGAAGTAAACAGTAGGAGATGGGAAAACGATAAAATTCTCCACGATAAGCTTTTAAGAGAAACTTGAAAAAGAAAACAATGGAAAATACAATGTAGATAAAATATATATATATATATATATATATATATATATATATAATAGATCATAGATATTATAGTTTGTTATATTAGTGCTTATCCGACTGAATATGAGAATTTTTAACTACGCAACATGCAGTTACTTCTTGTTGTTGTTGTTGTTGTTGTCCGAGCAGTCCCGACTCCCCAAGGAATGCCACAGCCGAAACTGGGTTTTCCCATAAATCCTTTATAGAGTATATGTTGTGTTCTTTGCGTGCATGATTGTGTATAATGCAGTCTTCCATTATGTGTTGTATGGCATGGGGTGAAGTGTTACTTCCTGGGCAGCTGTTCACAATGCGGTCGTTCATTCCAAATGTGGACCGAGTGATCGGCGATTAATTATTCTCCTTTAACTTAACTCTTTAGTTAATCTTCGTCATGGCAGCACAATGCCATTGTTTCTCGTCTAGTTATTAATCTAAATGAAATATGTCTTGAACTCTGATGTAACTAAATATTTTTCCTTAAAACAAAATGCAAAGAGGATCTACCTTAAATCGCAACAGCTCAGAGAAATCTACCTCACGCTGAACCTAAATAAAAATAAACCCTAAAATTGAATACAGACTGTTAACTCATTTGTATCTATTTATTTATTTATTTATTGTAAGCCAATAATGGTGAAACATGATGAATCTGCTTTGGGGAGACTCCCCCAACTCTGCCGAAGGGTGGAAAGGGGTGAATCCCAGTTGGAAATTCAATTAGGTCAAAGTGGGCTAGCTTGCCGTAGTAGCGGGAATCTAATGTAATGAAAAAGATGTTTTTAATTTTTTTATTATTAACATTTTTGGATCAACCATGTTGCATCAGTATGCTGTATTTTTTTTACTCGCTTATCCACACACAGTACACACTCCCCATGCACACATTCACTCACACACGACGCGATGGCGCAGTGGTAGCGTTCGTGGCCGCCACTACGGCGGGCCGGGTTCGAATCCCACCCAGGGGTGAAATAATTTCAATATCACTGTGCTGCGAAGTCGTTACTCCAGCTCTCGTGGGCAGGGAGTACGGGTGTACGTGTAAGGTCACAGCATTACCCATAGATCGGTCATATATGAGCTCTGAGCTCTCTTCCGGGAATGAAATAGCTGTCGATCACGAGCCCAACACATGATCCAAGACCATGGTGAATCACACACACACACACAAACATACAGTCGTTTTATCAACCGTTTCTCAGCGTCCTGTAGCTTATTGAACATTATTCTGAAGTTAGTTCTCTCTAAACCATATTACCTTAAAATCTAGGAATATTTTATATTGGTTGCATGTTTTATGGAGTCAATGTTTGAGGAACCTTAGTAAAATCCATACGGACCAGAGTTACTTAGTATTCTTTAATGATTGAAGACTTATCTCCACTCAAAAAAGAATATATAGATAATTATGTATATATATATATACACATATATATATATATACAGGATACATATATATATATATATATACACATATGTATATATATATATACACACACACACATATATATCTTAACTTCCACTATCCTACCATCCTCCTCAGATCTATCGTT
>NC_134799.1:42515962-42540962 GCF_046742065.1 Oratosquilla oratoria | reverse complement strand
ATTCCCACACAACATATACAAACACACTGGGGCATTGGTGGTGGCAGTTTCATACATTTACTATACATACCGGTACGTGACTTAACTGTTAACCAATATACTTTAATTCCCACACAACATATACAAACACACACACACACACACACACACACACACACGGATAAACAATTAGACAACTCGGTGGCGCAGTTGGTAGAGTCCCAGACTATCACCACGGCGGACCGGGTTCGAATCCTGCCCAGGGCTGAAAATAACTTCAGTATCGGTGCGCTTCGAGTCGTTACTCCAACTCTCGTGGACGGGGAGTTGGGTGTGTGTGTGCGTGTAAGGTCATACGAGCTCTGAGCTCTTTTACGGGAGGGAAATAGCTGTCGATCACGAGTCCAACACGTGATCCAAAAGACCAAAGTGAATTACACTTTTCAGTGTTGCTGCGCTGGTGGACATCCTAAAATGCGTCCAAACGCGTCCGATGGCGTCCAATCACTTTAAATGTTTATCAACTTGTCTAGAAACAATTCAGAAATAAAGATATATTACAAGTGAGTCGTCTTTGTAAGTTTCATGCACTAGGTGCCATTAACAGTGAAGTTATCTACATTGGAATTTTCCCGGTCGAGACGTCCAGACCTCCTGGCCGTCATCTTTGTTTTCATGGTTCCCGATCGGGTCGGAGTAAAACATGGAATTAGAACTTTCAATTTTTTTTTTCCCACATTTCCTTCGAGAGTTAATCATATGGGGTTGCTGGGGTTTTGTGTGCGTACAAGGTCACAGCATTACCCATTGGTCAGTCACATATGAGCTCTATGCTCTCTTCCGGGAGGGAAATGGCTATCGATCACGAATCCAACACGTGATCCAAGACCATGGTGAATCACACACACTCGTGGCGCAGTTGGCAGAGTTCTCGACTGTCACTACGGAGGTCCGGGTTCGAATCCCGCACAAAGTTGAAATAATTTCAGTATCGCTGCGATGCGAGTCGTTACTCCAACTCTCATGGGCGGGGAGTTGAGTCTGTGTGTGCGTGTAAGGTCACAACATTACCTATAGATCGGTCATATATGAGCTCTCTTCCGGGAGGGAAATAGTTATCGATCACGAATCCAACACGTGATCCAAGACCATGATGAATCACACACACACACACACACACACACACACACACACGACTCGACAGCTCAGTGGTAGCGTTCGCAACCTCTACTCCAGTAGTCAGAGTTCGATTCCCACCCAGGGCTAAAATAATTTCAGCATCGCAGCGATGCCACATGGGCAAAAAGTTGTGTGTGATTCACCATGGTCTTGGATCACATGTTGGACTCGTGATCGACATTTAACCTCCCGGATGAGAGCCCAGAGCTCGTATGACCGATCTACAGATAATAATGTGACCTTACACGCACACACACATCCAACTCCTCGCCCACGAGAGTTGGAGTAACAACCCGCAGCGAAGCGATACTGAAATTATTTCAATCTTGGGCTGGATTCGATCCCGGCCAGCCGTAGTGGCAGGCGAGAAATCTAACCACCACGCCACGAGATTGTGTGTGTGTGTGTGTGTGTGTGTGTGTATTCACCTTGGTCTTTGGATCGCGTGTTGGACTCGTGATTGACAGCTATTTCCCTCCCGGAAGAGAGCTCAGAGCTCGTATGATCAATATATGGGTAATGCTATGACCTTACACACACACACACAACTCCCCGCCCACAAGAGTCGGAGTAACGACCCGAAGCGCAGCGATACCGAAATAATTTCGGTCCTGGGCAAGATTCGAACCAGGTACTGCCGCACCTCCGTTCTGACAGTCCAGTACTCTATCAACCGCACCACCGAGTCTCGTGTGTGTGTGTGTGTGTGTGTGTGTGATTCACCATGGTCTTGGATCACGTGTTGGACTCGTGATCGACATTTAACCTCCCGGATGAGAGCCAAGAGCTCGTATGACCGATCTATGGGTAATACTGTGACCTTACACGCACACCCAACTCCCCGCCCACGAGAGTTGGAGTAACACCCCGCAGCAAAGTGATACTGAAATTATTTCAGCCCTGGGTGGGAGTCGAACCCGGACCGCCGTCGTGGCAGGCGAGAACTCTAACCACAGCGCCACGAGGTGTGTGTGTGTGTGTGTGTGTGTGTGTGCGCGCGCACGTAGGGTCACGACATTACCCATGGATCGGGCCTACATGAGCTACGAGCACTTATCAGGGAGGATAATAGCTGTCAATCACGAGTTCAACATGTGACCCAAGACCTTGGTAAATCTCTCTCTCTCTCTCTCGCTCGCACACACACACACACACACACACACACACACACACACACACAGGGTACTTCTAAAGCTACCTTCCATCTAACAACCTCTAATCTACTTATAATTTGAAAGCTTCAGGAATACCATTAATGTTTCATTGACGTTATACCTTCCATTATCAGGGCTGGTTTTGTTTATCAGAATTACATAACATTTGAGATAAACTTTTACTTAGAAAAGAATTCTTCAAGAAAATAAAGCACGAATTTTGATTACTATTGTTGTCATTATCATTATCATCATCGCCATTATCATTGTTGCTATTACTTCTACTATTTTTATTAGCATATACAACTTGAAAGTACAGTACTTAATAACAGAAATTGCAGAAGTAGGATAGGACCTACTGTATTCTCACTCTCTTAGCTCGGAATGCCTCTAGGGGTCTCGAAAGAACAAGATTCCCTTCAGACTGCAGACCTTAGCTGCATGAAGTTACATGTCTTTAGTCGAAGTATATCTGGGGCTTGAAGGAGTTTAATCCACAAACTGCGAAGGTCTCCGAATAAGTTTTCAAGATGATGCGCTTAACTAAAGTTACGACGGAACGACATCAGATTAATATCCCAAAAGGAAACTGTGATGTTGTAACACATTTGTAAATATTCACTTTAAACCCACTATCGGAGAATTAATATCTGAAGTACAGGAAAACTGTATATATCGACTACTATCCTCTTCACCATTCTGCTCTTCACTGGGACACAGTGAAGAGCTCTCAGATGGGGCACTGCTACCAAGAAGCGAATGGTCCACACTAAATAGAGCAAGATCCAGAGTCGCCAGAACTGGTGACAATCTGGTTAAATGAGTGCGGAGAAACTGAACAGAACATTGACCATGTCCTAAGCTCGTGCCCGCTTTCAACCAATTTAGACAACATTGACCTGGTCAAAATTAACCAAAGAACACTTGAATGGCTGTCTGTCGGGCGTGATAAGCTATGATGACCATTCTGGTGAAGAGGACTACAGATAGTAGTCGAAATATACAGTTTTCCTGTACTTCCGATATTGTTTCTCCGATAGTGGGTTTAAAGTGAACATTCCAAAAGGAAATTAAGCAAATAAACACAAATGAATACAGATGGATAATAAATGAATAAACCAAAATTTAGGTAAATAAATACATAGAAAAATAGATACATGAAATAAATAAATAAATAGATAAAATGAATAAACAGGTAAAATGGGTAAGTACATAGAAATACATAAATCTCAATAGACAACTAATATACTTAGAACAAGTTTTTCTTCAGTTATTCAATGCTCTCATATTAGCGTTTTTTCATATTTTTTGCGTGCATTGTGTTTACATCTGTATGTGTGTGGGGGTGGACACAACCATTTTAACTAGTTAGAATGTCCATTAAGCCTTTCTTTACGGCGACCAAATCATTTACACTTCATTCTGTCTAGTTTTGCAAACATGTAATCTTACTTATCTATGTCCTCATATATACATATATATGTTATTTATATATATATATATATATATATAATATATATATACATCCATTGAGGCATCTTTGCATATTCATGTTATCAACGGGACGGTAGGAAAAACAATGAATATTCTCATATCCAATAAATAATAGTTTTCATACCAAAATTTTTTTTATTGGAATATACAATTTCATCACTTTTTATTTATTGGCATTTTATCACCGTTCTTTATTTTATTATATTAATTTTTTCATCATCTATTCTATCTTAGTTATTATTTTGTTAGTTTTCAATATCTTGCTTTCTATAATATTTGGCAATACACTTTTTTAAAAGCTTTAATTCTTTCAACCTGCATTCCAGTTGCAAAATATTTATTGTTTAACCATGGTTAACTTTTTAAGGAAAATCATAAAACCAAGAAGTAATATTATATATTGATATGTTCAATGTATATAATTCTCTAAGAAAAATTATCATCTAGAATGACTATTCACAGAAACACAAAGGGCAAGTAGGCCTTTACATGAAATATAGTTGTTTCTGATACTTTTTTGTTTGCCTGAAAAATAAAGATGGGAAAGGTGTCTACCTAAGAGCTTGCCCTGCCAAGGAAAAGGTAAAGGCAGATATTCCATGCCATTGGTATCTCCTGATATCTGCATATTTTATTCAGTCAGCAGGTGGTAATCTGAGATTATCAGTTATAATTTACATGGCTATAATCACAAACAACATGTTTAATTAATGTAGTCTTCGTTGAAACCTTAGTCTCAGTTCGATCCTCGGTCGCGGTTACAGTGACATCAACCAAGGTCGTCCTGAGGGTTTTATGTTCGGTCTTCGAAACGAGGGCGGTTGCGGTCTGGAAGACTGTGGCCGTGCGACGGTTAACGTTGACCGTTGTGTCCGTTATTTCGGTTGTAACGGTCCGGACACTCGGGAGAACGACCGTGGAGACCGTCGGGACGATCTTCACCTCAGTAACGATATAATCCGATAAAGTCGAAGGCGAGACGGTAATGTATTTGTACTTTGTCACTGGGATCACATAAGTCTGATGTACAGTTTCAATCTCACGGTCCACCAACCAAATAGGTATAGTCACATAATCAAACTTCCCATGATAGAGAGTCTCGTTGTTATAAACCACCATCGTTGTCGTTGGACATGGCACGTCCTCAGCATAGCACCACACGTGAAACTGCACCAAACCCGTAAGGAAAACCAGCCACATCATTCTGACGAAGTTAACAGACAAATGAACCATAATCAACGAAAGAAGAGCTTATAAAGAGGAAGGTGGACGGCCTGTGAAAGGATTAACGTGGTTGGCCGCAAGGAACTAATTGGGGAGGGACGAGTCCTCGAGGTGAGGTTAAGGAAACAGCCCACACTAACCATTCGAAGATAACACATATCTGTGTGTGTGTGGGGGGGGCCTGTGTGTGTGCTTCACCATGGTCTTGGATCACGTGTTGAACTCGTGATCGACAGCTATTACCCTCCCGAAGGAAAGCTCAGCGCTCATATATGACCGATCTATAAGTAATGTTGTGACCTTACACGCACCCCCCCCCCTCACGAGAGTAATGACTCGCAGCGCAGCGATACTGAAATGATTTTAGCCATGGGCGGAATTAGGACCCGGACCGCCGTAGTGGTGGCCGGGATCTCTACCACTGAGCCACCGAGTCGTGTGTGTGTGTATGTGTGTGTGTGTGTGAATATGCATGCAAAGGCGTGTATGTGTGTGTCTGTGTGTGCATGTGTTTCCGTGTATGTATGTATATTTGTGTGTATGCGTGCATATGACATGAAATTACTAATGTGGATCCACGCAAATGACCCACTTTCATATCGGAACTATGCAGACATATCTTTCATCCTTTACTGTTCAATGAATTTATGTAGACAACAGATCATTTATAAACTATTTTCTGTAAATAAATAAAAACGTATTTTTTCATAATGAAAGCTGTTCTCGTAAATAAATTTGTATTAAAATAACACTGACGAAAAATACATTTCTATCATTTTGTTATGTCGTGGGTCACGTTTAAATACAGATGAAAATATTTCTGATGAAAAGCAAGTGTTCCCACTTGAACAAAAGAATGAAGGCCTACACTATGCAGTTACTCGTACATGTCCATTACCACCTCTCATTCTTACCCATACATTTATCCAATCTTCTCTTACAACAACCAATACATTCAGCGCTCCCTACAGAATCACCAAGGGGATCCACCCATTTAGTCTTCGGACACACACACACACACACACATATATATATATATATATATATATATATATATATATATATATATATATATATATATATATATATGCAAAGTAGACCACTTGGAAAAAAGAAACTAACGAAGCAGAGCGCTTTCGTATATTACATCTTCAGTGCAAAAAGTGCATAAGTGAACACACGTACCCGTGTTCTTATTAGCACATATATATACATTTAAATCCATTGCTACGAGTCCCGCCCTGCTGTCTTAATATGATGACCTTGCCTACATCACCCCTGTTGCCTTCATCATTAAAAATAAGATAAAATGAATTATAACGAAATATTTTTCCTGTGACATTATTACTCCCATATACATTTACAGATGTTTTTAACGTCATATTCAGGCGAATGGTTTGTAGTTTTTTTTTATTAAAACTTTCACCACGTTATAAATTTTGCCTGATTTTATTTTCATCAAAGTCAGGAAATTGTATTTAGATAACAGGGCTACGCCGCAGTGAGAGGAATCAACATGTTTTGAAAGTATCTATTGCCATGAGCTTATCAACATTTCCATACATTACATTAGCTTTCAATCAATATTACATAATTCCATGCAGATATCTTTGAAACAATTTCCCCACTTTCTGCAGTAAAGTATCAATGAACTTGATAGCATAATAGACTTATATTAGCGTCATATATCATTATCTAATGTAAATACCATATAAGTTTAATATATTCTTAAAAATGCAATGAATAACATGATACAGATGTATGTTTTTGCTATCAAAATCAATAACACAAATCATATTGCAGTAAAGGGGGAAAATTATTGCAAGGTTATCTAGATTATACCCTATAATATGAATCAAAATTTAATTCAATATATGGAAATGTTAGTAGTGCTTAATAATTAATTAAAGCAGTAATTAAATTCATTGAAATTGAATTAACTGTAGCAAGGGAGAAAAGGAATGCGTATTGTTCAGTTTCTAACCTTTATAAAACATTTTTCGCTATAACTAGTGTGGAACCTATTCTAGTTAATTTCACTTATTTATTGCAAACTAAAACCTGACGACTGTACTCAAATAAACGAGAACTCAATCCTGTGAGATTGAACTTAAATCGTCTATTTTTTCCTGTATAATATGCGCATGTATAAGACAACATATAAGTCCTGTATAAATTAATGTACCTATGTAAAGTACCATATACATTATATTAGATGTAAGGTCATAGATAATATCTTGCGTAGTTGATGTCTTCTGCAACGTAAACGGTCAACTGGTCCCCGGTCAACTGGTCCCCAAATCTGCACCCCTAGGACAACTGGTCCCCCCAAAAATAGGACATCTCGTCCCCAATTTTTTTCCAACAATTTTTTTTATTTAAACAATAGTTTTGAGATATTTAGCAAGAATCAAAATACCATAACATATTATGTACAACACTTTATTAAATAATACACAGGTAACACACAGGTATTATATATTACTCAAAACAGCAAGAATCAAAATACCATAATATATTATGTACAACACTTTATTAAATCATCTTATGTTTAGTAACATAAATAAAAAAATAGATAAAGTTAAAAACCACCAAAACATAAAAAAACATATATACGAACAACAGAGAACACATTTGGACAGTTTTTAGAAAATTTATTTTGAGGACGAGTTGACCACCCAGCTTGTCATTCGGGGGCCTGTTGTCTTAGGGGAACAGTTTTGGGGACCAGTTGTCCTACAATCCCTCTGCAATACTGGAGGAATTGATTAACGAATGGATAGACTTGGTAAGCATATAGTGAGCGCCGAATCAATTTGTTGTTTTGCGAGAACATTAGATAACTTTATGAATGGGGATGACAGGTGATAAAGGACATGGAACTGCCTAGTGCAGTATCCTTCATCGTAATGTTCTTGTGTTCTTATAACGTGTTTATAGATTATTTACATCATAAATAAATAAGCTAAAATATATACGTCATTTACAAATTCCTTCATAGAGGTGAAAGGAGATTAATATAAATTTTGTGGGAGTGTAATTGAGTATTTATATGTTTTCGGTTTGTCTATGGTAAGATAAATATATGCTTACTTATAATGGTCTGCATCATCTTCAAATGCACATGTTATCGTAATTTCTGTAACTTATTCATCAGCTTTTCATAAAAAAAATATGCTAGCGCCAGCTGTTTTTGTCGAGTTATAAAGAGAATAGTACAATACTGAACTCACCATATTGGAGACAATATTACAGTATCTACTTATAATCTCGCCTAACAAGAAAGCGTCAGATTTTTTTTCATGCCAATGAGATGAGCAATCCAATAACTTAAGATGGATCACAATACTGAACTCGCCAACTGGAGACATCATCACAACACTGAACTCATCAAATCAGTGACAATGTCACAATACTGAACTATAATTTTGCCAATCGGGAATACGTCATAATATCTCGTTGACCTCATGCCAACGAGAAGAATAACACAATAGATCAAGAGTATCACAATACTTATCTCGCCAGACTGAAGGCAACAACACAATACTGAACTGTAAATTCGCCAAACAGGAAAGCATCACAACATCCCACTGACCTCACGCTTATATATATATATATATATATATATATATATATATATATATTGATATATATATATACATATATATATATTTATATATATACACACATATATATATATGTATATATACATAATATATATATATACACATTATATATATATATATATATATATATATATATATATATATATATACACATACATAATATATATATACATACATACACATAATATATATATATACATACATATATATATATATACATAATATATATATATACATATATATATACATAATATATATATACATATTATATATATACATATTATATATATATATATATATATATATATATATATATATATTATGTATGTATATATATATATATTCCAAGCCAATAATGTTTGAATATTCCAAATAACAAAAATAATAATAAATGTTCCAAATCGAAATTGCTATTTGCATGAGCGGTGTCAGCATTAAAGCACAATAGTGTTATCCGTGCTTGCCTATCATCGCTATTACGAATAAAAATTGAATATAAAAATGAATGATAAAAACAGAAGGAATGAGATAGGAGGATGCAATACAAATGTAATTGTGTGTTCTTGCTTTCTGCCTATCACCAGCACTACAAATAAAGTTTTAATTTAAATTGATAGTTAAAAAACAAGAAAAAATAAACAGGTAGATAGAAATATGAATTTAGTTGTGTGTTGTTAGTTTGTTTAGTTGTGTGTTGTTAGCTTAAACTAGGTTAGAATAGGTTAAATTGGGTTATACTAGGATAGTTTAGGTTAGGTTAGGTTAAGTTAGCTTAGGTTAGGTTAAGTTAGCTTGGCATAGGTTAGGTTAGCTTAGTTTAGTCTGTGTTAAGCAATGTTACAATAGACTAGGCTAGGCTAGGCTCTGTTACATAAGGTTAGGTTAAATCAGGCCATGCTAAGCTAGGCTAGGCTGATTTAGGTTTAGTTGGATTAGGCTAGGTTATGTTTGGTTAAAAAAAAAGTCAGCTTAAGTTAGGTTAGGTTTAGATGCTTTGTGTGTGAATCTCGCGAACACCTTAAAATTGTTATTTGTGGCTTTCCATACAGACGACCCCCGCGGTCATTGTCTCAATTACCGGACGCCCTGGGGCGGCAGGTGGGGCGACTCAAGTCAGGGTCGAATGTGGGTCGCGTAATTAGTTCTTTGTCTCAGGTCACATAGGTTGGCTGCACCCAAGGTTTTGGTGGTGGTGACGGGCAGCGGAGGTGGAAGGATATTTCTGGTGATAGTGGTGGTGGTTGGGGAGGGATGGGTGGCGACGGCAGAATAGTTATGGTGGTGTATGTCGGAATATTTGTGGTGGTGGTGGTGATGGCGAGGGTGGTGTGGTGGTGGTGATGGTGATGGTTGTGGTGATAAATGTGGGTGGAGGATAGTGGCGAAGGTAATGGTGTTGGTGATAGGAGGACAGTAGTGAAAGTAGTAATGGTGTTAATAGTGGTGCTAGTGGTGTTGATGATGGAAATGTTGACGATAAGGATGACAAAGGTCGGATGCGAAAAAAATATAATGATAAATAAAAATAGAAAAAATAAAATAAGAATTATAATATAAATAATACATACATAATTCAAAGGCTTTCCCCCCCCTTACAAGGGAGGTAGCCAAAAAGAAAAAGGCATAGAAAACACACTCACCCATGACGACAACGATGGAAAGAAATAAGAAGAATGAGAGGCCAGTGTAAAGGAAGATGAAGATCTATACATGTAAGTTGATGTATTCTATCGTTATTTCTGTTTCGTATATTTTGTAATTGAAATTACACTGAATCTGAGTGACTGTGGGCATGATTGCACCTAGGTGACTTCAATGCATAACCCTATTATTAAACAAAGACTATAAGAATTCCTGCTAATGTATTTAGTTTCAGTGTATATTCATTTATCATCAAAACACTTATATACGTATTTTACATTTAAGTATGAATTCATTTTCTCTATATACTAAGCTATGTTTCTATGTTCTGATTACCCGCAAGGCCATTTTATTGACGTTCGTATGTTGTCATAATAGTTTTTGCACCCAGAATTTACCACTGGCTGCCACTTACCCTGGCTATCCAAACAGACAGGGCAGAGGTAAAGGGTTATTTCACAGCTAAGTTCTTTCTTAAGGAGGGAGGACGGTCTAAATATAAATCTTATTTACTGGAAGAAGTTCGCAAAAATTTGAAATTTGAGTTTTAAAGTCATGAATAAATTTGCATAAATGCTGGCCCAGTCTATGACAACACAACCTTAATTCTCAGCACGACAACAATTTGACCTGACCTATGCCAAGGGACCAGCCCTCCCACCCTCGAGGTCATCCCGTGGTCACAGATACGTTATAAAAACCCCTGCTGACCTCGGATTCCATTTGTACAGGTAAACCTCACACTCGCAATGCATCTCGCGCTGTCTCTCCTCTCCCTGCTAAGCGCGGCGATTGCAAGCAATGAATATAACGTTGGCGGAAAGTGTCGACCTGCCGAGGTCTTTCTCGAAATCACAAAGACAATCGTAGTACCTTCCTCCGTCCTTGTATCTATCTTCGTCCCAAAAACCCACCGCGGGACGTTCACCTACACCTCAGTTTCCATTGTAACCTCCACCGAAGTCAACACGGTTAAGGTAACCGTTCACCCACTACCAAGGGTCCTGACCAGCAAGAGTTACCATGAGTTAACTACCTTCGACTTCATCTACGAAGACGTTACCGCCACCAGTGTGATAAGACGGGGGAAATCTACCGTCTTTTCCGGAGATATCCAGACGGACACACTCTTCGTCACGGTCACTGAAACGGTCCTCGGTTACAGAAGGGTCTCAGCTGAGACTGTTACGCAGTACGTTACAAGTACCGTTACCGTAGTTAGATCATTGGTAACTCACCTCACAACAGATACTGTGGTTCATTCTTTTGTCACACAATGTGCAAAGCCAAGTTATGTAAAATGAAATGGTTACTACAGATGCAGTTGTAATTTTATATATCTGTGAAATGTTTAAAGAATAAACACGAAATCGTGACATCTACTTGTTTTATTGTCCCGTTTATCTACTCTTTTTTCAGTTTTATTTTTGCAGACTGCCATTAAATGGTGCCATTTTGTTATTTCTGATTTTTACATAACTATATTGGTACTATTGAAGAATTCAACCAAGTCATTTATGGCATCTTCATTTTCTTCCAAAAATCGACAATAAGGAAAAAAATAAACAAATACTCTTCTTACATCACCATAAATTTTATTACAATGAACAATTAGTACAATGCAGAGTACCTTCCTCCACATATTTCCTTTTTCCAGACAGAAGTTACAGTATGAACTATAGTTTCTGTATAAGGCTGATAAACAGTATGGTCAGCCCTGCGTACCCATGGGAAATGGGTAACAGTGGTGACTGACGGATATTCATAGGTACTGTAGACTGTAGTGTACAAGGTCTTCGTTACGTACGCGAACCGCGTCTCGTATACAGTAGAAACTGCAGCGACGGACACAAAACCGGTACTAGTTATGTAAATTGTAGTGTAACTAGGAAGAACTTCCTTCGTCACAGCAATCGACGTCTCCACCAGAGTCCTCCTGCTTGGCTCGATGCTTGTAAAGACAAGGTCAACCACCGTTGGAATTACACGGAGATCGGTAACAATCACGTCTGGAGCTGGTGCGGTGACTGTTCCGTATTCCAACTTCTGGGACTGAAATATCACGGTAGTGTCGACATACGTAACGTCCTGGACGGGGACAGGTAGGTCCACATAGACCTCCTGAAGATCGTCAATGTTAACAACATCTTCCTTATAAGTGATATCTTGAGTAACAGGACACACAGGCTTAAGCTCTTGTTCGTAAATAGCATGATATATGTCCGCAAAGCAGAACTGCAATGACAAAGCGAAGAACAGATACAGAGCAATCATCATGGCGGGTGAGTGAATCCGTAAGAGACGAAAAAACCCGCTTCCTAAGGGCTTTATAGATAACGCGAGAGGTGGGAAGGGGTGAGGGGGAGGAGGGAGATGAGGTAAATTCACTGGAGGGGGTCAAGTGGGGTCGCATGAATGTCAAGGGGCGAATTTTATTTTGCAGAGCAAAAATGTTCGTTATTCGCAATAATAAAATCAGCAAATCATACCTAAAGGCATAAGGCATTGTGCATAAAAGGATATATAGGAAGAAATATGTATTGTATGAGTGCAGAATTCTATACAGTATTATTCTACGAATGTCACACGCATGCGCACGTGTGTGTGTGTGTGTGTGTGTGCTCGCGCATTCATAACTACATATTTGAAGGTGTGAATACATGGAACAATTTTAAGAAATTCACAATAGAATTTAAAAATGTACAATGTTTCATTGCCAAGATAGAACACTTATGCATCCGATACTAATTATGTTGGTTTCAATATAAATATTGATTAGGTCAGTATGCATCCTCATTAGCCATATTATGTTGTAGTCTAGATAGAACGATTGGTATTACCATTAATGTAATCCGAGGCCCACTGAATTCAATCACAATGCTACTTACAAACCTTATGGAAACTAAAAAAATATTGCAGCCTGTTCCATTTCTCCATTAGGATTACCTGCTTATGTGTTCCATATATTTCATCTCATTCAATCCGCTTTAAGGGTATAAAACTATGTCATATTTAAGTGAATCTAAATTGTCTAGACCTGTTCAAAAGGGTAAGGCTGGTGTAGATACGATTCCGGACAAAAGACACCAAGACGAAACGAATGTGTGCGCGTATATATATATACTATGATCCAAAATGTATAAACAGTTGATAAAAATCAATATGTGTTGAAAAAAATGGGGACCTTTTGTCCTAAATCTTGGGGATATTTTGTCCCGGGGTGCAGATTTCAGGACATTTTGTCCGGGGACCTTTTATTCGTTCAGGAGACGAAACACCCCGGACAAAACATCCCCTTTGATGATAATGATGGTGGTGGTTGTGAAGATGGTGATTGTAATTATGGTAATGATGATGGTGGTGGTGATGTGATGAGGATGGTGGTGGTGGTAATGATGATAGTGGTGATGTGATGGTGATAATGGTAATTATGGTGATGATGGTGGTCGTGCTGGAAAAGATGGCGGTCATGATGATTGTGCTTATGTTGATGGTGGTGGTGCTGATGATGAAGTTGATGGTGCTGATGATGATAATGGTGGTGGTGGTGATGATGTTGAAGTTGATGATGATGATGATGATGGTGATGATGAAGTTGATGGTGGTGGTGATGATGATTGTGATGATAATGATGGTGATATAATGGTAGTGATGATGATAATGACGGTGGTGGTGTATAGGTGTCCGGACATAATCCCTCCTGGACAGAATCCCCCCAAGACAATATCCCCCCTGGACAGAATCCCTCCCTGAGTATGTTTATTTATGTATTTCAATATATTAATGTATTTTGATATATATTCTCATATAATATTTGACTGTATATGTGAATATATGTTTATTTATGTATTTTAATATATATATATATATATATATATATATATATAATATTTTCATATATGTTTGTAAGGTGTAATAGTGAAGCAATAAACTGTTTTCATGAATGATTTATTCTAACAAGTATATAAATGTCTGTACTGCATGCATTAGCACCTCGGTAAAGTACGATGTTAATTATGTCCTGGATCCGGTGTATAACGACTATGATGATGATGATAAAATATTTATATTATACTCCCACTGATAAGGAAACTTGATAAATGTATTATGGGGGTGTTTCGTCCGTGGGTGTTTTGTCCTACATTCATGTAGGTGCGGGTAGATATGGTTATGTAAAAACTGTCAGTTTGGGTAAAATAAAACAAGGTAATATATGAGGTAAATTAAAATAAAGCATAGGAAAATAAGGAACAAGGTGTTGCAAAAAACATTATAAGGAAAGGTAAAGAAACAAAGAAAGAAAAAATCAGGAAATATAAGGTAAATAAAGAGAATGAAAATAAGGCAAGTTAGGTAAAGGTAAGGAATAGTAATGCAAGTTCAAGAAAGGAAAGGGAAGAAAATGTAAGGGAATATAAAAAGGTAAGGAGAGGAAAAGAGTGAAAAAGGCAAGCCAAGATAAAGAAAAATGAATGTAGGACAAAACGTCCCTGGACAAAAGGTCCCCGGACAAAAGGTCCCGAAATCTGCACCCCTAGGACAAAATGTCCCCGATATTTAGGACAAAAGGTCCCCATTTTTTTCAACAAATATTGATTTTTATCAACTGTTTATACATTTTGGGACATAGTTAATTGTGGTTTTATAACAACCCTTAAATTCAGGAGAATCTCTATATATAAACACAAAGTACAATAATATTTGATATTTTATTAAATATCTTATACGCCGAGATCTTTTTCAATACTCACTTTTGTTCGAATTTCCAAAATAACTTGTAATCGTACTTACTGTTATTTTTACTTATGTGCATTACCTTGCATTTACTTGTTAAACTTCATTAGCCACTTTTCAGACCATTGCTGTAATTTATTTAAATCTTCATTCCGCAAATTATGAGTACAATTACAGCACACAATTATGCTTTATTGAACTTATATTGTATGCCTATAAAAAAAATAAAAAAAATCAAGTTAAAAAACAAAACTTCACCACTCACTTTTGTTAACGAATTTCCAAAATAACTTGTAATCGTACTTATTGTTATTTTTACCTATGTGCATTACCTTGCATTTACTTGTTAAATTTCATTAGCCACTTTTCAGACCATTTTTTCAAATGTTTATTCCGCAAATTATGAGTACAATTACAGCACACAATAATATTATGCTTTATTGAACTTATATTGTATGCCTATAGTTAAAAACCAAATATTCACCAAAAAACATATAAAGGAATAAAGTAAAACACATCTGACAAATTTTTATAAAAAAAAAAAAAAAAAAAATTGGGGACATTTTGACCACCCACCTAGGCCGTTGGGGACATTTTGTCCCAGGGGTGCAGATTTCAGGACCTTTTGTCCTAGGACCTTTTGTCCGAGGACCTTTTGTCCGAGCACCAGAAAAATGAAGAAAAACAAGAACAATGAAAGAAAGGTAAATAAACGTGCGGAAATTTGTGGGAAGACAAGGAAAGGTAAAGAAAATTAGGGAAAGGTAAGGAAAATCAATAACATGCAAGGAAAATTAATAAAATATAAGGAAATGTAAGGAAATTTTACGACAAAGGAAGGACAGGAAAGGTAGGAAAATATAATGGAATATAAAGAATGTTACAGATAGGTGTATTTGAGTAAGGTAAAGAAATTATGTGCTAGGTTGGGTATATTTGGGTATAGTTGCCCAAGGTTGGGCAAATTTGAGAACTTTTGGACAAAGTTTATATATATATATATATATATAATTTTTTTTTCATTAAGAGAGCTATAACTTAGTATCTGCCAGAAAAGACGATAGCAAGGGATGAGTTTTGCAATGTTTGTCAATGGTGTAGCATTGCAGATGTGGAAGGGAACTGGGCTCTGCACGCAGGCCTACTCCAAACAAGCCGAATTATATCACTGGTATTATTGCAGCAGTAAAGCAAGCGACAGTGTGCCAGGGACAACAAAACACTAATATTCAAGTGAACAAGACTGCAATGTTTATGTATTCAACCTCAATGTGGAATAATATCAAAGAGAAAATAGTCATTTTGCCTTGTGAAGGACGAGACAGTTGTAGTGTTTTTACGTGTGACATTTCTCCTGCGTCATTTTGATAATTTTATTTTTTTACTTGCTATTGTTATCTGCATTATTTCACCTGTACTAACCTTACCTGTGTCATTTTCAAATAAGCAAAGGAAACGAGTTTATTAGTATATATTAGAATTTAGAAAGAGAAAAAATTAAAAATTGAACAAATGGCAACTGTGTCACAACATATAAATAAACGAAATATGTATGATCAAAACGAAGATAGTAAACACAATAGGAGGTTCAGGTGAAGTGAGGTGGAACAGAATAGACGAGGGTGGAGAGGGTAGGGTTGGCTATTCCACTCACTATAAATGAAAATCCAAGAGTCACGGAATCATAACCTTTACTACCTTATTGATGCAATTTAAGTATCCCCCGTGTTATCATGAGCAAGGTAAGTTAATGGTTATAAACTGGACAAATTTAGATTTAAAAAGGAAATAGGCAAGAATTGGTTTACTAATAGGGTGGTCGACGAATGGAATAAACTTAGTAACCGTGTAGTAAGCGCTGACACTATCAGTTGTTTTAAGAAACGATTAGACAACTTTATGGATGGGGATGACAGGAGGTGATGGATACGGAGCTGCCTAGTATAGGCCTTATGGTCTCTTGCAGTCTCCTTCATTCTTATGTTCTAGTGTTTTTAGTCATTACGCCAATGCATTTGTCAATGCCATCGCATGTATACGTGTTTCAGTACTCTTGTTTTGGACACGAATAATGCGAGATATCTTATATTGTATATTCTTTTGCCCTAGGGATCATTTTCCTGATGTTTTTGTTGCTGGTGTGGATATTATTCGGGTCTATTGTCGTCCGTGCAGCTGCCTGTCCCAAACCAGTCCTTCCTGCTGGAACTACCGGACCTGATTACAGTTTGTTTCAGTTCTATCTGAAATATGATTAGAACTGTTGGGCTGATTTCCCGAACCCCTTTCCTTCCTACAGTACCTACTTATATTCTGTTCATTCTCATTCAAACCGGTGTGTTCAATCCTCCTCTTAAACCACCATGACCGTATTTTTCTATTCCTGTTGATGCCGAGTGATATTACCCAGTTAAGTACTAGGTACACCTGTATAAATAATGTAATCAACCTTGAGGTGACGAAATAAATTTGGTTATATCAAGACTTATTAAGCTCCCATGCAGTCTGTGCGAGTGTACGCGTGTGTACGTACGTGCGTGTGTAAATTTGCAACTATGAGGAAAACAGACTATTCAGTGGAATCCAACGAGATTATCATCATCCTTACCTATGTTTTTCATCACAGCTATGTACTGCTGATTGTACGTTAAAAATATCACAAATCAAAAACCCATAGTCAGTATCCCATTGTTCATAATCCCACACATAAAGATCACAAACTCCCACATATTTAAATATTCCAGGATGTTGATAACATGAATATACCCCATATTTTACTAACTACGAATTCAGTTTATACGCTGTCCTATACAGTCAAAATTAGTTAAATATTAATGTATCAATGCCCCTTGATCTATATTTGCTTTGTACTCTTAGCAAGTGAACACCAGTCAAGATACCAGCAGTTAAATTTAATAATAAATGTGGGATCATGTCATGGATTCGTACTGCTGAGACCTGTAAACGTGTCTTGCACCGGGTACAGAAAAAATAGGACAAATCCCCCCTAGGAAAAAAAAAAAAAAAAACACAGACAAAATCCCCCGGACAAAAACCCCCTTAGAAATGTAATATAGGACAAAAAACCCAGGCTAAGATAAACAGTTCACTGGAACAGATGTGAAATAACAGAGTTCTTGTTCCCAATCCTTCACGGGATCCAGTCACTATGTTCTTGACGCATAAATAACAACAACACCCGTTCCTTCTCCACAGTGAGGGTCCAACCAAGGAGGGCCTGGAACCTGGAGCCTGGACCCGTTCTTGTATTCCAATCAGAGATAAGTATCAGACCAATAAAGAGAGTGAACGTGTGGGCAGAGTTTGTGAACTTTTTCTGTCCGCGAGAATGTAACAGGAGATTTTTCTTTCACAAATGAATTTATGTTTACAAATATCAATTGTGCCTAATGATATTATAAATATTTTCCAATAACAATTTATGTAGATTTCTTTCATGAAAATGAGCACACTGGGACAAAGTAAAAATGCCCTTTGCTCGAGGAATTCCTTTGAAAAGAAAATATATTTCATATTTGTTTTTATATCTACTAAAAATGTTGAAAGTACTCCCCACTACTCAAGATAATATATATTTTTCCTGTTGAAGAATCCACGTCATTTATGAATCTGCAACCAGTTCCTATTTTAACTAATGATAAAATTAGATTAGGCTTAAAACCTTTCTTGGAAACCTAATAACGCGTGGGTCAGTCAGGACCTGTCCAACGTATATTGAGAAAATACAGGAGGAGGAGGAAGGGTAGGGGAAGTTGGAAGTTGAGGAGGAGGAGGTTGGAGGAGGAAGTGTAGGGAATGGGGGGTTGGAGGAGGAAGGGCAGGGGAATGGGGGGTTGGAGGAGGAAGAGGGTGGAGGAGGAAGAGGAAGGGTAGGGGAAAAGGGAGGTTGGAGGAGGAAGAGGAAGGGTAGGGGAAAAGGGAGGAAGAGGAAGGGTAGGGGAAAAGGGAGGAAGAGGAAGGGTAGGGGAAAAGGGAGGAGGAGGAAGGGTAGGGGAAGAGGGAGGTTGGAGGAGGAGGAGGAAGGGTAGGGGAAGAGGGAGGTTGGAGGAGGAGGAAGGGTAGGGAAAGGGGGAGGTTGGAGGAGGAGGAGAAAGGGTAGGGGAAGGGGGAGGTTGGAGGAGGAAGGGTAGGGAAGGAATAGGAAGGGTGGAGAGGAGGAGGAGGAGGAATAGGAAGGGTGGAGAGGAGGAGGAGGAGGAGGATAGGAAGGGTGGAGAGGAGGAGGAAGGGTGGAGAGGAGGAGGAATTGGAAGGGAGGAGGAGGAGGAAAAGTAGGGGTAGGGATAGGAAGGGTGGAGAGGAGGATGGTGCTCGGACAAAAGGTCCCCGGACAAAAGGTCCCCGGACAAAAGGTCCTGAAATCTGCACCCCTGGGACAAAATGTCCCCAACGGCCTAGGTGGGTGGTCAAAATGTCCCCAATTTTTTTTTTTTTCTAAAAATTTGTCAGATGTGTTTTACTTTATTCCTTTATATGTTTTTTGATGAATATTTGGTTTTTAACTATAGGCATACAATATAAGTTCAATAAAGCATAATATTATTGTGTGCTGTAATTGTACTCATAATTTGCGGAATGAACATTTAAAAAAAATGGACTGAAAATTGGCTAATGAATTTTAACAAGTAAATGCAAGGTAATGCACATAGGTAAAATTAACAATAAGTACGATTACAAGTTATTTTGGAAATTCGTTAACAAAAGTGAGTGGTGAATTTTTGGTTTTTAACTTGATTTTTTAATTTTTTTATAGGCATACAATATATGTCCCAAAATGTATAAACAGTTGATAAAAATCAATATTTGTTGAAAAAAATGGGGACCTTTTGTCCTAAATATCGGGGACATTTTGTCCTAGGGGTGCAGATTTCGGGACCTTTTGTCCGGGGACGTTTTGTCCTACATTCGAGGAAAAGTAGGGGTAGGAATAGGAAGGGTGGAGAGGAGGATGGAAAGTAGGGGTAGGGATAGGAAGGGTGGAGAGGAGGAGGAGGAGGAAAAGTAGGGGTAGGAATAGGAAGGGTGGAGAGGAGGAGGAGGAAGGGTAAGGGGAGAAATAAGAAGGGTGGAGAGGAGGAGGAAGGGTAGGGGGAGAGAAAGGAAGGGTGGAGAGGAGGAAGAGGAGGAGGATTAGGGGTCCTAGAGGACAGGGGATTACGAAGGTCTTCATATGTTAGTTCCTTGCCAGAGACCAAACATACCACAGGTGACACAACTCCGTGTTCCAGTCTTATTAAGCTGCAATGGATTTTGTAAGTGCGGTTCCAGTCATACAAAAATAAATTCATTATGTGCTGACATATATGCATATATATATATTTTACAACAATGTCTGATACACAAAATTTACTCTCTTATTTGGTAAAATTCTTTGTTTTACAGGTCAGCATCCTGATTCGTGTTGTCCTGTTCATTGGGATCCTGTTCTGCCTTGTAGGAGTCACTCCTAGTGCAGATGACGGTGATAGTAAGCGAGACAGTAATGCTGTCCTTAACCACTTCCCTGAGTCCTTCATCTAGCACGTTCAATGAACGCTGTCAGTTATTTTTCGTCATTGCATCAAGGATTTGTTGGAATTAAATTGCATTCTTCAGTTATTAAACACATTACGTATCTCTATCCCTCGACCTATATTTCTATATCCCTATATCTCGACCGTGTAATGTCTATGTTGATTTGCAAATGCATACTATATAAAGCTTTGTGAAACAGTTTTTATTTTCATCATGCCTATAACATATATAAGATGCTTGTTCAGTGGACAACTGGTACAGACAACTATTCAACACTTTTGTTTCAGTATGTTTTGTGATTCTTTCAACCTATAATGTGATGTGCCTTTTCACTTTCACTGGGTAACTGTCCATGTACATGTCTTAGTAATACAATCCTCATATCTGGTGTATGTGGTGGTGAGGTGTGTGTGAGGAGGGGACTGACCCAACCATGACCTGAGCCAACCCTTCTTACTTGAAAATTAAATGACCTCCATTGACCCTGGTCGGCTCTGTTCACCTACCTCAGTCAATTATTAATGACTACAGGTGACAACTACCTGCCTTGGCTTCCCAACTTCATAGGAAGTTACCGGAGAGGCTAAGGTCATTATAGCTTACGCCGATGTCATAGTCTGGGCAGACATTTGTTCACCAGACAGTGGCTAACTCCCCACAGTGGTCAATTATCCACCTAAAAAATGCACATTGCTCATAAAATGTCCTAGTATAATGTTCTAAGATGTCCATTTAGCATACATACAAACATAATTAATTCATCGTTAGGGTAGGCTGATAATGCTAAGTTATATAAGTCCGGTTATGTAGATAAGGTTATCTTTTGGGGAGCCAGGGTTTTTCTGTGTTTTTTTTTTTGTGAATTTTTGGTTTTTAACTTGATTTTTTTTCTTTTCTTTTATAGGCATACAATATAAGTTCAATAAAGCATAATTGTGTGCTGTAATTGTACTCATAATTTGCGGAATGAAGATTTAAATAAATTACAGCAATGGTCTGAAAAGTGATGGGTTGATTGGGTTGGGTCGTGTATATGATATTTAATAAAATATCAAATATTATTGTACTTTGTGTTTATATATAGAGATTCTCCTGAATTTAAGGGTTGTTATAAAACCACAATTAACTATGACTCAAAATGTATAAACAGTTTATAAAAATCAATATTTGTTGAAAAAAATGGGGACCTTTTGTCCTAAATATTGGGGACATTTTGTGGCAATGATAATGATGGTGATGATGATGATGATGGTGGTAATGATGGTTGTGGTGATGATAATTACGATGGTGGTGGTAATGTGGTGGTGGTGGTGATGACGTGATGATGGTATTAATTTGATGGTGGTTATGGTTATGGTGATGTGCAGGTAGTGGTGTTGTGATGGTGATGATAGATATATTGACAACCTTTAAAACCAAGTGATAATTGTTACGTTAATACGTGTTATTCTTTTCTACATTTACGATATTCTTTTGTTGGTAACCAAACTGGTTAAATATATTAGGGGGTGTCATAGTTAATTAATTTATAAAGGAATAAAGTAAAACACATCTGACAAATTTAAAAAAAAAAAAAAATGAGGACATTTTGACCACCCACCTAGGCCGTTGGGGACAATTTGTCCCAGGGGTGCAGATTTCAGGACCTTTTGTCCGGGCACCACGGGGGTGTTTTGTTCGAAGGCAGGTCTCGACTAGATGACATTTCCCAATTTTTATTTGTTTTAGCGTCGGAATATCTTGCTTTGCTGAAGGGCGCATAGAAATATGTGAGCAAAAGATGAAATGCCTGCAAACGTTTCTATACAATTAATTAGTCAATGAGAAGGAAAAGGTAAACATGTAGGCGACCAAGTATTATTCAATAATAAATTACATCCCGGCACATGCGTGCACGGACGCGCAAACGCACGCATACACACGCAAGTAAATACGCACCCCCACACACCTACACGCACGCACGCACCCCCATGCACCTACACACACACGCGCGCTCGCGCACACACATACACCCACAATTGTACACACATCAAACACATGCAATAAACACGCACATTCAGGCACATCCACAGGCAGAGAGGACATCAAAAGAAAACGTAACATTATGTCGGTCGTTCGTGTGTTTGACCTGACGCAGCCCTTCAGTGTAGTAGTGATGACAATCGCTCAGCAGGCAGTCGACTAAAGACAATACAAACATGCGGACAAATGGTCATCATACTATTTTGCCTCAGAATAAGTTAGATTAGCTTAAGTTAGGTGGCTTTGGTTAAGTGAAGTTGACAATGAAAATAATTATATTGTAACGTAATTACCCTGTTATACAACTGTATTCAGATTATTATCGGTCACTAAATACTGGTTCTTACAAGACAATGTAATCTATGACATTGTGATAAAATCCAGAATTCATTATGTGGATCAGGATTGAACGCCGGCTTTAATGTGGTGATGACTAACAAAGACGAGTTACGCGAATTCGTAAAGGTGGTTCTTTCATATGATGATATTGTTTAATGTTACAAACGCCCCTATCGGTAGACTCGGACGGTGCCCCTCACAGAGGACTTTGTAGTGTGGAATTTAAAGAACCATGCCTTTGGTTTAACCTCGCCGGTGGCAGGATTCGAACCGCCATCCCCTCGACCCTCGCCGCAAGTAAACGTGACAATTTAAGATTATAGCCTTCTAAGCAGTACAAGGAGCGCAATATAATGTCCTACATGTACATATTATATACTATTATTACAAAGGATTACAAAGGCGGAGCATGCCGACAGGAGACATTTTGATCCATATCTAGGTCGGATGCGAAAAAAATCATATTAATAATAAAACAATAAATAAAAACTATAATAATGTAAATAACAAATAAAATACATAAATGCTCATGCTTATCCCTTTTACATGGAAGGTATATTATGCATGTAGGTATTTTGGGCATTTTTGGAGGTATTTTGGCCGGAAGTATTTTGAGTGGAGGTATTTTGGGTGTTTGCTAGTAACGACGCCCTAACCCGCTCAGCCAACGGTTCTTTCATATTTCAATAAATTATCATTATTCCGAAGATTCACCTTTCCTTCTGTATTCTATCGTGTAACGTGTTAAAAGCGTGTCATAAGAGCATTAATATTCCGTCAGTATTGACATACGTTTCTAACCTTGGGAACAATATTACACCAAAGAAATATACAGTACTAGAAAGACGAGACAGTATAAGATGTATTTATATTTTTTTTTACAAGTGAATATTATTCTCCATTTGTTAAAAAATGTTATCCAAGTTTTTAGAACACTGACTGCATAAAATTAGTTGTTAGAAAACTTTTTTTGTTTTAGTTTATTTCATTGTTTCCACTTGCAACTTTGCGTTTGACACTAAAACCTTCATCAAGTATATTTTTTAACATATACGGGTAAAGCAAATTCACCTCTTCAATAAAAAATATATATTCATGTATCCATCGTACGCCTATAAGCATTTATGTTTAAATGACACATGGATGATTGTTGAGTGTTTCAAAGGTATTGGAAGCAACGTCAGTATGATTCAAAACCTTACCACAACACACAGAAACACTGTTTTGATTTGGCTTCGGTATTCACGCGAGTGGCTAGACGCAGAATGAGAAGGCCCAATTGTAACAATCATCGCAAACCACTACACAAGGAATGACTAGGCATTCTAAAGGAATGCCTAGTTATTTCTCGGACAGCCTTTGTGTGGGGTCGAACACCACTTGTGAGCACTGTTCAGCGGAATTCCCTTCTTCGTCAGGTTAGTCAAAATCATATTCAAATCACACCCTGTTCAGTATTGCAAGGAATAACGTTGTCGAACTACGGACTTACATGACCTTTATGATCTCGTTAAAAAAGGCCGATCATATTTACTTTCTGATCTTCCTTCACTCTATCAACTCCCTAAACTTTCCTCCTCTTCAACTTCTACGACTCCATTTATTTGGTGTGATGTTGTCCTCAAGGATATAACCTTTGGTTATTGCTGACGCTTGTTTTACAATTAGGTAAATACACATGAACGCGCGCGTGCACAAACACACACACGACTCGGTGGCGCGGTTGGTAGAGTACTAGACTACCAGTACGGTGGTGCCGGTGGTACCTGGTTCGAATCCTGCCCATGGCTGAAATTATTTCAGTATCGCTGCGCTTCGAGTCGTTACTCCGACTCTCGTGGGCGGGGAGTTGGGTGTGTGTGTGTGTGCGTGTGCGTGTAAAGGTCATTACATTACCCATAGATCGGTCATACGAGCTCTGAGCTCTCTTCCGGGAGGGAAATAGTTGTCGATCACGAGTCCAACACGTGATCCAAAGACCAAGGTGAATCACACAAACACACACACAGTGGCGCGGCTGGTAGAGTCCCCGATTGTCACTACGGTGGTCCGGGTTCGAATCCTGCACAGGGC
>NC_134799.1:42493462-42508462 GCF_046742065.1 Oratosquilla oratoria | reverse complement strand
CCCAAGCAATTTTACTTCACTGGGAGTGAATTACGGTATTAAAAAAAATAAAAGCAAATTATCTTATTACAAGAGGGTCACCATGGAAAAATTAATTAAAATGTCCGACCTGAGTAGTAGGCGGAGAAAGTAATACCTTTCATCACCTTTCATCCACAAGGAGCATAGAGAGGACAACAATTTTGTTTAATATGGGTGTGGAATATGTGAAGGGTGGATGTATGCCTTGACAATTATCTAGATCACTTTCATTATAAAGATATTAACATCAATACCTATCTACTAGTTTCTTCCACTAAACCTAACATCCTAGAAGTCCTTAATAACCTGTTGTGCGGACAAATTCTCTTTAGGAATTTTTGTATGATCCAATTTTTACACATTTTTTTTAGTAAGTTGTTTCTGTAAAGGTTTTCTTCAAATCCCTACTTATACAGTTCAACCACCCATCTCTTTTGTACTATATCATTCGTTCTTGAATAGAAACTTCGTATGTTAAATAAATAACTTTCTTTTAGGAATCAAACTGGTTATCAGTCAGAATTTTCCTCTATTTTAAATATTTTTTCCACATATCGTTCAAAGCTCTAACGCGTTTGTTAGGTATAATGATGGCCAAAGGTATATTTGTAAGTTTATGAATTTTTTTCTCCATATTTTCATCTTTATAAACTGAGATCACATTAGTCTTTTCCCAATCTATCGTCATTTTTCCTTCTTCTTGTGAACTTGCAATTTACTCCAGAATCTTATCCACAAGTAATCCTACAATCTTTGATAATCAAGTTCAGATTTTACCAGGTCCCCTTGCTTTTCTCATTTCTAGTGTAATCAATATATATACATATATATTTTGTAATTCTCGCATAATTTTTGTTTAAACCAGGACCTCGCTTCCAGTTATTCCATCCTCTCTAAAGTCACTTTCCTTGCTAAACAAAGACCGGAACATTTTATTCAACATTTCAGCCTGCATTTTTGCATCTCCATAAACCGTTCCATCTACATATATATTCGTGATTCCTTCCTTTCCCTGTGTCTGTGTGTGCAGGTGTGTGTGTGTGTGTGTGTGTGTGTGTGTGTGTGTGTGTGTGTGTGTGTGTGTGTGTGTGTGTGTGTGTGTGTGTGTGGTGTATGTGTGTGTGGTGTATGTTTGTGTGTGATCTAATTGCATTTACCTTATTGCTGTATAAAGAAAGACTTTACCTTATTATGGTTCTATCTTTTACTCACCAATTACCATACCTAACACGTGTGTGTGTGTGTGTGTGTGTGTGTGTGTGTGTGTGTGTGTGTGTGTGTGTGTGTGATCTAATTGCAATTACCTTATTGTTGTATAAGGAAAGGCTTAACCCTATTAAGGTTCTATCTTTTAAGCCCTAGCCAGACGAGCGGGTTGGCCGCCGCGGAACCGCTTTATATTGATTCCTATGTATAAACCTCTCGTCTGACATAGCCAGGCGGGCTGGTCGCGGCAGTTTCAAGTGGGGAAATGCGTCTCACCCGCCGCGGTCAGGCGGGTAGACCGCCCGTGTGACATCAGCCTTACTCACTAATTATCATACCTAACACGTGTGTGTATGTGTCTGAGCGTGTGTCAAATTATGCCTTGTAAATACGAGTAGCTTAGAAAATCTTTGTGGCACTACAGAAAAAAAAAATGGTATACGGAAACACGCAAGATAATAAAGATATTTATTTGTTCAGAAACGTCTTTGTTTAGTATTATGCCGCCTTATAATCATGCAGCTCTGCTCACCTTGTGTTAAACCAGATGTCGTGTTCACTTAATGTGGCATAAAATTAGGCCGTTTCCATGTTATCTTTTTGATACTTCATCTCCTATTCTTACTAATAAATGCGCGCGAGCGCACACACACACACACAAACATGCATGTTCACACGCACGCACGCATGCACACACACACACACATACACACACAAACACACACACGGTGGTTAACGTTCGCGGCTGCCACTACGGGGGTCCGGGTTCGAATCCCGCCCAGGGCTGAAATATTTTCAGTATCACTACGCAGCGAGTCGTTACTCCAACTCTCGTGGGCGATGAGTTGGGTGTGTGTGTGCGTGTAAGGTCACAGTATTATCCATAGATCGGTCATATATGAGCACTGAGCTCTCTTCCGGGAAGGAAATAGCTGTCGATCACGAGTCCAACACATGATCCAAGATCATGGTGAATACACCCACACACACGCACATACACACATGCTTACACACACAAACACACGCACACCCACACACACGTACACACACATAAAAACACGCTCTCTCTCTCTCTCTCACACCCACACACACGTACACACACATAAAACACGCTCTCTCTCTCGCTCTCTCTCTCTCTCTCTCTCTCTCTCACACACACACACACACACCTCCGCTTCCCTCTCCTACCCTTCCTCACCATCTGTTTTCTCTTCTTATCTCTCTCTTACTACTTCCTCTCTTCCTTCCAATCCTTCCCCCCCCTTTTCCTTCTTCCTCTTCTTCCCCTTACACTTCCTCCTCTTTGTACGACTACTGCTCCTCCTCATCATCATCCTTTTTCTCCTCCTCCTCGTCCCTCTTCTCCTTTTCCTTGTCCTCTTCATCTTTCTCTGTTTATTACTTTCCTCCTCTTCTTTTTGTCCTCTTCAACTTCCACTTCTTGCCGCTCGACTTCTCGTCCCTGTCCTTCTCTTCCTCCTTGTTCTCCTCCTTCCTTTTCTCCCTCTTCCCACCCTCTTCTTATCAATTTTCTCCTCTTCCCCCTCCTCCCATCTCCTCCTTTTTCTCTTATCTCCCGCTCGACCTCTCAAGTCAGAAATGTCTATTTTTCACTCGAGCATTCCAGACAGTGTTTCCTTGCCTTTCCGCTACATCAGGACCCTTTTCCCTCCTTCTCTCCTAAATACCTAACCCTCTGAATACGGTGACGTACTTTATCAATTCTGTTCCGTTTAAGAATTGGCAATATTTTGTAGCTGAGAACTCCGACTTTAAGGGAGCTTTAATCGATCCAGGCCCCCGTTTAGGATAGTCAACACCTGATCTCCCTGTAAGGATGTTGGCTGCATAAGATTTATGGAGTCAGTATGTTACTGGCTTAAGTAACATCTCTACGGACCAGAGTCTTCAAGATCTTTTATGATCTGATACTTATCTTCATTAAAAACAGACAGCTATACGAATAAATAAAATAAGAGAAGAAGAAATCATGTTTAACTTCTATCATTCCGTCCTGCTACCCTACTGGAATATCACCTTACCATCTCTATGATTCCATCTCTTCAGTATATTGTCTCTATAAAAACATTAGTTATTGGCGACAAATTAATATCCTTAACCTTTCAAAACAATAGCGTTGTTTACATATTTTCGTTCAGCCTGAGATGAGACCATTATATTCACCATTTTATTACGTTAGCATATTAATAATCATTTACCGTATTCCCTGCAGCGGCTGTCCCTCATCATACTTCGGCGAGTCAGGTTGAGGGATTGGGAAACGCCTGAGTAAACGATCTTAGGGTACATAGAACATCTAACTCCCTAGTTCGTCACCTACACCAATGAGTACATGTTTTGGTCTTACCAAAGCAGACAAATCTAATGCTTTAATAATTTTGAACACAAGTAATTACCTGGAAAAAATGAACGAATTTCTTAGTTATTCAGAAATATATTGTGAATTTGGTAGTAAAAACCCATTAGAGTCAGTGAACAGTTCTTTCAACAACAAAATAATATTAATAAATGAGGACAACTTGATTAAAAAGCTTGTGACCATCCCCATCTTTACCCTATATGTATGGGTTAATTAAACTAAACAAAGAAAACAACCCTGTTAGACCTATGTGTGTGTATTAAATTGTCTTTGTGGGTTTTCTGTATACACAAAGACGATTTAACCCACAAAGACTATTTAATACAATTTCACAGCGCACATAATGAACAGACCAAGGTAGGAGTAATAATTGGCTTTTTTCTTAGAGCACTAGGAATATGCAGCAAAGAGTTCCTAGATGAAGAAATTCTGCAAATTACAAATACTTTCAAAGCACTAAAATACCCAGAGGGGTGAATATCCACATATTTAAGGAAAGCAAAGAATATCAGACAACGGAAAGAAAAAGTGGACAAGAGGGCAAGAAAGAAACAAGATACCTTGTTCCAGGATCCGATTTTTCACAATCACTGGGGGATGCAATACGACCATTAGGGCTAGAGTAGTCAACGAAGCAAGAGAGAAACTTAAAAACCTAGTAACAACAACACAACCAACTAACGACCTAAGTATAATACATAGGATACCATGCAGCAAATGCGAAAAATTATACTATGGTGAGAACCACAGGGGGCTTATGACCAGGATCAAAGAACACAAAGCGGACCTAAGATACCACAGGCTTTCCAACCGGATGGTGGGACACAGATCAAGAAGTTCATATGCCCGATTAGCAACAATCAGAAGTGGTAAAAAAAAAAAAAAAAGGGAATGACAAGGAGTAGAGGGAAAACGGTTGAAGCATTACACATAGCTACCAAACCCAACATAAACCAAAAAGTAGGAGACATAAGGTGGACAGAATACACGGCGAAATATGCAGCTATAGAGAGATGCCCCAGGACAGCTCCAACCTAACACGGGGATCTTGTACAGTGACAAAATATCACGGTGACATTTATTTTCATATTACATATTATATATTTTCATTTATCAAAAACCTTATGTCATATATATTATTCTTATCTTATTGATATATGTATCCAATTTTGTGGCGATGCTGATTTATATATTAGGTCGGACAGCCTAACACAGGAATTTTGTAGTGACAAAAATGTCAGACAACTCTGTCGAGACATCACGGTAACACAAATTTTTATTTTCATAGTTAATTTAAAAAAATCTTGTATCATGCATTTCATTCTTATATATATATATATATATATATATATATATATATATATATATATATATATATATATATATATATATCAAATCGATGCTGATTGTACTGAAACCAATCACTCCACTCCTAAAGGAAGGAACGTGGGCCTGGCTCACGACGTATTCTGCCAACTTCAACCCAGAGTATCATTCCTCTAAAAGGAAGCTACTGTCAAGCGAAACCGGTCAGGAATAAAAAAAAAATCAGATCAAGACCCGTGTTTCCCCCTTCCACCTCTCTCATAATTGTCACAATGCCTCAATACACACACACACACACTCACACGCACACAAACACACACACACACACACATACATATATATATATATATATATATGTTTTGGGCAAAGTCTTTCTCGTAAACAATTCCTATTTAATGCTAAAGCACAGGTGGCGTCAATGATTTTAAGAGAACATTTCTCTAACACTCTGTATTTCCTTTTCTCTTCATCTTTCAAACTCTGTTTCAACTGTCGGTAAAATGAATCAACATTCTGAAGCCTTTTACTATTTCCTTCAGAGTTTGAAATATGAAGAGAAAAGGAAATACAGAGAGTTAGAGAAATGTTCTCTTAAAATCATTGACGCCACTTGTGCTTTAGCATTTAATAGGAATATATATATATATATATATATATATATATATATATATTCAATATAATATATATATATATTATATATATTCATATATATATATATATTCATATATATACATATATTTATATACGCACACATACATTTGTATCATGCATTTCATTCTTATATATATATATATATATATATATATATATATATATATATTTATATATCAAATCGATGCTGATTGTACTGAAACCAATCACTCCGCTCCTAAAGGAAGGAACGTGGGCCTGGCTCACGACGTATTCTGCCAACTTCAACCCAGAATATCATTCCTCTAAAAGGAAGCTACTGTCAAGCGAAACCGGTCAGGAATAAAAAATCAGATCAAGACCCGTGTTTCCCCCTTCCACCTCTCTCATAATTGTCACAATGCCTCAATACACACACACGCACACACACACACACACACACACACACACACACGTGTGTATATATGTATGTAAGTTTTGAGCAAAGTCTTTCTCGTAAACAATTCCTATTAAATGCTAAAGCACAAGTGGCGTCAATGATTTTAAGAGAACATTTCTCTAACTCTGTATTTCCTTTTCTCTTCATATTTCAAACTCTGTCGGTAAAATGAACCAACATCCTGAAGCCTTTTACTATTTCCTTCAGAGTTTGAAATATGAAGAGAAAAGGAAATACAGAGAGTTAGAGAAATGTTCTCTTAAAATCATTGACGCCACTTGTGCTTTAGCATTTTATAGGATTTATATATATATTTATATATATATATATATATATATATATATATATTCAATATAATATATATATTATATATATTCATATATATATATATATTCATATATATACATATATTTATATACGCACACATACATTTATACACACAGACACACACACACACATATATATATACATACATGCATATGTATATGTGAGTGTATATATCGGCAGGCTTGTAATATGCAGAATAGAAATGTTTGGATAATCGAGAAATTCTGTTGATATAGGAATACCTACATACTCATTCCTATACGTTCTCTTCATTAAACGATCACATTCCTAAAACACAGACGAAATACTTAAAAACAAAGCATAATATCTAAGTGTATGCAGATATTGTAAATTCACATTAAAAATAGTTGCGTAAAGTTTTCTTCATAATTGAAAACAGGTTTATACAAAATATTTGCTTGCTTGGTTTATCGTTATGTTAGGATGAAGTGTGAATTTCTGACTGAACAGATCTGCCAGATCTCGCTATAGAAAAGCGATGTTATGAGAAATGTTTTTATCAAATATCAATTGAAGAAGAGGATGATCGTAAGAGTTTTTATATTTGTGTATTCGTCGAAATGACGTTGGAAATTGTTCTATTTTGTAATGAAATATGTTCAACTTTAAATTCTACTGCTTTGAAATATATGTAACTACTTTTGTGCTAGTTAGTGAAAACTCACGCGCATGCCCGAACACACACACACAGACAAAACAAAGAATGACCTTTGAAAGAACTTTCCTCAACTAAGAAAAATTTACTGATGATACAACAAACGACAAAGTCGTAAAAGTATAAATTAACAAGTTTCCAATTTTATGCGGAAATATATATATTATATGATACATTAGGATATGATATTATTAATAATAATAATAATAATAATAATGATAATAATAACAATAATAATAATAATGATGATAATTATAATAATAATAATGATGATGATGTTGATCTAGTTAGTGAAAACTCACGCGCATGCCCGAACACACACACACAGACACACACACACACACACACACACACACAAACAAAACAAAGAATGACCTTTGAAAAAACTTTCCTCAACTAAGAAAAATTTACTGATGATGCAACAAACGACAAAGTCGTAAAAATCAGAGGAAGTATAAATTCACAAGTTTCCAATTTTATGCGGAAAAAATATATATATATATTATATGATACATTAGGATATGATAATAATAATAATAATAATAATAATAATTATAATAATAATGATGATGTTGATAACAGTAATAATGATAACGATAATAATAATAATTATAATAATGATAAAGTCATATGGCGGTAGAAAGGGTAATCAGGTAAGATTTAAAACGTTGCAAAATGGCAAACCACAATAGCGGTAAATACAACTATATCAATGTGGTGGCCGCGGCCACCACAAACACATTACACACGCTACACTACATAGCAGAACACCCACACACACCAAGAAACATTAAAACAACACCCAAAGACCTTTATCACGCACAGATACTCTCTTCTCTTCCTCCACAACCACCAAATACCAGCCTCCGGAAACATATTCATAATCATATCACTCACCGCTCCATTAACACACTGAAAGACAACACACTGCTGCATGCCAGACCCCCTGATATCCACCCTTCTGAATCCTCTCTCCCACGAAAGGACAGAGTCCACTTGGCCAGACTGCGGTGCGGTCACCACCCAGCGCTTCTAAGCTACCAGAAGAGGCTGGATGACCGCGTTGTGAACAGCTGCCCAGGATGTAACACTTCACCCCATACCATACAACACATAATGGAAGACTGCATTATACACAATCATGCACGCAAACAACACAACATACGCTTTATAAAGGATTTGTGGGAAAACCCAGTTTCGGCTATGGCATTCCTTGGGGAGACGGGACTGCTCGGACAGACAGTCTAGGGAACGACAACAACAACAACTATATCAATGTAAAGTCGAAGCCCTAACAAGAAATAAATAGAAAAAATAAATGAATAGATAAACAAATTTCGCATTGCCATGAAGGTGACATATTCATACAGATGTTTAGGAAAACACAAACAAATAATATTAATTAATAAAACAAAATTTTATTTTCCCTTTTCTACCCTGTATCCTCCCTCCATCATTTCACAAACCTCTTCATGATCCAAGATAATATTCATTCCTTTTCTATTTCACTTTGGACAACATTTTCTGTCAACATTCATTGTCAACGTTCTTTACTTCTATCATCGTAATCTTATTTCCAGTAAACATTACTTTGAGAGTCAAAATTCAGACACATAATACAGCAGTCGCTACCCACTCGCTGTTGCAGTGTTCATCGAATATTGTATTATAGAAAACCTCTTCCCACATGCATCCTTTATCAAATATTGTTTTCCATTACAACGGCTGCCGTAAGCCAATGATGTACTGTATTTTATATATGTATATGTATCTACAAAGTAATGTCGTAACACATTCGTAAATTTCAACAAGAACCCACTGTGTTGGATAAGAAGAAATTAAATAAACGGTATCCATATATTTCGATCACGGACTGTGATCCTCTTTAGTGGAATACAGAGTAGTGGAGTTAAGTTAATAAAGGTTTATTGTATAAATATGTACAGCTTTACATACATTGACATACAATGCGGGCAACAGCCCGCCAGTGGGGGAGTTGTTGTGCCCTAGTGGGTGGAAGGTGAGGGCTTAGGGAGGTCAGCGAGGGGGGGGCGCCGCCCTGAGCACCCCAAGCATTACGTCCATGGGCGTGTGGCGGACAAGGAGGGCAGCTCTCGTTGCCCGACTGCTGAGGAGGCTGCCCTCTGCAGGGTGGGCGGGGGTCTGCGGCGCTGGTCGGAGGGCCTCCGTGGCCGGGCAGGACAGTAGGTAGTGCAGCAGCAGGTGGCGGCTGTGCCTACCGCAGTGATCGCACTGTTGCCCTTGGAAGCCGTCATACAGCTCCTCCCTGGTGCAGTAGCCCAGCCTAACTCTTTGCAACAGTACGCCGTCCGCCCTGGGCTGTTGATGGAAGGCGCTCAACGTCTGATAGTCGGTGGTGGCGGCGTACCAAGCAGCTAGTCTTTTTGCTCCTTCTAACTGCCGGTGAGTCTGGTGGGCGCGGCGGGCTGCGGCACGCCTGGCTCGTGCCTTCACGTACGACAGACTAGGTGGCACGTGCCTGGTCACGTGGGGAGCGCCAGCGGCTCTTTTTGCAGCAACGTCGGCGGACTCATTGCCTCGCACGCCCACGTGGCTGGGCATCCAGTGCAGCCTTACCCGACGTCCCTGTGCGGCGAGGCTCTGCAGGCTGCCCAAGATGGCGGTGACAAGTCCCACGTTGTCGCTGGGGCACGGCTGCTGGAGGACCTGCCACGCCGTCCTGGAGTCTGTAAGTAGGACCACAGTAGCCTCCTGGCGGTTCTGGGCGTGCTCCAGGGCCAGGTGGATGGCCACAAGCTCTGTCTGTAGGGTGGAACAGTAATCCGGCGTCCTCTCGAGCAGTTCGGTCCCAACGGTGATGGCAGCGGCGCCCGTCCTGCTACTCTCGGGGTCGACTGAGCCGTCGGTGTAGTATATGGCACCGCCCGGCTCAGACACCTGCGCCACCGCCATGAGGGTGTGATGCCGCAGCTCCTCGGTGGTGCAGAGCGCCTTGCTGGCCGGTAGCCGGGTGGTGGAGAACTCTGCTGTGGGGGGCTCCCACGGGGGTGGGGCTCGGTAGGTGGGGGCCGGGAGGTCGGCGTGTGGCCAGCGCCAGCTGTTAATGTGGGCGAGGCTGCGGGTGGCCAGGGTGGACTGGAGTGGAAGACATCGTTCCCTTGCGTCATTGCAATCCGTAGTCTTCTCTGTGCTATTCCTTCGGAGTCGCGCTGCAGGACTCTGGCCACAATCTGTTCGACTATGGTGGTAAGTGGCACCAGGCGGGTCTCGTTCTGCATAACGCACGCACTGGTCCATCTCGGAGCTCCCAGCATCGTCCTCATGGCGGTGTTTTGCAGCACCTCGAGCCGCTCCTGTTGGCTACGGGAGAGCGATATGAGGACTGGGGCGCTGTAGTCCACCAGGGAGCGCACTGCAAATATGAAGTACAGTCGGAGGACGGAGAAAGTGGTCCCCGCTGTGGGTCGTGTCATGGCTCGCATTACGTTCAGCCTAGCCTGGGCCCTTTCCCTCAGGTAGGTGGATTTTTTTTTTTAGTTTATTATTTAACATTAGTACATGAATATATACACAATCACATACACGTATGTATATATACTCGTGCATACATATACTTATAACTATATACATATACATATAAAAATGCGCGGGCCACAAGCCCGCCGCTGGGGCTTACGCCCCGATATTTTGCTACCATGTTTCAGCGAGGGGGCGGAATGTCTCGCATGATGGTTAGCAATTTGCTAGGTGTGTTAAGAGCCCGCCTGACCAAATGGGCGGCCAAAGCTTCCTCATCCTGTGGGCCCTCGATGGGTTGCTGTCTTAGTTGAGCTGTGGCGGGGCAGTGAACCAGGTAGTGTATCAGCGGTCGACGGCTCTGGAGGCCGCAGTGTTCGCACTCCTGACCACTGAACTCGGGCCGTAGCTGCTCCAGCGTGCCGTACCCGAGCCGGAGCCTGTGCAACCGAACTTGGTCGGCTCTAGTTAGCGGACGGCCGCATTGTAGCGGCTGGTAATTTGTGGTGGCAGCGTACCATGCTGCCTGCCGCGAGGTTCTCTCCATGGTGCGATGGTGGTGATGAGCGGAGTGCCAGGTGCTCCGCTTAGCCTGCGTCTTGATCTGCTGCAGGCTGGGGAGGACGTAGCAGGATACTGCGGGCATGGTGCTAGCTGCTCGGGCTGCTGCATCCGCCAACTCGTTCCCTCGGAGCCCCACGTGACTGGGTACCCAGTTCATCCGTAGGTGCCGGCCTTCACCGGCAAGTCTCTGCGCGCTGAGCTGAATGGATGTTACCAGCTGGATGTTGTCGGTGGGGCTGGCTTGCTGGAGTGTCTGGAGGGAAGATTTGGAGTCTGTGTGTATAATTACCGCACCTTCACGATGGTGAAGGGCGTGCTCCAGGGCTTGCTGTATGGCAACTAACTCCGTCTGCAGGGTAGAGCAGTGGTCGGGGGTCCTCCATGACAGCGTCTCCCCGCCGGTGACTGCCGCCGCTCCGGTCGTGCCTCGAACAGGGTCCACAGATCCGTCTGTGTAGTACACGGCTCCCCCTGGGATGCTGGCCTGTGTCACAGATGCCAGCGCGTGTAACCGCAGCTCGTGTTGTGTGCACTGTGCCTTCCTTGCTGGCGGGTTGTTGATGATGATTTCGACGGGTGGGGGCTGCCATGGGGCCGGTACAACGTAGTTTGCAACGGCCAGATCCGGACTCCACATGGCTATTTGACCGTCGTCGAACAGTGCATTGGTGGCGTCAGCTATCCTCCGTAGCCAGGTGTTTGTGCTGAAGAGGTCCCGTCGCTGCGGTAGGGTCCTTTTGATTTTGGTTCGTGCTATGGTCTCCCTGTCTTGTCGGAGGATCTTAGCCACCCGGCAAGTCGCAATATGTTGAACCCTGGAGGCCAGAGGTACCAGTCGAGTCTCACTTTGCATTATGGACATACTGGTCCAGCGAGGTGCCCCGAGCATGGTCCTCATGGCCTGGTTCTGGATGCACTCGATCCTCCTTTGTTGGGTGGGTGACAGGGAAACCAGCACGACAGCGCTGTAGTCAATCAACGAGCGGACGGCCTGTATGTAGTACAGGCGCAGCACGGCATGTGAGGCTCCAGAGTGTGTCCTTGTCATCGCCCTCATGACATTGATTCTCGTCCTCGTCCTCTCCCTTAGGTAGGTGACCTGGGTGTTGAAGGATAAGCCTTGGTCAACCCATACTCCCAGGTACTGGTACGAGCTGGTCCAAGCCAGCTGGATACCCTGAATGTGGAGGTGGGTGTCCGGGGTGGTGGCCTTAAGCATCAAGGCCTTGGACTTCTCAGCTGAGATCTTGAGGCCCAGTTCTTCACACTTGTTAGAGATAAGATCAAGGCCCTCTTGTGCTCTGGTGATCCTATTGCCTCGGGTTTTGCCCGAGACGACAAGAACCAGGTCGTCGGCATAGCTGAGAAGCGCCGTGCCACCCCGGAAGGGTAGGCTCACCAACTGTTCCATTAGGAGGTTGAAGAGGACGGGGCTGAGAACCCCACCCTGCGGAGTGCCGTTCTCTAGGTCCCGGTAGGCTGAAAGGTGGCCTTGGAACCTGACCCGGGCGCGTCGGTGTAGCAGGTAGTCCTCTATCCAGGAGAGGAGTCGTCCCTGGACACCCCGCTGTACCAGCGCATCTAGGATGGCGTGAGCACTGGCTAGCTCGAACGCTTTTTCCAGGTCGAGGAAAACGGCCACGGCAGGGCGGTTGTCTATGTGACTCAGGAGAGTCATGATGCTGTCGGCCGTCCCTACGCCCTTGGAGAATCCGAAGATGTGTGGGTGGAGGGGGCCCAGACGCCACATGAGTCGGGTGAGTACCATGCGCTCCGCTGTCTTGGCCGTGCAGCTCAGCAAGGAGATGGGACGTGGCTTGGAGGGCTCCCTGGGCTTAGGGATGGGCTGGATGTCCGCTCGTTTCCAGGTGGTTGGGAGACGTCCTACCAGCCACGAATGGTTCATCAGGGCCAGTAGTGCTGCCTCCCCGGCAGGCCCCGCGTGAGCTAGCATAGAATAGGTCACGCCATCCGCTCCCGTAGCCGTATCTCTACCTTTCTTGGCCCGGGCCAGTTCTTGTGGCGTGAAAGGTACATCGGTGACGTCAGGTGTTGCTCGCGCCGTACCGACGGCCTGCTCTCGTGCTGGCCTGAGCTGCTGCTGGAGGTTCTGCATCTGTGCGGGGAGCTGGGAGTTGGCGCACCGTGTGGCGAACATATCCGCTAGTCGTTCTGCTTCCTGTTGTGGCTCTGGGTGTGAGGCAGGACGAGGGGCGCGCTTCCCGGAAGCCGTCCTCAGTTTGGCCCACAAGTCTGCCAAGCTGGTGTGCTGGGAAAAGCTGGCACACCACTCCAGCCATTTGGCCTCCCGTACCCGGCTTGAGACTTGTCGAGCGTGTGTAACCACTTCCTTCAACAATTGTAGGTTAGTTGAAGTGGGTCGCTTGCGGTACAGCTTCCGATGAATGTTGACCAGGTGATTCTGCTCCCGGACTTCCTCATTGTAGAACCACCAGTTCCGACGCCATCGATGCCCTGGATGTCGTCTGGGGATGGCTGCTTCTGCTGCTCTTTCGATTGCTGTAGTGAATTCTGTAGAGGTAGGTGGAGAAAATATATGTCTAATATACAGAAAAAGAGAAGGAACGTGGGGAGGGCTCAAGTGGCGTCTATTGCTTTGCGTGGCAAATCATCCGCCTTCACCAAAGATGGTAATAATTTATTGACTGCCCAGGTAGTCTGGTGACCATTGCCCATTTGAGATATTAAAATTGGGAAAATGTTTAATCAAGGAAGACTATTATTTTCCTTTTGAAACTGCACTTGGAGTTAAAAGTAATTTTTGCCTTATTCCAATCCATACAGTGGCCTTCTTTGTCTACGTGTTGGAAAACAGCGGAATTTTGTTGCGCGTATCTAAGTCCTTATGTTCTTTCATTCTAGTGTGTAAATCTCTACCTGTTTGTCTCCAATATACCTTATTGCAATCCGAGCATGGAAGTTTATAAACACCTTGGTTTACTTCTTCTCTAGGTCTTTGGTGTACATTAACTATTTTCTTGAATAAGTTATTGGGATAACTAAATACAAAGTTTATGTCTTCCTTTGGCAGAAATTGTGAACAATCATTTATGGACTTATTGTAAGGCAATTTCATACAATTTTTGTCCCAATCGAAATTCTTAGTGGAATGGGAAGTGGATCCATAGAGCTTGGGGTGCTCAGGGCGGCGCCCCCTCCTCGCTGACCTCCCCACGCCCCCACCTTCCACCCACTAGGGCACGACAACTCCCCCACTGGTGGGCTGTTGCCCGCATTGTATATTAATGTATATATCTCTGTACATATTTTATACAATAAGCCTTTATCAATAAAAAAAAAATCCACTATCCTGTGTTCCACTGAAGAGGATCACAATCCGTGATCGAAATATATGGATATAGTTTATTTCATTTCTTCTTATCCAACACAGCGGGGTCTTGTTGAAAAAAAAAGTGTATGTATATGTGTATGTATGTATGTATATGTGTATTTATGAATATTACGTATGTATATATATACATGTATATATGTATGTTTGTATGTATATGTGTATGTATATATGTACAGTATGTAGATGTGTATGTATATGTGTATGTATATGTGTATGTATATATGTATGTATGTATGTATGCATGTATGTATGGATGAATGCATTTGTCCGTGTATGTGTGTCCGTGTGTTTGTAGAATATGTTCCTATGTATTATGTATGTGTACAATTGGCTAAAAAGATATTGCACCACTTTACGTTTTGTTTCGTTCGTTTACTAATTAAAAAAGAAAAGGAAAAGGAGCTTATGATAATATGAAAAGGGGCTTTGGAACAGGAAACAAAAATTTACAACCTCTTTCGTGTAATATCATTTGGCAATAGGTAACCATTTTATTATGAACGATTCCAGTTAGTACAAAATGAAAATGCATACTTGAAAGTGGTTAGTAAAATTACGAA
>NC_134799.1:42485962-42488462 GCF_046742065.1 Oratosquilla oratoria | reverse complement strand
GCCAAGGCTTGTCTAATGTATAACACCGCAATTATCATATCTAGCTATACTTCATCCCTCCTGTATCACATGAACTAGATATGATGGGAGATACTGTTTGCATGTCATTTCTATTTTACTCTTATCATTTTCTGTACAATTTTGTCACCGTTTCTTCAGTTTCATCTGCAAACAGGTATTATATTCGTAGTAAAGACTATGTTAATGTTTGTATTTTATATAGGTCATTCATTCTTCTGTTCCTGGAGCCATACTATTCTACTCCCCTTTAAACAAAGAAACGAATAACCTCCTAAGAACCATGAGTTTTTCTTCCTCCAAGGGCAGACGCCCTCAAAAACATATCTCATAACAGCTCTGGACAAACAACAGAAAGTTTCAGTCTGATATCCGTAAGTTATTAAGATAAGCTGACAGCAGCAAGAAAATTACGACCTTTTAAAGGGGAGTGTTTCGAGGGCAGCCAACGGTGTAATTCATCAAAATCATTTCATCCTCTCGCGTTACATACATATTCAAACTTTGGACTCTGTTCTGTGTCCATTTATGAATAAACGATTATATACGTATGTATATGCAAACACCCGTACGCACACACACTCAACCACAGTGCTTAAAGCTGAGCAGAAAATCTAAGTCTACTAATATAGAAATACAAAAACCTGAAAGAGAATTAGGATAAAGTACAATATAACCTAAACTTTAGGTACTAAAGGATAATGACACTAAACCCAAGTAAGAGAAACAAATATCAGAGTTGATTTAGGAGCAAAGAGGATGAAGGATATCTCATGAAGAGAGAAGCTAAAAACTGAAAGAAATAATGGACTAACAAAGGGAGTAAATACAGGAATATTTGGAGAAGAAAGTGCTAAACATATTACAAAATGCGGCTATGCTCACGAGATACAAATGAAAATGTCTCATTTCCTTAGTATGGAACTAGCGCCACATTACAATATTGATAGTATGAAGGAAGCAAAAATTGATTAATGCCTGAGAAACCATATACATAATTGTGAAAAGTGACTTCAGTACAGAAAAAGGTGAGTATAGATTAAATGAATACATAAAATATGTGGGACCTCTATAATTAAAGTTAGGTTACAAGAAATAGTAAATAACGTAATAGATATGTCATAGAAACGAACAAATTAGATTTAAAGAATATTTGAATAATGTTTTACGACTGAGAAAAATTTAAATAAAAGAGAATTAAAGAAGCCAAAATAAAAAGATATAAGAACAATTATATGTATATATATGTATATATATATATATATATACTTTCATACATACATATATTTTATATATATTTATATATACATATACAACTCGTATTCAGTTATGCAAGAGCGACCACAATTGGTCATTCTTGTGTATGCATGTATACATAGACAAATTACATATATATTACTAGATGCATATTTCATATTCAATAATACAGATAGGTAGAGAGACATACCTCGAGGCTGCTGAAAGGTAAAAGATATTCAATTTTAGATTTGACGATTGTAATATCATTCCATGTTGTGGGATGTTTATCCCTTTCTATCATTCCGCCAAGCAAAAGCTCATCACACTTAAAACCAAGATATCCTTTTTATATTTTCTGCAAAATTTGGGTCCACAGCTGGTGGTCCATAACCAGAAGAGCAAAGGCGGTTTATTACTCCATTAGGTAGCCAGCTGGACATTTAACGTACGACTTTCTCAGCTGGTAGCTCACTTCTCAAGCACCAAAAACGGCTGGTCATTCTTCCATGTCTTCATATAATGATTTATCTCTCAATGTGGCAGTTGGTACTTAGCTGGTCACTTGCTTGGCAATTCATTACCTGAAGTCCATCTCCAGCTGACCACTTATCACGTGGAGTTCTCAGCTGGCTACCTATTTCGTGAACCTATCAGCTGGTCTTTTATCTCTAGGGCCTCTGGGTTGTCTTTTATTCTAGCAGACACTCCCTGCTGGCCAATTGTTTCCTCGAATTCATTTGTCTTCGGCAAGGGCCGAGTCTTCCATCTCTTTCGGAACGAGATCGTTGTCGTATCCAACTCCTTACAAGACAGACATTAATCAGAGAAGATCGGATTCATCAAATTTGACTGGATTCCAGAGTATCCAGTCCCGAAATTACGTAAATTCCAGGCATATAGTATATTAATTTCTATAAAAAAAATATATATACTATTGTAAGCTATGGTTTTGTCAAACACGTACTCCACATGCGCCGACAAATGCCTACAAGAGAAAATGGTCATACGACATATGCTCATAACACAAATGATCACATCAGCTCTACGTATATTATATATATATATATATATATATATATTATATATACACATATATATACACATACAAGTACACACACACACACACACACACATATATATATATATATATATATATATATATATATATACAACAATGAATGGGTCCCAGTGATTAGAGATACATTTTTATCAACCGCAAGGCACTTTAATTCTAAGCCATATA
>NC_134799.1:42475962-42483462 GCF_046742065.1 Oratosquilla oratoria | reverse complement strand
GGAGACCTAAATCCTAGGGTAGGAAATGAACCAATTGACGGAGTGATTGGGAAGTATGGAGTTCCAGGTAAAACTCGTAGTGGAGAATTGATGGTGGAGATGTGTCTTGAAAGAGAGTTGATGATAGCAAATAGTGTTTAAGAAGAAAGTCAAGCAAAAGTACACATGGGAGAGGGTGGTGGATGGAAGGGTGGCAGATAGAGCGTTAATGGGCTATATAGTGGTGACCAGGAGTATGGTAGGAAGAGTTAAGGATGTACATGTTCTAAGGGGAGAGAGTGGGGGAATATCAGATCATTTCCTGGTGGAAGGTAAATTGAGAGTGGAGAATAGGTAGAGAAAGAGGAAAAGGCCAGAAGGTAGGGAGGTACTTAGAGTGAACTGCTTAAATGAGGAAAAAAAGGAGAATGAGTATAAGAAGAAGTTGAGAGAGGAGTGGGAGAGAGTAAAGGTTAGAGTAGAACTAGGAGTGGAGGAGGAATGGGGATGGTTCAAGGAGGGAGTCATAAGGTGTGCAAAGATGGTGCGTGGAACAAGGAGGGCGGGAGGAAATAGAAGGAAGGGTAGTGAGTGGTGGGATGAGGAAGCAAAGAAGGGTGTAGAAGAGAAGCAGGCATTCATAGATTGGCATAAGATAGAGGAAGCAAAGAGGAGAGCAGATGTGAAATGGGGAAAGAGTATGACAGAAAATTTTGAAAGTGATAAAAAGATGTTTTGGAAGGAAGTTAAAACAGGAAGAGGAGGCGAATCAAGTAGAGAAGAAAAGGTAAAAGGTGGAGATGGAGAGATAATGATGGAAGAGAAGGCAGTGAGAGGAAGGTTGGCAGAGTATTTTAGGGAGTTGCTAAATGTGAAGGAGGATAGGGAGGGAAAGGTAGTTGCAGTGGGAAGCGCTAAGAAAATAGATTGATGAGTGAGGAAAATGGAAGAGAAATAGGGAAGGATGAAGTGAAAACAGCTGTTAAGATGATGAGAGCAGGTAAGACACCTGGGTTGGATGGATGCCATGCAGAATGTCTGAAGAAAGGAGGTGCAGTTATGGTGGACTGGCTGGTGAGGTTGTTTAATGTTTGTTTAAGAGAGGGTAGAGGGCCGGAGGACTGGAAGAGTGCCTGTATAGTTCCGCTTTACAAAGGAAAGGGGGACAAGTGTGAGTGTAGTAGTTACAGAGGGATCAGCTTGTTGAGTGTAGTTGGGAAGGCTTATGGGAGGGTCTTGATTGAGAGGATTAGGAGAGGAACAGAGAGAGAAATTAGTGAGGAACAGTGTGGTTTTAGGACACGTAGGGGATGTGTACATCAGATTTTTGTGGTAAGACAGATATGTGAGAAAGCTATAGGAAAAGGTAAGGATGTTGTTTGGGCTTTTATGGATCTGGAAAAGGCTTACGACAGGGTAGACAAGAAGGCACTGTGGGGTGTAAGGCAGATATATGAGATAGGAGGAAAGCTGTTAAGAGCAGTCAAGAGTTTTTATGAGAACAGTAGAGCTTGCGTTAGGATTAGAAATGGAGAGAGTGAATGGTTTGAGGTAAAGGTGGGACTTCGTCAGGGGTGTGTTATGTCGCCCTGGCTGTTCAATCTTTACATGGATGGGGTGGTGCGAGAGGTGAATGCAAGGGTAGTGGGTCAGGGGTTGGAGATGATTAAAGAAAATGGAGAAAAGTGGGAGGTGAGCCAGCTGTTGTTTACTGACGACACTGCACTTGTAGCAGGATCAGAAGAGGGATTGAGGAAGTTAATGACAGAGTTTGAGAAGGTGTGTGAAAAAAGGAAGCCGAAGATTAATGTGGGCAAAAGTAAGGTGATGAGATGTACAAGGGGAGAGAGTCACAGTAGGCTGGAAGTGAGCATTAAGGGTGAGAAACTGGAGGAAGTGGATATTTTCAGATACTTGGGTGCGAATGTGACAGGAAAGGGAGGAGTGGGGGTGGAGGTAGAATGTAGATTGAGAGAAGCGAGTGAATGCCTTGGTGGATTAAAAAGTGTAATGAGAAATAGACATTTGGAAATGGATGCTAAGAGGTTATATAAAGGAGTGATTGTGCCAACAGCAATGTATGGGGCAGAAACATGAAACATGAGAGAGGAAGAGAGAAGGAGTTTGAATGTGTTTGAGATGAAATGTCTGAGAAGTATAATAGGGGTTACTAGGCTAGATAGAGTGAGAAATGAGGAGGTGAGGAGGAGAACAGGGGTGGAAAGGGAGCTGGGAGATAGGGTTGATGAAAGAGTATTAGGATGGTTTGGACACATGGAAAGAATGAGTGAAGAAAGATTAGTAAAAGAAGTGTGGAAGGCGGAGGTGGAAGGAGTGAATATTAGGGGGCGTCCTAGGATGAGATGGATGGATGGGGTGAAAGGGGCTTTTCAAAAGAGAGGAATGTCTGTAGAGGAAGAACGGGAGAGGACAGACGATAGGGGTGAATGGAGAAGGGTTGTGTATAGATGAGGCTGTGAGCGTAATACGTGCCTATGTCACAAGAGCTTTTAAAATTTGTTCTAGTTGGCAACTACTACACCAAGAACTTGTTAGAGTCAAGCAAATTTTAACTAACAATGGCTTTGCAATGAGGGACATCGATAAAGAAATTAAAAATAATATGGAGAAAGCCAACACTAAGAATAAAGAATTAGAGAGTATGAAAAATAATATAAACATTTATTATCAGAATAGAATGTAATCAGCGTATAAAAAATATGAAAAAGTTTTAAAAGACATTATCCATAAAAATTATAAGCCTAGAAACGAAGAGGACAAAATAAACTTTATAATTTATTATCGTAATCCTAGGACATCACCGCTGGTGATGAAAAACAATATGACATCTACCACAGATAAACTTGAGAAAAATAATGTGATTTATACAAAGACGGTGTGCTTTGCCAAGAACAATATATAGGCCATACCACACAAACTTTAACTCAAAAGGCTCACATAACATATGCAAAATGGCGCGATAAAAACACACGTAACAAAATCCCACAATACCAGCATTACACGGGACCAGCTAAATAAAAGCACCTCAATTTTGGTTATGAATAATAACAGAAAGAAACTGAAAGGTTTAGAGGCTGTTTTTATTAGAGACCACATGGCATTAATAAATATTCAACAAAATATGTGTGGAACATTAGAACTCTTCGGAGCATCCCGCGTCACCAATAGAACATGACTCGTGTTACCAATGACCTCTCCTTTATGTCTTTTTCTGTATTTCTATTCTTGTAAGAAATGTCTTCAATACAATTACTAGAAGATGCCTGATGTGTAGGCGAAACGTCTTTAAATGTTGGTTTTAATTTCCAAACATGGACTCGTTCGGAAATGTTATATTTTCCCTCCCTGCTTCAGAGAAGAAAATACTCAGGAGAATAGAAAGTCTTAAGAAGAAGATCACCAACGCAGAGTATGCAGTGATTTTTAATAGAAAATGTATCGATGAAAACCTGCTCCCTAAATTCACTAATATACATTATATATAATATATATATATATATATATATATATATATATATATATATATATATACATATTTTTACGGTGTTTCTATCTCTGTGGAAAATCTTACGCAGCTCTTTTCGTAGTATATAACGACTTCGTAACGATCGCCTTAAGAACCAAAAGGTCCATTACCAATATTTATTATGGTAACTTTATTCTTGTACTTTGTGCTGATGGCTCAGTCAGAATTCTATTGGTCTCGCATCTTCCTAGTCTGGGGTTCGAGTTCCACACTTCATGATATCCGATTACCTGCTCCCAGCTTGCGACAGTTGATAGAGCGATTTTTTTTTTCAGCTGAAAGGTAGAATGACCTGCTATTCTCGTAGCTTTAGTCATGTACCTCACATTCATGTCAGTGTAGGATAGTTTTATTGTGATGAAAGCCGGACAAGGAAAAAATTAATCGTAGACTGATGAAGGTCTTGTTTTGTCCTGTATTTGATTCCCGGTTGGATGAAATCATCTGGTCTTAGTCAGAATAAAATATGCAATGGATGCCTCAAAGGCAAAATGGTCAAATGGAAATGCTAGATTCTTTGTTTAGTGAAATGATATACGTGCTTTCCTAATCTTTAAACCCTTTGACCTGTGAGCTAATGTTACAAAATAATATTTCATGAAATGTTTTTGATATATGATATGCTCATAATTTGAAACAGATACTGTTCATACTGGTTTCTGTTTTTCATATAAGTAAAAATTTAACTTTAATTTTTAATTTCTTATCAAGACAAGTGTATATACATATGAACATACGAGCCGTTATGCATATACACATGTAAATATCACATGCCATCCATATATACATACAGGAAAATATAAATACATAAGTATATTACATTAGTAAATATATACATAACGCAAACATATAAACATACATAATACATATATTCATAATCTTAACATACAAGCCGTGTGCATATACACATTGAAATATCACACACCATACGAACGTACATACAGGAAAACATTCATAAGTATATCAAATTATTACATATATACATAATTAATGCAAGCATACAACCACACACACTCATATCCATAATATCGCATACATTTATGCATGTTGAATATAAATGTCCAACGACGTAATCGATGACAACGTTGCACTAAATGATGGGAATGTCATCATGATGAAAGTCTTCACCAACCGTGGCGTAGATATCAGTGTATATTGGATAGGATTCCAACGCTGGACCCACCGAGTTCACAACATATGTGGTGTACGTGTTGATAGTTTGCCGAAAGCCCTTGGCTATCTAATTTTACTACTGGTTGATTTTCTGATACATGGTTGTCTGGAGTGAGCAATGTTACTGTTGGTTTCTGGGTTGAAGCTCCCATTCTGTTATTTTTGGAGACATTGTTCTAGTTTGTTCAAGGAGGGTTGCTATACAGGTGTGTTGATAATGTCATTTACGCTTTTTTTTTTATCTTGGATACGGATTCCCCCATGTGCATTATTCGGAGTAGACAAAGTGGAGTGATCCTGGGCTTTTTACGTAGAAACATAAGTATGTACACAAACACACACACACACACGCACACACACACACACACACACAAATATACACGAGTTGACATTGTAGTGGTAGCGTTCGCGGCAACCACTACGGCCGTTTGAGTTCGAATTCCCCCCCCCCCCGGGCTGAAATAATTTCAGTATCGCTGCGCTGCGAGTCGTTACTCCAACTCTCGTGAGCGGGGAGTTGGGTGTGCGTGCGTGTAAGGTCACAACATTACCCATAGATTGGTCATATATGAGCTCTGAGCTCTTTTCTGGGAGGGTAAAACCTGTCGATCACGAGTCCAACACGTGATCTAAGACCATGAAATACACACACACACACACACAGTTCTGCAATTTATGAAATTAATTGCCCATAATACCTTCAATAACGTCATTAAATTTCCATTAAGAAAAAACATATATACTTTTTGCACCTAAGATAAAGAATTATTGTGAATAATTATTGAATATAATAACTTCCTCCTCTCCATCCCCGAAAGAAACCAAGAGGGAAATGTTATCTGCAACAAAATCTCGTTTCCCGAAGAACGGAATAATTTCTCTTTGCTTTTTATTTGACTCTCAGACACTGCCTCCGTGTCAAGATTGCTGCTTCTCTGTAGTGAAAGTATTGCTTTTGTATGTAAGTCATATGAACAAAAATTACCATTTTCCCAAGAACATTGCTTATTGTGTTTTCTTGGGAAAAGATCTCTATACTGGTTCCTGAAGCTAAGACTGCTTTATATATATATATATATATATATATATATATATATATATATATATATATATATATATAAGGTTTATCGAATTCTGAGGATTCATTTAATTATCCGAGTCTTACAAAAGTCGATATGTTTGCATGGGTTTGTGTGTGTCTGTGGTTACATGTGTGTGTATGTATATATATATATATATATATATATATATATATATATATATATATATACAAGTAGTATTGAAATCGACAGCTTTCTGACAGCTGATAATCTGTTTATTAGTGTTTTCTTGGTTTCTAATAAGAATCTGGTCATTCAGTGGATAAGCGAAGACGAGTTCATCAAAAGCATCCATTTAATATCTTGCTCAACCTTTCATCTACATGGAGACATCTTCAGGAAAAATCTGGAAAATACAAAAATAAAAACATACAAGTATAAAACAAAAAAGCGGTTACTATTATATAACATTAAAGGGAAATTTATTTACTATAGAAACATTTTAGATTAACGCTCGATTGCCGTCGAACGAAAAATATGCCTTTAGATGATCTTACGCTTGGGGGATTGGGGTGGTGGTGGGTCTGAGGGGGGGTTGAGGGATTGAGTGAGAAATGCAGAGGATTGGGTCACACTGACGCGATGGTGTTGCAGGGATGAAAGAGGGGAGGGGAGGGGGTGGAGGGGAGGAGTGTTTGGCGCGCGCACGCACACACACAATGTATGTATATATATATATATATATATATATATATATATATATATATATATACACTCCACATTTCACATGTAATTCGTACCATCCATACATCCTTACCGAGACTGGTGGTTCTGCAGTGGAGTTTCAAGACTGGAAACATCATACATGTATGTAATATATATAGGCTTATAAGATTTAATAATGTAGTTATTTTTATTATAACAATACATATTTTTTTTTTTAAAGAAATAAAATTTCCGGTCATTGCATTCTTTATATAATAAAAAACAAAACAAAACAAAAACATTCAATTTAATGTTTTCTTGTTGAAGGGAGGAGATCTTTGCTTTATACCTTTTCATTTCCTTTTCGTATTGTTTTGTTTACAACATGTTACACGTCTTTTCCACATCTTCAAGTTTTTTATTTTCATCCTATTATTCTAGACACATTCTTTCATTTTCTCAATTCCCCAATTATATTCCTTCTTATTTCATTCCTGTAATTTATCTTCATCTCTCTATCTCTTCTTACTTTGCAAGAGGATAATGAATGATCATTAGACACGTATATTTTCGTTCACACTCATTTTTTACAGGTTTTAATATTCACTTGTTTCTCTTTATCCCGTTTTCTTTTCCCTCTAATCATTGTTTGTCCTCATAAATCTCGTTGTATACATCCTCCCCTTCTTCATCTGTAGGCCACTCCCCTCTCTTATTTCCACATCCGTCTTCATTACCTTCGTTATATCTTTCCAAATATATTTTTGTCCCTTCTAGCTTTACTCCTGTTCCCTTAACTTCTTTAACACTCTTTTCTTCTTTCTTCTATCTCTGACCTTATTTTCTTGTACTTTTGCTTCCCTTTTGTGTATCTTCAACAACAGTACTTGAAAGTCTCCTTTGTCATTTCTATCACTCGTAGGTGTAATATTGTTCTCAAGGACAGGAGTGCTTCTAATCAGCATAGACTTACGGTACTTAGTACCATCTACCCTTTCACCTTCTTCTTCTCCTCCTTCTCCCTTTGTTACCATTGCAAAGATTTATTATCTTTAT
>NC_134799.1:42458462-42468462 GCF_046742065.1 Oratosquilla oratoria | reverse complement strand
TTACAATAATTTCATGAGAATCACCACATATGGGAATTTATTTAATATCCAATAATAAGAAACAAGTTTAGATTTTACTCCTACGTCATTTGACAGTCCTACAACCAAAGGCCACTGTAGTACTTCTACAATATTTTATTCAATCTCTATCTAAGGTCTTATGTGACTTTCCTACAGGACAAGGCACTCAGTATTCTTTTATGATTGGAACCTATTCTCCGCCCAAAACGAATTTTATTCACTTAATTTGTAATGCCACTTCATTCTTCTACCGACATTACCTTGCGAGGACAGGCTTACGGTGGTATTCTTAAAAAAAATCTTTACTTATATAAATCCTTGGAAGGGAAAGATTTTTTTAAGAATACCACCGTTAGTCACCTTAACTTACACTCTCTGAAAAGACGCAGAGTGAAGGATGATCTAATAGAGATATTCAAGTGGATCAAAGGCTTTAACAAGGATGACTCAAGCAAGGTCATCACATTAAGACAACAGGTCATAATTCGCAGTAATTGATATACGTAAATTGGACAATATTAAAGAAGGAAATAGCTAAGAACTGGTTTACCAATAGTGTGTTCAACGAATGAAATAGACTTAGTGAACATGTAGTGAGCGCTGAAAGCATGAGTTGTTTTATGAAAAGGTTAGACAACTTTATGGATGGGGATGACAGGTGGTAATGGACATGTAACTCCCTAGTGTAGGTCTTATGAAGTCTCCTTAATTCTTGTGTTCTTGTAATTGTGTTCTTAAATCTCTTTTTTACCATTTCTATGCAGTATTGTCCCCCAGGGATAGAAGTAATGGGTATCGGTGATAAATAAATAAAATAAATAAATGAACAAGTAAAATTATATTGGACATTAGCAATTCATTTCTCACTACAGAGTTCAAAGTTGAATCATAAGCCTAAAACATATTTTCCAATATGTCTACAATAAGCACACACACCCTCCTGCCCAAAGACACACATACATACATACAGACACACACACAGACACATACACACACACAAACACGTACATACATATGTTTTATACACACATGTATGAATATATATGTATACATATATATGTAAATATATATGTGTGTGTAATCATGTACAGTATACACATACACGTATACACGAAAGTTGCTTATAGGGTTACGGAAGTTAGGAAGATTATGAGACACATCGGAGAATTAACACTGAAATTCAAATTGATCACTTGTTTTAATCATTTGGATTAAAACAAAACAAAACCATAAGGGCTAAAACCTAACGCAAGATCACTGTAAAGAGAAATTGAAATGGAAAGAAATGAATGATAAGGAACAATAAGAAGGAATAATAAGCGTGGGTGGAAAGAGAGAAAGGAATTAGGGACAGAAAAATAATCAAGTAGATCCCCTAAAAAAAAAAGAGTCTTTGGTAAACAAAAGCCAAATGCCATTATACTTTTATCCAATCCATTGTTATCGTGAAACCTTTCGTTGGCAAGGGAGAGGGAACTTGTGACCAGGATACCCTAAAGCCAAAGCCAAAGCCAATTCAGTTCCCTCAGCCCCCCCAAGCCCCCATCTAAGCCACTCAGCCCCCATCCAATCACCCCTTCAAGCTTAATCCAGATGTACACCGATGACAAACTCAGACTATGAACGCTGCGGTGACGTCATCATTTTGCATGACGTCATTTAACTCACGGGGAAGATAGGACGTCACAAAATTCGACAATTTTTCTTGTTTAATCCTTATTGGGGTACGACGATGGTGGGTGACTATAATGCATCGGGAGAACGATCCCGAACGCAAATCCTTTGTCACTGCAAATATAGTTACGTCACTTGCTTAATCGAGGCTGATGACTTTAGAGCGTTTTGGACTTTATTCTGGCTAATGTAAGTGATCTTATTACGATAAGAGATCGTCACTTTTATAATGAGTGGGATTCAGTGGTACTTATTGTATTTACGTATTTATTTGTTTCTTTGTTTTTTACAATTAGATATTTTAGATTTCTGTTCAGAATATTGTTGAATATTAGAGGATTACCCATGAAAACACCACAAATAAACAAAGAACAAAAATCGTGGTTTTATTTCAAAAGTAATGTAAAAATATATATATATGACTCGTTACTTCATTCGTGTTCACATCGTCCGCAACCCCCAGTGGTTGGCAATGAACCTCAGGCCTTCCCGCAAGTCTCTCAGAGGAGAAATTTTGATCTGTTGTCTGTGTTTTGTGTGGGATTGTATCTATGCCATCGGGAAAAAGAGGTACGGGGGGGGGGGGGGAGTAGTCCCAGTAGTGGAGAAGTGTACACTTAGCCCCACGTGTAAATACTAGCGATTGCACTATCATGGCGGAGGTGGGTTGAACGCAACAATTCGTGTATGTAATTCGAGCATACAAATATAAGAAAGTTGTGCTCAACTTCTATCTCTCTTGATAGCGTAATGGGCTAAGTCACTGCCACTTTGTCACGTCAGAGCCGAGTTCGAGTCCTCAGCTCGACCACGCTATTTCAAATATATGTCTCCTTCGAGCTCCTCGCTAGTCTTGTCTGCGATGGCATGGGATTAAAAGTGAATTGTGGTTGGAAAGACATTAATCTGTTCACTGGGAACCATGAAGTGTATGTATACAGACACACACACACACACACACACATATATATATATATATATATATGTATATGTATATATATATATCATATATATGTATATATACATATATATTCCATATATACATACATACATATATATATATGTGTGTGTGTGTGCATTTATTTATCGATACTCAAATTTATATATATATATATATATATATATATATATATATACGTATATATATATATATATATAAAATTATGTATGTATCGATCATAATTGCTTTACTGTAGTTGAAACATCAAATTGCACGTCTACTGGGGATGAAAGCAGTGAAGTCAGGCTTAGATATTAATTTTGAAGCTTTCTACTATTAGAGCAGCTTTCAACACGGGAGACAGATAAAAGCACCATCGCACAAAAGCAATCTGCAATCAAGCGTCCAAGCTCGCACAAAGCATCCATTTGCCTCTCTTGCATATCTGCCTCGATGCATTGCGAGATAACAGAAGTTGGTAACAATAAGAGAAGGGATGGGTGGTAGTGGAAAACGTTATGTTTCCAATATATCGAAGCGACGGGAGATGACATAATGAAGGTGGTCTTGTGTGTGTCTATTTCGCTTTCCTTGAGACGTCTAGACCTTTTGGAGCAAGAAGGGGGAAATGATATTGCAAGAACAAAGACAAAATATATTCACTCGTACGACACACACACAAAAAAGACACATACATATGGAAATTACACACACACACACGCACGCACACACACACACACACATACTTACAAACACACACATAAAAAAGAGAAACACACAGAAACGGCACACGCACGCAAACACACAAACAGAAAGTATACACACACACATATACGGATACACACACAAACACCAAAAAAAAGACAAAGAAACGACACACGCACGCAAACGACCCTAACACAGAAACTATACACACTTACAAAATTGACACACAAACAGAAACGACACAAACACACAAAGAAGGCACACACACACCCAGAAACGGCGTGCGCGCACACACACACACACACACAGGTATACGACACAAATACACGGAAATAAGCTACAAAGAAACGACACACATACAGAAACGACACACACACAAGGAAATGACACACATAAGGAAATGATACATACACCCAGAAACAACACAAACACACAAAAAATAACACACACACAGAAACGATACACACACTAAAACGACACACACACATAAACGACACACGACACATAGCAACGACACACACGCATAGAAAAACCGTACACACAGAGAAACCTCACACACACACACAGAAACGACACACGACAAAGAAACGAAACACACACATATAGAAATGGAACACACAATTTGCATTGTACGTAGATGTATAAGTAACATCCCCACACAGAACACACACGTGTTAATCATTCATTCGTGCATATGGGCATATATAGTCTTACTCATTTCCTATTATTATCTTTTTTTCAAGAATATTCACCTCACTAAACAAAAAACATAAGGGAAATGGCGGGACCGCTTTCCACGCCTCTGAAGCTAAATATGCAATACAGAGTACAAAATAAAAACTATTGTAACATCATACAAATTTCATGAAAGTCCCGCATCACATCGATACCTCATTTACATATCTCACCTTCTATATACTCTGACTTTCCTCATTCCCCCTACTTACTCTCTTGTGTTATCATTCTTATACTCTTCTTTTACTTTGTTTCCCCGTACTTTAACTCTCCCAAACTCTTATTTTCCTTTTATCTTCTTCCTTATTTTCTTCCGTATTTAATAACTTTAAAGTCCCATGCATTCTCCTACACTTCCCAATACCATTACCCTCTTTGCTTAGCTTTTCCTCCTTCCACTATTGCCTTAATCACACCTTCCATGTGTTTGAGTAACCATTCGTGTCTATGTGGGTCTACGTGGCAGCGTGGTTACGCCTGGCACGTATGGCCCCGCTCGACCCTTCCACGCAGCTAGTTGTATGAGAAGGGGCCTTGTTGGCCGTATGAAAGGGCCCTTGTACGCAAACGCGACACTGCTAGTCAGGGCACGACAAGACACTATGGTACCCTGCACTATGTTAGTACCCTATGCCAAAGCACTATAACCCCCCACCCCCCTACCCCCCCGGGGGTATGGCCCTGACCTTGTCCTCGTCAGGGGAGATGCCGTCGAGGGAGAGGCGGTAGCCACATTAGTTAACGCTGGGGGCCGCGACTCTGAATTTCTCCTTGTTAAGGGTGACGCCGTGGTTGCGGCACCTAGTGCATATGGTGGATCCTCCGGAAGTGGGAGGGTAGGTCCTCGTCGAACAGGAGGATGTCATACACCACTTTAACGCTGTTGGCTACGCCTTGCAGAGCCGCGTCTCCACGGAGGTAATAGGCGTTGCCGGTGGTCGCAAAGTCCATCGGTCCCTGGTGGTGCTTGTACCTCCCGTAAGGGGTGATAAACAGTGTCAGTTGCTGGTCTTCTTCTGCGAGGTCCGTCTGCCAGACCATGAAGAGTGCCCGCTGTCGTAAAGAACCTCGCGGAGGGGATGACACAGCCGCAAACTTTGTGGGTGAAGGATGGGTGGGGCGCGACACCTGAGAGCTGAGTTTAGTCAGGTCTACCGTGATGCGTATTCCCTTATTCTTAGCCACGAGGACCATCGAGTGGCACCACTCTGAATGTTCCGCACCGACAGGCGCGACGATACCTTGCTGCACCATTGAGTCATGTTCTTCCTTCACTTGATCCTGAAATGCGAACGGTATCGGCCTGGGCGTGTGGATGGCGATGGGCAACGCGTTGGCTTTCGGGTGGATTCTCATAGGGGGATCCATTATCTTTCCTAGTGGGGCGGTGTAGAGGTCATCCTTGGAGACCAGCACGTCGCTAAATTCCCGTAAAAAGTAGTTATGAGGGGCGGCTGGTGAGTTGTCAACCGTAGTGTTAGGTAGGCACACCTGTTCGCGTATGTCACCGCCAGGTTAGGCTTCAGGAAGTCAGGCGGGATTATGGCCAACTCCTGACAGTGGCCTAAAAAGAGGAGAGGGGTTTGGACCCCCTCGTGAACCCGTATGTCGGCGGCGTGGTCCCCCTATCTCCGAGCGTCAAGGTATCCCCGGAAGCATCCCATTGCGGGAGGCATTTGTGACCCGTCTGCCACGTACGTCGGCGCCGAGAGCGGCGGCTGTACGCTGGCTCTGGATATCCCCAACATGCCTAGGTACCGAGTGCCTTTCCCCGTGATGTCCCCCTGGCACGTAAGGCCCCGCTCGACCCTCCCACGCATCTAGATGTATGAGAAGGGGCCTTGTTGGTCATATGAAAGGGCCCTTGTATGCAAACGCGTCACTGCTGGTCAGGGCACGCCACGGCACTAGGGTACCCTGCATTATGCTAGTACCCTATGACAAAGCACTATACTGCACCATTGGGTACAGACTACACAAATTTTATTTGGTCATTATTTTAGGAACATTAGTGAAATTTCTGCAGACCAGAACCACGCTGCATTCTTTTATGACTGGAGACTTACGATAAAATTTGGGCTCCATCAAAATGACAGAGTGGACCACTGGGCACTGTAGATATGTAGTCTCAACTATATGCATTGAATAAAGTAAAAACTCTGAAGAAAATAATAAGAAAAAACAACAACAACAGAAAACGTCCGCAAACAGGAGAAATAGAAAACATATGTTGAAGATTTATTTGTCAAAAAAGTCCAAGCTATATATATATGAATAAATATTAAGATTGAAAATGCAGATCCTGTCGGTGGACGACAAAATTTCATAACAAAATAAATAAAAATAAATAAAAATAAATAAATAAATAATGTAAAATGTCAAACTCCACAAATTATTTACTGTGTTTTGGAATTTGTCACAAATGTGTCGGTAGAAAAAGGGCTTTACCCATGAAGCTGCCAGTCCAATCCCATCAGTGTTTACAAAATTATCAACATATAAGGGTGGATGACAAAGATAAGCGTCTAAAGAAACCTTAGAACGAAACAAGTCGTGAACAAAACTTGACTCAAAACACGTGTCTTCATCAGCCAAACTTCCTTAACTTGTCATAGTGTCTCAACAACTATCTATATATCAAAGTAAACTGCATGTTCTTATACCATGTGTAAAGAAGGTGATTATTATTCATAGCGTGTGAAGGAGATGATGATGGTTCATTCTTACGAGAAAAACATGGAGCTGGAGGATGTCACGGACGTTGAGATGGAGAGGGGAAGGCAATTTCAACTCCTTTTACCTTACTGATAACAACAGACAATTTTACTATGTTGTTAAATAGGTTTAATTATCAGTCCTTGGAAGTCAAAGCTATAATTGAAGTGTTTTATTCTAGATGGAGGCAAACGAATTTACTGAACTCGGTAGGTATTCCAAGGTAGAAATTGTGTCTTATTTTTCACTCATTTTACGAGCTATCAACAAGGATGTCTTAGTTTAAAAATTTAGTTTTATATACCTTTCTCGGTGTCTTGCATTTGAAGTGACGAAAAATACAAGAATAAGGCTTAGGAGTCTCGTTTAATGGAGAAATGATAAATGATCATTTTATATACTTTGTTAAAAAAGAACGAGCGTAAACCAATGCTGTATTTGTGTCAAATTATTATTATTATTATTATTACTATTGTTATTATTATTACTATTGTTATTATTATTACTATTGTTATTATTATTACTATTGTTATTATTATTACTATTGTTATTATAATAATTATTATCATTATTATTATTATTGTTGTTATCATTATTAATATTATATTTACTCTATTTGTAAGATTGAAAGAAAAATAAATGGAGAGAATTTTTTTTTTTATTAGAACATATGCATACGTATATATCACTACAGAGAAATGTGGTAGCACATTTATAAATCACAAATTAAAAAAACGGTCGTAGTGAAACAAATTTTGTGAGAAAGTTGACTTCCATACTTCGACTGCCAACTGCAGCCCTCTTCAGGAAACTACAAGATAGACGTGATAGTTGGAAAAAGATATACTTCTTTGTTACCAGGGAGGATTTAACGAGGAATTCGGACAGCCTATATGATAAACCAGCTGACTTGGATCACGAGTAAGCAACACCATAAAATTTTCTGTCGACTTAATTCAACAGGATCATTTAATATTTGCTTACATTATTCCAACACAGTACGTAAGTAAATTGTAAGCATACAGCAAAGATTTAGGGGGGGGGGTTGACTCTCTTGGATTTTACAGCTTACCAAGTCAAGATTGTGATTTGGTGTACCTAGGCCAAACAGGGAGAGATTTGAACTCTAGTTGAATATAAGCGATCCATTAGGTATGCCCAAGTAAGTTCGGCTGTTTTCCATCATGTTAGCCACAATTACCGGATTGACTGGAATAAGGCCAAACTAATGTTTAAACCTTGTTGTGGTTTCATGAGGAAGATAATTGAATTAGCCCTCAACGAAGAACGTCCCAATTTTAACATCTCCGAAGGGCAATGGTCTCCGGACATTATTTTACGTTTGGTGGTTAGTCTCCTAATCAAAAGTTATTTTTCTTCTGATCCCACACTTGACCCCTGATCCAGGTTAACCTGATCTGCCATATAAACTGTCCGAGTTCTTCGTTAAATACCCCTGGTGACAAAGGAGTATATATTTCTCCAACAACTATGTCTATCTTGTACTTTCCTAAAGAGGGTTCCAATTTGCAGCCGAAATATAGAAATTAATTTTCTCAAAGTTCTTCTTTCACACCGACACACGCGCGTGCATACACACACGTGTATATATATATATTATATATATATATATATGTGTGTGTGTGTGTGTGTGTGTGTGTGTGTGTGTGTGTGTGTGTGTGCGTGTATATGTGTATGCATGTACGAGTATACACGCAAGTAGAAATTGTTATAATAAATTTAGTAAAGCATTTCTAACATTCATTTTACGTCTAATATGTACACTGAACGATGAAAAGTAATTTTCGAAAGCAATTTATTGAAAATTCTTGTACTTTGAACGTATTACCAATCATTTGGAAAATTAGAAGACCGAACTCACGTTCCATTTTTTGAGGGGGAAGGGGGGAGAAGAGGGGCGGGGGATTAGATGGAGGGTGTGTGTGTGGGAGGGAGGATTCAATCTAAGTATGAAGAGATGTAGCTAATATAAGGGGAGAGCAAATCCTTGTTCCCATTGGGTAGCTGACGCACACATACGCACATAGGTAGGTGCGCACACAAATGTGTGTGTGTGTGTGTGTGTGTGTGTGTGTATACGCATACATACAAAATACATATACATGAATCTGTACACAATCACGATAACACAAGTTTCTCGTCATTGTAACCACATTCAGAAAAATTTGTTTCGCTTTTAAGGGAAAAACCGACGGAGGTATAAAAAAAATTAAAAAAAAAAAAAAAAAATCAAACATAGGCGCCTTTCTTCGTATTAATCACTGCACATTTCAGGTCTTTGAGAGATGATTTATTCACCTGAGAGTTTCCCATTATCTGCAAGGTGAAAGCATATATTGGCTTTGAGAACAGACGTCTCGCTACAAATTCAGTCGTTACCACCAGACTTCAACTAACTGAATACAAAAATATATATTTTGTTGATAATTAAAACCCGTTTTAGTTAAACAATAATGGTCATTTTATCCCTCAGACTACCTCACACCGTTTTGTTAAGCTTAGAGTTCTATGTTTTATGGTACATTGCTATTACTTCTTGTTCCTCACTTCTTTTATCACCTTCATAACGAAGTCACAAAAAAAGAGACATAGAAACCATCACCACACAAGAACAAAGAACAACACTGAACAACTTCACCACGATCACAGGAAAGTGACATCTACCAAGACATACCCACCCATGACAACATCACCAGAGAGCAAAAGAACCCCATCCAAAGGCCACCACTTCGTATCAAACCAGAGACTGCACTATGAGATTCAGGCCAGTTACCTTCAGCGTCATTCGTGAACGTTAACTAGGCCTATATGAGCACGTGTCACGTTTTCCTAATGCTAATCCTTCACAGGGCTGTTTCCACAACAGCCAGGCCTCTACACACACACACACACACACACACACACACACACACTGGGGTCGCAGTGGTTAGAGGTCCCGGCTGCCACTACGATGGTCCGGGATCGAATTTCGCCCAAAGCTGAAATAATTTCAGTATCGCTGCGCTGCGGGTCAGTCCGTTGTCCCATTTTAGTAAATAATCGCTAGGATTTCCATTTCTTTCATGATTCTATAGTCAGTAGATCTCTTTCTCTTCTTTGTTCCAGAGTTGGTAGTTCCAATTTGGACAATCTTTGCGTGATTCACCATGGTCTTGGATCACGTGTTGGACTCGTGATCGACAGTTATTA
>NC_134799.1:42443462-42453462 GCF_046742065.1 Oratosquilla oratoria | reverse complement strand
TAGGTTATGGCATATCAACAGTATGGTTGGATGGTATGAAAATAAAGTTGACGTAATGTTAGTTCATGAGTCGCACGATTTATGAAACAGAAAATTGTATAACTTTTACTAAAAGTCTCATGAGGGAGGTAATACGAAATGGGACATACGATACAGGTAATGTGAATATTGTAGAGAAACAAGTTCCTTTTGATTTCTCACTGTCACCTTCAAAGTAGTCCTACTACATACGGTCTGCCTTTTGCTACCTTGGGTATAACTTCTCATAATCCCTATGCAACTCATAAACGAAATATTTCATTTCATATTTTTCTAAAGCTTCCAAAGGTGTTGCCACAACAAACTGTGGTTTGTAGATAAATTCGCTAGTTACAGCGACATCAATCCGATAATTTTTATGACAGTCGCATGCAGGATTCGATCCTGATGGTGTAGTGGTCTAAGGCTCTGCGAAGGTAATCTTACGGGAGGCCAATAGCAGTAGGTTCGAATCCTGCATGCGACTGTCATAAAAATGATCACACTGTGGTTTATTTAATAGCTACCTCTCATAATCATCTGTCAATGTTATCACTTATTGTATTCTTTAAAACAAGTAATGTTTCTTTCACTAAACAATAACTTCACTTATGTAAAATAATTACTAACATCTTTTTCATTCGTTTATTCACAAAAAGTCTTGCCATTTTACTATCTACTAGGTTTCTGTTCTAGTTATTAAAGAGGATATTACAATATGTCCTGTTTGTCCTCCATTCATCTAATATTCTTTACAGCCGTTATCTCTTCTCGTTCAGAAGCCTTATATTTACCTTTTATTTCATTTTTTCATCAAGACCCTTTTGATAACTTGGTGCATTGACCTAAAAAATATAAATGAAATCTAGATAAACAATGACGTTATACACTGTTAGAAATAACACTATTGTATGTGTTCACACCTTTCTACGATATCGGCTAATAGGTGGAAGGGTAGATCAGTCGCCGGTTTTCACTCTCCTAATATGAATAATGAAGTGGAAGGAAATAAATCAACGATAATATATAGAGATCCTTCGCCCGGTCTGGGGACGAAATTCCAGCCCTTCAGGGTTGCATCTTAAGATAATAATGAGAGTTTCGTGGGTTTGACGGCAGGTTTGATGAAAATTTCCAGTAATGGGGAAAAGGAGATTATATACATTCAGTCTCGTGACAAGGCTTATGTATTTTCTTTCAAGGAGTGATGATCATTATCAAATTTAATATTTCATATATTTACCAGTCAAAATGTTAACCAAATTCTCACAACAATATTAAGTTTAACAAATTTCCTGGGCGTAAGAGCACTCACATACTGAGTTAAAATATATACAAATAATATCCGACAGCCACCTCGGGGCTCGAACCAAGGCCTCGTTTGACGCCAAGCTAATGCCTTACAGACTCCAAGGTGGAGTCTTTTGAAGTTCCAGTATCGCGGTCGGTAAAGCAATGGCCAGGTGTCAAGCAAGGCCTCGGTTCGAGCCCTGAGGTGACTGTCAGAAATTATTTGGGTATGATATGTGCCGTCACTGGCGATCCACCTCAGGTATACACACACACACACACATATATTATATATATATATATATATATATATATATATATATATATATACATACACACACACACATTCTTACAGGTTAACGTAAGTGGGAGTAGGGAACACAGGGGGCTTAGTCTGAAGTTATGCCTGACTATTTTCATATATGACCGATCTATGGGTAATGCTGTGACCTTACAGACACACACACACCCAACTTCCCGACCGCCGTAGTGGCGGCCAGGAACTCTAACCACCGTGCTATCGAATAGTGTGTGTGTGTTTGTGTCTTTGCACATATTTAATATACAGTCACAAGCATTAGCAAGCGACGATAACCAAACCCATCAAAGGACAGAACGCGACACGGAGGCGACTCAAGTAAGCGCTATTCCTCACTTCACCCGTAAAGAAAACGCCAAATGGTTATTAGATGAGATATGAGGGTCCTCAACGAGACTTCAGCAATATTTGTGACAACAATGAATCTCTACAAGAGACGGGAAGGGAGAGGGGTTGGTTAGTGGAAACGATATGGAAAGAAGCATTTCGTCAGCTGGTGAATGCTATTTTCTTAAAGTGAGGGGGCGAGAACGAGGAGAATATATAGCTTAATATTCACATCAGATGTAATATGAAAATGAGGTAAATGGCTTATGGGCCAAGTTCAAGACCTTGGAATATAGAAAAAAAGAGACACAAGAAAGTATGAGAAACAGAAATATATATATATATATATATATATATATATATATATATATATATACACACATATATATGTATACATATATCTATATATATATATATATAATTATATATATATATATATATATATATACACACACACATATATTTCTGTTTCTCATACTTTCTTGGGTATCTTTTTTCTATATTCCACGGTCTTGAACTTTATATATATATATACATATATATATATGTATACAAATATATATATATTATATATATATATTATATATACATATATGTATACACACACACACACACACACACACACACATATATATATATATATATATATATATATAATATATATATATAAAGTTCAAGACCGTGGAATATAGAAAAAAGAGACCCAAGACAGTATGAGAAACAGAAATATAAATATAAATATATATATATATATATATATATATGCATATATACATATGAATATATATATATATACACACAAACATATGCATATATACATATATATACATATATATATATATATATATATATATATATATATATATATATATTGGTACTCTTACATGTTTTGAGCTATCATTAAGTAGGTCTAACTACGAGCAGACATAGAAATGAGAGATTTAGGATTATCCTAGGCAATTAAGATTATGGTTAACCTTAGTTAAAGATGATCTAATTTAGCATTAACTAAGAATGAACTATTTTCTGATGAATGAGGCAAAACTCCTGTCAAAAATAATCTTTATCAATTTTATATTTATCTATCCTTCCCTTATTAAACCTCTCCATCCTCTCACCACGTCTATGCCGCCACATAATCTGTACAATGTTAGTCCCAAAAATAGAAGACCATTTTATAACTTACGAAGCTGTGTGCAGAAAAAATGAAAGAGCTAATATAATAAGGGTGTCAGCACATGAGAAAAGAATACATACACTTACAGATGAATAGATAAAACAATAGTAAAGTAAATAACTAGACATTTTGAACCCATGCTACAACCAAGTTTTTGTCTAAAAAGATTTGATTCCAGCATGGGTTCAAATCTCTCTCCTGTATATGGAGTACTTTGAGTCTGTTCTTCTTCCAACCATTAAACTCCCAGACATGGTTTGGTTTAGATACGTGGGTGTAATTTTTATTTTTACCGTTTATAGAAAAGAAACCCATTCTGGTAGTTATCTCCATTTCTTCAGCAGTCACCCAGACAAAGTAAAAAGTAGCTCTAAGAGTTTACAGCCCCCAGTTTCTTGAAGGAGAATTAAATATAATAAAATCTCAACTTAGTAAATTAGCTTACCCGGATTGGTTCTTAGTCAAAACCCTCAGCCGAGCAAGATCCGATTTTTTCAACATCCCCCCCCCCCATTTCCTCTAAATTTTCATTGGACAAGAGCTCCTTTGTCGTTCTCTTTTCCGATTCATTTATTCCTGCGACCAAGTTTCTTCCCAAAGACAAATTAAATGTCCACCAAAGGTTGAAAGAACATAGTCAAGGAGTTTATTCGATTCCATGTAAAGGTTGTAACTTAGTTTACATCGGACAGACTGGGAGGGATTTGGACACTGGGATGATCGAACACAAACGGTCCATCAAATATGGACAAGAAAGCTCAGCTGTGTTCCATCATGTTAAGCAATTTAAACATTTCTTAGACTGGGACAAAGCTGAGCTTATCTATAAGTCTAGATGTGAGTTCAGGAGGTAAATGGTAGAATCAACTATAATTGAAAAAACCAGCCCAATATGAATATTTCAAAGGGTGAATGGTCCCCGGACATAATTTCAGGACTTTTCATCAGCAACCTATTAAAAAGACATTTCCCTCCTGACCTCACATACGGAGTGAGCCGAGGGTAGAGACCTCTCCCAATGTTCCCCTTTGTCATGTCAAGGGTGTTACTGTATGTAGCACTCACTATTCTATTTTTGTATCTACTGAAGAGGATTGCAGTGGTTTTCATGTGATTGACAAATGTGTAATTAAATTTTTCACCTGTAATATATACATATATATATATATATATAATATAAATACATATACATATATATATATATATATATATATATAAATATACATACATACATACATATATATATATATCATATACATATATATATGATATATATATATACTACTCAATCACAATGCACTTTAATTCAAAGCCATCAGCATCGTAAGCTCCGTGGAGGGAACATGCAGAAATTGAAACGGAGTACGACCGTGGACTCAAACCTACGGCTAGCACGTGACCAGTGCTGTAGTGACTAAGACCATTGCGCTCTCTTGATAGCGCAATGGTCTAAGTCACTACAGCACTGGTCACGTGCTAGCCGTAGGTTCGAGTCCTCGGTAGTACACCCGTTTCAATTTCTGCATGTTGCCTCCACGGAGCTTCCGATGTTTATGGCTTAGAATTAAAGTGCATTGTGGTTGATAAAAAAATTATCCCTATTCACTGGGATCCAGTGTTGTACGAATATATATATGTGTGTGTATATGTATGTATGCATGCACTTATGTATATACTTTAGTGACCTTAAATTGTACATCTTCCTCAGTTGCATTTCCTCTACAGTCGCACCCTATCTCGCTTCTTTCCAGGCACCCTCTCTCAAGGTGTGTGTATACAAAATTCGTCCTTATGCAGCAGACATCTTGGGAAATGATACAGGTGAAATCATGTTGACTCTGAACTATTTAATGAAGGATTGAGGTAACTTATGTACTTAGGCTTTGGTTCCTCTCACTCACTTTAATAATATATGTATATATATATATATATATATATATATATATATATATATATACATATATTAACTAAGCACCAACAAAACTTGTAAAGTTTATCCTTTTCCTTTATAAGCAATTCATAATATAATTTCTCTACTATTCTTTTTATATTTTCATCTCCCCTTCACATCTCTCTTCACATCAAACCTGATTGTCCCACCTCTGGAATCTACCCATGCATAGCTTATGTGCGCACATAAATGGAGTTCTATATAGAAAGGAGTAAATTCTTTATAAAGTATGGCACATATGAAGGTTAAATAAATAATGAAAGGGGCACGGAAGATGCATTAAAATTTAAGGATCTTAGATAAAAGAATTGCGTGATGTTAAGGTTGAATTATTGAAGTCCTTTGTGGTCCTGCCAACACGGTGAGTAGAGATTATTTGGTTAAACAAAGAGAAAGATGGACAGGAGCATGTCTACCATAAAGAAAAGTTGGTACTTTTTTATTTTTTGTATGAGGATTTCTTTATTTCACTAATTATATATATATATATATATATATATATATATATATATATATACATATATTAACTTTATTGATCTATTTATATTCATTACATTTTATTTATCTATATACTAACTCATTTATCTAATTTTTCGCTTATTTACTACGTTTTTTGATCCATTTATTCATATAATGATAAGATTTTTTTTAATTATGTATTTATGTTTATTTCTTATTTATTCATCTATGCATGTATTTATTAAGATTATTGTTCTTATTAATTTATTCCTTTATTTATTTACATATTTATACATTTCTTTATTGATTTATATATTCATTCATTTATACATTCATTTACTTATTCATTTATATCTATTCTTTTTTATTCGTTTATGTATCTATGTTTATAAATTTCTTTATTATATATTTATTATTTGTTTATTGACATTTTTACATATATTGATTTATATATTTAGTCATATATATATATACATATACATATATATATATATATATATATATACATATATAACATATATATTTACATATACATATATATACATATACACATATATATACACGCATATATACATATACATATATATACACATATATATACATATACACATATATATACATATATATACACATATATATACATATATATACATATATATACACATATATACATATATATACATATATATATATACATACATATACATATATGTATACATATACATACATATATATATATGTATATATATACATACATATATATATATATATGTATATATATACATACATATATATATATATATATGTATATATATACATATATATATATATATATATATATACATACATATATATATATATATATATATATATACATACATATATATATGTATATATATATACATACATATATATGTATATATATATACATACATATATATATATGTATATATATACATATATGTATATATATATATACATACATATATATATATACATACATATATATATGTGTATATATATATACATACATATATATATATATACTCGTATACATACATATATTACATACATACATATACATACAAACATACATAAATACATACATACATACATACATATATACATACATATATATATATACATGCATATATATACATACATACATATATACATATATATATATACATGCATATATATACATACATATATATATATACATGCATATATATACATACATATGTACATATATACATACATATATATATGTATATATATACACATATATATATGTATATATATATACATACATATATATATGTATATATATACATACATATATATATGTATATATATATACATACATATATATATGTATATATGTATATGTACATGTATATATATATATATATATATATACTTGCATATATATACATATATACATGTATATATATACATATATAAATGTATATATATATATATATATAAATATATACATAAATATATATATATAAATATATACATAAATATATATATAAATATATACATAAATATATATGTACATCAGACAATCTCCTTGACAGTGGCGCACGGTATTCGAACCCGCTGTACTTGGAAGCAAACTTCCAAGACACCCGCCTTACTCCGCTCGACCATCGACGGTATAAAACCTTGAGAACTCATAGTCAGTCTGACTATCGAGATTGGGGAGGGCGCACACTGCACCCCATACACACCATTTCACCCCAAGGCCAACCGCACACGTGGGAGGGGTAAGGACCGGAACGAATCCCTTTTACGCTATCGCCAACTTAACTATATGAGAAATTCTCTAGTGAACAGCGACATCAATCAGACAATCTCAGATTGACTATGAGTTCTCAAGGTTTTATACCGTCGATGGTCGAGCGGAGTAAGGCGGGTGTCTTGGAAGTTTGCTTCCAAGTACAGCGGGTTCGAATCCCGTGTGCCACTGTCAAGGAGATTGTCTGATGTACATATATATTTATATATATATATATATATGTCCCGTGTGCCACTGTCAAGGAGATTGTCTGATTGATGTCGCTGTTCACTAGCGAATTTCTCGTATATATATGGACATATATAAATATATATACATATATATATATACACATTATATATATATATATATTTTTTTTAATGTAGTCATATATTTACTAAAAAAAAATTCGCGTATTTATATATTTATTTGTTTAGTAATTTTTTTTTCTTCTATTTTTCTATATTTTGTTTATGTACCCACTTATTCATTTATTGATTAATTACTTAATGTTATTATTTCTTTGCTTATTTATTTAGCTATATATTATTCTAACTGAATAAGTTGGACTGTTGTTGTGTGGATGAATGAACTAGATTTAAGTTTGGTAGGTGGTTGTGTGACGCAATTAGAGACCACTGTGTATTGCAAAAAAGGAAATATGTTCGTAATTGCATGAAAATGTGACGAGAAAAACGTCATGATATTCATTCTATGTACGGAGGTATGTATATATGTATGTACGAGTATATATAATATATATATATATATATATATATATATATATATATATATATATATACATACATATATATATATACATATATATTATATATATACATATATATATATTATATATATATATATACATATATATATATATATGATGTACATTTGTACATAGGCATCTATATATGTATGTATATAGGCATGTACATAGGTATCAATGTATGTATGTATGTATGTATATAGGAATCTATATATGCATGTATGTATGTACGTATGTATATACTCTATGTGTTTGTGTGTGTGTATGTATGTAAGAATATGTATAAATTAAAAAATATGCAAAGATTGGGGTCTATAATCACTGATTTGGTAGCTATTTTCCAAATCGCTCCCTGGTTCTTGTTATGCCTATTAATCATATTCAGTGATAATTTTCTACGATCCACACGGGAAATAATCACGATATTATGACTGGAATCAACACTTATGGTCACCCTAAAGAAAAGGAGAAGCCATATCGAGACGGATTAGATTCCACAGGAAGATTGGGACTCATTGAGATCTGTAGGACACGTTCTGGTTGAAGAATATAGAGGAAAGAGAACTTAGAGACAGAAAAAAAAAGTTGAGGACTTTTTGATTCGTTTTTTATATACTTTTGTATTTATCTATACATCTATATACAGACGTATTCATTTATTGATTTACCTATTTATGTATTTATCTACTAAATTATTTAATCGGCTATTTATTTACTTATTTTTTATTTTATTTATTTGTTGATTTATCTATTTGTGTATTCATTTAACAATTTCCTAATTATTTGATCTATTTACTTATTTAACAATTTTCTTATTATTTTATCTATTTATTTGTTTATTCATTTGTTTGCTTACTTATTTATTCATTTATCTATTTATCTATATATCTGACTATGAATTAATCTTTTTACATATGTATCTATTTAGAAACTTGTTCATTTATTAATTTATATGTTTGTTTATTATTTATGTATTTATTCATTCATGTTTGCTATTTATTTTTTTCTCTATTTATTCATATATCTAAGTATGCATTTATTAATTTTTAGGAAAGGTTTCAGCTGTTTATGGGTTAGTCTTGACTTGCATTTTTTTCAATGTGGATACGAACTAGTGTTAGGGTGAGGAAGAAAAATGTTACATAGAATAACGCAATACACAGACATAACCTGTGTAGAAAAAAAAATACATGTACATACAATTTGATGCGGTCAAGTAAAGTGAAATCATGAAATGAGTTGAAATATAGAGTAGGGTCTGTGATTTAAGAAAACTAAATAGAAAATAATTATACAAATGGAACTATATCATACAAAACAAGGCAAAAATAATTATGCATAAAGGAAAATGCATTTTGTAGCAGGACAAAGTAATACATAGAAAATCATGGTATATGAATAGTGTAATAAGTAGAAATTCAAGAGGAAAGTTAGTTATAAAAAAAATAAAAAATAAAAGAAAAAACCAGGAACGTGGAAGAATTGCGTGAAAAATGTGTGTTATATAAAAGCAGCCATATTGCGTATTGGAAGGAATGCAACATGCATGAAAAAATGTACTGTATGCAAAGTATTTTTTCAGCTATATCTAGTGCTTCTATCCTTGAGGAGATTACTGCACCGAGGAAGTGAAGATGTGGTAAAATACAGATTTAAGAGAAGTACAACACAAAGATTTTTTTCATTTGTTTATTTATTTCCTAATTATCATTATTACTAATTGTTTTCTTAGATTAGTCTCCAACTATAAAAGAATGATACGTGAGTGAGCCGTAGGATAATCACTTTAGTCACTAAAATATTGACTGCATAAGTAATGAATTCAGGGGAATAGAGTGCTTTATATGAAGAACATTAGAAATATTTTTACGTTATATCAGAAAGGAGATGCACTTCACAGAAACTGG
>NC_134799.1:42423462-42438462 GCF_046742065.1 Oratosquilla oratoria | reverse complement strand
GGAAATGAAGGCCGAGAAACGTAAGTGGAGAAATTGGATGTGGAAGAGACGCAAGTGGAGGACAGGGAAGTGGAGGAGATGGAGGTGGAAGAGGTGGAGCTGGAGGAGGGGGTGGTGGTGCAGGGAAAAGGTGGAATTGGAGTGAATATGAAATGACACTGGAACCTGAATTCACAAACGTCTCTCTTTGAGTCAGCATGAGAAGCAACGACCAGCGGGGGTTCCAGCCTTCATTTAGTACGGTGGGCGCGAAGCCGGGGAACTACATTTCTAGCTAAAGGGAGAGTGTGATAAAAGATTAAAAACTTTTGAGATTGTGTCCATAAGGAAACAGAGTCTGAGAGCTTCAGTGGAAGAGCGGATGGAATAGAAGAGAAAAGCTAAAACCTTTTGGAGATGGAAATAAAGTTGAAAATAACAAGAATATTCAAAAGTAAAATCCGGCTGCATTTTTTTAATCAAAAGCTCATACAACCTAGGTCTCTTAATCCAACACTCACCAACCGCCCCTTGTGCGGACGTTTGGGTCCAGGACATATACCCACTTTGTGAATTTGTGGTGTCTTATGTCCTGGGCCAATTCCCGAAGTGGGTTTATGTCCTGGGTCCACCGTCTATATAAGTGGCGGTTGGCGAATGGTGGATTAAGATACCTAGGTGCATATTGATCTGAATCTCTTTTGTCATTCAAGAGTCCTGATAGTTAACCAATACAAAAACCCTATGTTGGTAGATGGTAAAAAAAAAAAAAAAAAAAAAAAAAAAAATATATATATATATATATATTAAAAGAACGAATAAATTCAACGAAGACACCCTCTCATTAAAAATGGATATTAGAAAAAAAATCGAACATTAGTTGAATGGTAAATATGACGACTTAGGCTCTTAATGGAAGTGTACAAAGAATAAACAAGGACAAAGCCTTACGTGACCTTTCTCAAGGGAAAGGACAGATTAAAGATGTGGTCTTTAGAAGACTATGAACAACACATATATTTAGATTCCTGAACATGATGATGTAATGAGCGCTGGAAAAATTGTGAATTGGGATAAAGGTGGTAAGAGATATGGAAATTACTGTAGGCCATATGGTCTCTTTCAGTCTTCTCCATTCTTATATTCCTAAATTGTAAAATAAAGTCAAAGTCCTTTAAAAAAAAAAAAATTAATTTAAGTAAAATAAGAACCTCAGTTGAATGAGAAGGGTACACTGATAAAGGTTGTCTGAAGCCAGAAAGGCAAGAGCCCTTTATGAAATATAGGTCTGATGAAGGTTAGTGGATATCATAGAGTGATTGTTATCACAATGAACTTTGAATTTTTCTTTGGTGAAAGCAAGGAAGGGATGGATATGACAAAGATCTGATCCTTCTGTGAAATGGCAGGAGAGAAGTAAAATGTGGAAAGATGGTCATAAAGAGTTGAAGACGAACATGAAAAAGTTCGGAGACTAACATAATTGTTTCTTAATGTTAAAGAGTAATAAAACAATAATAAATCAATAAATAAGAAACAAGATTAATAAGAAAATGTGCCTGGTGAAGTTGAATAAGAGACAGTGAATCACAATGAAAAAAGAATCTCTGTGAATGAAGAATAAAAAGAATAAAAACCGTATTCCTTCAAGCAGCAATTTCCAACCCTGGATCAGGTAGTTCGTGGTTCCTGAGGTCCTCAGTAGTTTTCTAGAACAAACCAAGAACCAGAAACTGTTCGCAATTTACAAGAGGATCAACATACCAAGAACCAGAAAGAATGAACTTTACCAGATGATTCTACTCATGATCAAATAGACCCCCAGGAAAAAAGTAAACAGTATTTCATAAGCAAGGAATCCACTTATTTAAGAAACACGATTGACAACTAGAAAGGGCTTACAAAGAGACTGAGGAAAGCCCTAACGAGGCGTGTTGCTGTCACTGAAGCCACCGCTTTTGTATGAGATGTTTACGAGACCGGAACAAGTACCATGTACCAAGAAAATGAATGAAAAATTACCTCAATATACAGGGTGAGGAAGTTTAAATCTTTTCACGGCAGATGAATAGGTGTAATTTGATGGCAGTTTGGATGACAAAAGAGAGAGAGAGAGAGAGAGAGAGAGAGAGAGAGAGAGAGAGAGAGAGAGAGAGAGAGAGAGAGAGAGAGAGAGAGAGAGAGAGAGAGAGAGAGGAGAGAGAGAGAGAGAGAGAGAGAGAGAGAGAGAGAGAGAGAGAGAGAGAGAGAGAGAGAGAGAGAGAGGTTGATGTAATCCGTGCCCCCGCGTACTCTCCGTCCCCATCACTGCCCATAATTCTCATTTAATTTCCCCCATCAGATGTGATCACACGTTTCACACATTTGGTCTAGATTTCTAGGTCTCAAATATATCTTCCCGTGCCCCGAGCAACTTGAGGCAACGTATCATCCTCCTCCTCTGATAAGTGATAAACTCCTCACGGCCACTGAGGATTACCACAACCCCCAAGCTATCTTAGTAGATGAGGCAAAGGTGATGATTCCAGTGGCAGATGAGGAAGTCAAGGTTATGCGTGTTTATGCATGGATCTTCGTGATGGTCTTCATGGTGATGTGACATGTGACACTCCAGTTCACTTCGTCCTTGTCCTCATCGTTGCTTCGAGGAGGGCAGAACACTTTCTTAATTGTGAAACTTAATTTGCATGATTAGTTTGTGAGAAGCAGAATATTAAAGCTACCGAAGGAGAATCATTTCCATAGAGATCTAAACAAAATACTTTGATGTTTTTTTTTTTCCTCTTCTTTTTCGCTTTCTGATTATTTCTTTATATTATTTTTTCGGCAACAGGTCTCCTTGTGAGCTTGGTCACCTTATACTTTGATTGTGTAGCTCACTGTGACCCAGTGTGGAACATCAATAGTGGGCTAGACTGCATCCACTATACTTTAGTAGTCCATTTCACTGTTAGGCGTCGTTCATACATAATACATACTCACGCACGCACGCGCGCGCACCTACACACACACACACGCACGCATACACACACGCAAACACATATACACACACGCACACACACACATACACAAACACACAATAATATAGCGTAACATTCTTTTTACAAAATTTTTGTTTGTAATTTATTTATTGTTTATTAACCAATTTTCTCTGCCGATTCCAAAAATGTAATTATTTTTTTCTGTATCATCGACAGTTAATATAAATATATCGTCTTTTAATGTTATCATATATTCAGAATTGTTATATGTTCCGCTACTAAATGCATATCTAATTTTCTCTTTCAGATCAATTTCTAAGTTCTGTTATTTTCAGGATGGCTACATTTTGCTGTGTGTGGGTATTATAAAAAAGTATTAAACAAGAGCATGAAAAGTGCCAAATTGTGGATAGTGAACATATTTCGGAATGCCCATGGGTGACCAGAACAAACCTTGGACCACTCATGTGATATACAGTGGAAGCTGTCGATTTACTCTAGAAAGATGATTAAGAGGTACAGGAAGGGCAATGCCTTTTGCTATTCCAAGAGTATTGAGAGAGCCGAAGAACCATCACTATGACTGTTATTGATATGATAAGTGCAGAAGAGTAAAAGGAAAACGAGCTCTTCAGTATCCAGACATACCATCATCTAGAGCAGTGGTTCTCAAACTTTTTCAAATAGAATAATATGTTCAACTAAACTATTGGGATCAATGGCATTGTTTTTCTTTCACAAAACTAAACTAACAGGATTCATGGCATATGAAATTTGTGGTTAAAAGAAGAATTCAATTGATTAACTGAAAGCATGAAATTTTTCCTGTTGTGTCCCTTCGACCCATCAAAATTAATCTCGCGACCCAACTTTGGGTCGCGACCCACAGTTTGAGAACCACTGATCTAGAGCACCTGTCCCACATGATGACAGCTTACCAGTACCACAACCACCAGAAAATGTATTTATATTTCTCATTATACTCTCCAAAAATCTTACTTTTGATCAACTTGAGCGTAAGAAGTATTTACTACGCATTAATTTTTCTAAAGATGTATGGAATACTAATGTTATTCAAGTCTTTGTTGAAGTTGCTATATATTCTTTTTTTTCAGATGGAAGATGCAATGGATATTTTATCTGAAGTCAGCAAGTACCTGCAGCTAAGAAAAGGAGGAAGCTTTCTTACCGAGAACGACTTTGAAGCCTCTTTTTCCAAATCAGAGTGAGCTAGATGATTTAATCAGGGATTTAGGTCTTACTAAGTCAGGAGCTGAACTTCTTACGTCAAGGCTGAAGGAATGGAATCTACTGGGGGAAGACTGCAAGACATTTGTAAACCGGAAACGACATGCAGAGTTTGAAATTTACTATGGCATTAGTAATGATCTGTGTTACTGCAAAGATGTGATCGATTTCTTTACTGCTCTTAAACTCCAGCATAATCCTGATGAATGGCGACTGTTCATAGATAGCTCAACACAAAGTCTCAAAGCAGTGCTGCTCCACAATGGAAATAAATATCCATCTTTGCCTCACTGCGCACAGAAGAAAGAAAATTATGATAATGTCAAACAACTTCTTGACAGAATAAATTATGCTGAATTCAAGTGGGATGTTTGTGGTGATTTCAAGATATTGTACTTGCTTGGTTTGCAAGGGGATTGCAAAGGATTACAAAGGATTACAAAGGCGGAGCATGCCGACAGGAGACCTTTTGGTCCATATCTAGGTCGGATGCGAAAAAAAATCATAATAATAATGAATACATAAAAACTATAATAATGTAAATAACAAGTACGCAAAGAATTCATGTTTCCTTTCCTTATGGGACAGCAGAGCTGATGATGATCATTATAAGAAAGTTCATTGGCCCCAAGAGTGGAACTGCAGCCAAGAATGTTAAAACGTTCTCAGACAGCCTCTAATAGATTTCGACAAGTCTTATTACTCCCACTTCATATTAAACTAGTTGGTAAAATAGTTTGTGAAGGCCTTATATTTTGGAGGAGAAGCTTTTCAGGAAATTCGTTTCGTGTTTCCAAAGCTATCTGAGGCTAAGATCAAAGGAGGCATATTTGTTGGACCCCAAGTAAACGCAATGTTGAAGTCGGAGAAACTGGAAAGAGCGAGAAAAAAAAAAAAAAAAAAAAAAAAAAAAAAAAAAAAAAATTAATTCGGAGAAACTGGAAAGAGCGATTAAAAAAATATGTGCATTTTGTGGTGTAATTCATGGATTCTTAGGAAATCACAAAGATCCTAATTACAAACAACTGGTATGTAAAACTTATTGAGAATTTCAAGAAACTGGGTTGTCCTATGTCCTTAAGGTTAATTTTTTGCATTCTCACCTACATTTCCTCTTCGAAAACTTAGGTGATGTCAATAAGAAGCATTGTGAAATATTTCATCAGGACATTGCAACAATGGAAAGAAGATATAAGAGACGATGGGACATTGCTACGATAGGATATATATGGTCTCTAATCACAAAAGATGAAAGTATGCACTCTAGATAATCTCAATCGTCAAAGCACTTCTAATATTAAGAGAAGAGTTAGCAAAGCATTTACAATGCAGAATTGTATTTTTTTTTTGTTCTAAATATCATTGTACTTCCTAAATACCCTTTGATATATGAAAACGTACTAAATGTTGTGTCATTGTTCTTATAATATTAGAAGAGACTGAATTAACACTGACGAAGAGAAATGTTGCGTATACGAGTATAACGAGAAATTTTGAAAGAACAAAAAAAAAATACTGACGTTACATCAAAACAAGACGTAATATAATTAAAGAATAAGAGACCAGACAATACCGACGTTGTTCTTTTCCTGGATATTACAACTCAGCCAATACAATGGGGTTAAATACGCACCTCACGAACAACATTTTGTTCATAACCCCAAACAGCTATGCGTACAATGTCTTCTACTAAAATCATATTCCTTCTCCCACTTTTAACCTTATATTAATAGTTTACCATGTACTAAAATAAAAATTGTCTCTGCAGAAATACGCCGAGAGAACAAACAAGCATAATATATGTGGTGGTGGTGGTGGAGATTGTGGCGTCGGTGGTTGTAATGGTAGTGCTGGTAGTACCTCTGGTGGTGGTGATGGAGACGATAATAGTGATTATGGTTATATACCAACCATCCCTACAGACCACACCCACTGAAACAATTCATTTACAACTCTTAAGTTTGATACTATCCAATAATACCTAGCAATTCTTTTTACTTGTATCTCTCTAGATTATTCTAAATCTAATCCTAACCTTTAGTCCTAAGTAGCCTAAGTACTACCGATTAAAGAAACCAGGGACACTCATCCCTGTGCTAAAGAAAAAAAAAAAAAAAAAAAAAAAAAAAAAAAAGGATGAAAACTTATAATAAGAGAATAAGGAAAATGTGCATACGATAATGCACTTCCCTAAGCCATTTTCGCGTGGCATTAATTTAGCGCATTAAATTTTGGTCACACTTTTATGTGGAGTTCTATCCACGAAAAGCAACGATAAACATAGATTTTTCGATGGAACGTCGGGTAATTAGGTTTTATTGAGAGAATGTAAGTGGTTCGATATCAGAATGAGCTCTGGAACAGCAAACGAGCAAGGTATTGCGCCTTGTACTACCTACTAGTACAAGGTGTTGTACAATTTTACTGTACATTATCGCAGGGCAGCGTTAGATTCTAAGTATTTTCATATGTATCTTTGTATACCTACCTACCTACCTACCTATATATATATACATACATACATATATATTTACATGTATATATACATATATACACATGTATATAAACATATATATGTATATATATACATATTTATGTTACAGTAAGAACACGTACCTAGGGATTACGCGTAATCCCTGAATGTTTATTCAGTGAATACGCGTAATCCCCGTTTCACTAACCTAACCTAACCTGACCTAACCGAACCTAACCTAACCGAACCTAACCTAACCTAACCTAAGGGTAGGTTATTTTAGGTTAGGTTAGGTTAGATTAGGTTAGGTTAGTGAAACGGGGATTATGCGTATTCACTGAATAAACGGTTAGTGAAACGGAGATTACGCGTATTCACTGAATAAACATTCAGGGATTACGCGTAATCCCTAGGTACGTGTTCTTACTGTAACATATATATATGATATACATATATATATATACATATATATATATATTATATACATATATATATACATATATATATATATATACATATATATATACATATATATACACATATATATATACATATATCTACATATATATATACATATATATACATACATATATATACATACATACATATACATACATTATATATATATATATATATATATATATATATATATATACATGCAATAAAAAACACTAAAAACGTGTGTTCAACAGATGCAACTAATGAAAAGAAACGACCGGAACAGAGCGCTTTCGTGTATTGCATCCAGTGCAGAGATACATAGAGAATAAACAAGCATAATATATGGTGGAGAAAAAGGGGACGTGAACATAAGGGATCCATGTGTCAACGGTAGAAGGTAGCGACAAAATATCATGTTGATAGGTCATGAAATGTGAGAAACTCTCCATGGGTACAATTTGAGGGGCAGGTGTCAGGTGTCTTATTCTTGCAATTGGAACATGTTCGTTATTTCTTTACAAATATAATGATCTATCATATACTATCCTAGATTACGGTTAAAATTAATATTAATTGTGGATTTTATTAAGCTACTTTATATATATGTATATATATGTATATATATACATATATATATGTATACACACACTCATCTATTTATTTATTTGCTTATTTTCATTATTTGTTTTCTTGTCTTTTTATCTATAAATATATTTTTCCTATATTTATTAATCTATTTACATATTTATTTTTCAGTTATCTATTTATGTATTTATCTATTTATTTTTATCTATATCTTTATTCCTTTGTTTATTTACTTATCAATTTATTCATTTACCATAATGTTTCACAGTTCCTTGGATGTTAGTGATGTGTGGTGCTTGTCAACTTTGATTACTTCTAAAAAGAAAACATTGACGAGTCTTTATGGAGGCCAAGCAAATGCAACACTAGATAGCAAAACAGAACAACTGGTAGAGAATCTTAAGCATAAGACTTTGAAAATGCACAAACTGAAATAATAATACGAAAACAATGATAAACATGAAGGAACGGAAGAAAATATAGAGGCTTGGAAAGATAAAACATATGATAATGATAATGGCAGGATGATTATGATAACAATGAGGATAGCAACAAAAACACAAAGAAAAACAATGATGATATTCTTTTAAATTAAATTGCCACACATTTTTCCTTAATCTAGAATATTATAATGACAAAAAGATAAGACCAAAAATATTTTCCGCTTGGTAAATTCTGAGTGATAATTTTAGATCCCAGAATCATAATAGTCTCTGCTTTCCTAACGTAAAAGGATTAAGTTCAATTTCATCAAAATCGTATTTCTTTTCCTGGGCTCACGAATTGTATATTATTTTATATGTAAGGCTAATTCTTTTTCAGAGCTCAGTAAATACATCTCATAACTAGGTTGACATTTCCTTTATACACCAGACTATTTTCTAAGTACTCTTCTATTATAACTTCTATTATCATAATCATAATTCCTACAAACTTTGTCTTTATTCTTTTTATCATGACATTATATGTTGTACTTTTTCTTATATATACAATATAAACCGTATAAATTCATGATTCAGGAAATGTCAGGTTAACATTTCCTTTGTACACCAGACTTTTTTCTAAGTACTCTCCTAATATAACTTTTACTATTATGTGATTATAATTCCTGGAAACTATGTCTCTATTCTTTTCATCATGGCATTACATATTATACTCTTTTTTTATATATACAATATAAACCGTATAAATTTACAATTCAGGAAATGTCGAGACTATTTAGAGTGTAAACACAAGGTGACCATACCTGCAACAACTCTTGCTGACCTTCAACACTTATCCATATTACTTCACATGAGGACTTGCCCAACTGCATTTATCCTTCTCATTAGTATTACCACTTTTGTTACAAGTTCTGAAGTCGTAATTAAACAAAAGTGCTCTGCTCCGTTAAATTAATATTCCCGTTGGTTTTACACGTACAGATGCATATATACACTACACACACACACGATATATATATATATATATATATATATATATATATATATAGAGAGAGAGAGAGAGAGAGAGAGGGGGGGGGTATGGCTGGGAAGGGATACAGAAAGAAATTGAGACTGAGTGAGTGAAAGGGAGAGATATAGCGGAAGGGAGAGAAACAGAGGGAGGGAGGGATAGAGGAGAGAGAAATATGATGGGGAAGGGATAGGGAGAGATAGTAAGACATGACGGGGGAGTTAGAGAGATATATAAAGAGAAAGAGAGTTAGAGATGGTGGATAATGGAAAAGAATAAAGAGAGAGAAGGGGGAAGGATAAAAAAAAAGAGTGGAAAGTGACGGTGGGAAGAATAGAGAGAAAATGAGATGTGGCGGAGAGAATACAGAGATATAGGAGGGAATAAAGCAAGAGGAAGTGAGAGACGGGAGAGGGAGAGTGAGTGAGTGAGGGAGGGAGAGAGAGAAAAAGGAGAGGGAAAAAGGGACAGGAGAGAAAAGGAGAAAGAAAAGGAGATGGAAAAAACAAATGAAAAACTGTGTGTATATATATATATATATATATATATATATATATATATATATATATATATATATATATATACATTCACGAGCACACAGACATAAAGTATTCCTCCCCACCACCATACAATTCTTTCTCTCCTTCCCCCCGCCATCTCTCTCTCTCTCTCTCTCTCTCTATATATGTATATATATATATATATATATACACACATATACACACACCCCTCTCTTTATTTCTATCCCTCTATTTCTCCCCCAGCCATATATCTATCACTCAACCCAGACATTCTGCTTTACTCCCCTCTCCCTCTCCACTGCTCTCGCACTCACTCCCCCCTCCCCCCCGCCATATTGTTTTCTTTTCCTCTCCCACCCGTCACGTCTCTCACTCACTCTCCCTGCCCACCCGTTCCACCATATCTTCTCTCCCAACCCGATCTCTTACTTTCTCATTTATTGTGTGTGTGGAGATCAATATGTATTTCAACGAGCGCCGCATGAGCTGTCAAGCATTAAAATTAGTCAATAATAATTCCTCTAACTTCATGTTCACACGTGCCCGCCCAACGTATAACCGGTTTCAGAAATGAGGTGATGATATCCAAAGTATACAAATGTATTAGTTATCTCCATCATCAACAATGAAATTAGTTCTGTTCGCGCACATGGTATATAATGCTTAGTTTTCGTAACTTGGTTTTACGAGACCTAAAATCTTCGAGCTTGCAAGGTAATTTTTTTTTTTTTATTCTATGCTAAGAATACATTTCTTAATATGTTCCAATGTGTAATTTGCATCAATTTCATGGCTCAGTTCACTTACAAATCTTTATTTAGAACACGGCGAATAATTCAGTTGAGTGCCTTCAATATACTACACATGTAACAATACGGCATCCTCACACATTGAACAAGTTGAGTTGTAATTATGTATTACAAATGAATGACTTTAATAGCGAGTCCAACCACCGCGTGTGTCAATTACCTCGTTTAGCCTTCTGCCTAGTTTAGGCCACTGTGTCGAGAAGGATAACCTGTCCGAGCCTGGTCTGGAAACGCGACAAAACTACCAGTTATAAGTTCTGGCAACAATACTTCTACGATTCGCAGTTTCTACCTCAGGCCCGTGCAGAGGGGGGTGGGGGGCCCGAGCATCTGCCCCTTTGCCCTGTGCCCCCAAAATGCCCTTCACAAATATATATAAAAATGAATGAAAAACTATTTCTCACAGGCTTTTTTCCATTTTCTTACCATTCAGAAATTATAATGTGGAAAATGGTGTTGCAGCCTACCGGATAGTTGCCAAATACGAATACTACAAAAGAGTGAAGTGCCTAATTTCCAGCCTAAAGTACCTGTCCCTTACAATGTCTGTGCACGTTACTGCTCTACTCCACCCGGGCTCTCCGGAGGTGAGAAAGATATGCCCTTTTGGTCGGGAGTTCCGAGAGGTTTGAACCCAAAAACCGTTTGTAAACGCTGCTGTCTGGGAACGCGATATCTCCGCACGAAATATGTTTATACTTTAAAACGCAATTGACATTTATACATATTAACTCGTGAAGTTGAATCATCATGACTACACCTAGGAACATTTCTGCTTTAGAATAATATCATGACGTCAGTAAAGATCGTTGTAACGGGCGCCCGATACACACAACTCATTGTATCATACAAGGTCGTGGAGACTAATTTCAACCTCAAATATTACAATGCCCGTTACAACCTATACCCAAACGCCTGTTTCGGACATTGTTAACAAGATTTTTTAAGTCGTGGAGTTTATAATCACCGATCTTCACACACATTAGCTGATATTGGTTTTAGCCAATGAGAACATAGCTTGTCATGGGGCTGAGCCAATAACAAAACGTCTTTTTGTTGCCACTAAATGTAAATACACAAACGGAGCGCAAGCAACTACCCAACTTGCCGTAAAACACGGAAGGTAATTACGTATACAATTTGCTTCATATTTGTGTTCAGTTACGTTCCCCAGTTTACTCAACGCAAACAATTCTTCAAACGCAAGAATCAAAATAACATTTCTAAGATGACATGAGTATATAAAATTCAAAAGTTGGGGTGGAATGAAAATTGAATTCAAAATGTACGATGACAACCTACAGACAAAATACAAACGCTGGGATCACTATTAGGAGTAGAATGAAAATGAGAGACGAATTTCAAAGGTTATAGCCACATTGTCAATCCGTGTATGAAATGCACATATTTTCACTCAGAAAAGAGAAAACTTACGAAACAAAGTGAATGCCAACACTCACCCCTGGATCTCTTCTCCTGGTGTAGACCGTGTCCTCCATTTGGTACCTAGAAGTGTTGAAAGTGTGTATGATCTGTAAATGTGTGAAAATGTGTAAATGCGAGTGCAATTGCGTGTGTGCATGTGTGTGTGTGTATGACTGATTCACCACCACCATGGTCTTGGATCACGTGTTGGACTCGTGATCGACAGTTACAAACCCGAATGAGAGCTCAGAGCTCGTATGACCGATCTATGTGTGTGTGCGGGCGTGTTAGTGTGCGTGTGTATGGGCGTTCGTGGGCGTAATGTGTGTACATGCGTGTGCGTACATGTGTGCGCGTGGTGGGGGATTACTTGCCTACTGCGTATTATCTGTATGCATTTTCTGACCTCGGCTCCAGGTGGCGTACCCCACATATTTTCTTCTGGCTAAGGTCACACAACACGATTCCCCATCCTTAACGACCCCCTTCCCTCGAATGAATATGATCGACTGGTGTCAGCATGAACAAATTATGTAAGGTACGTCGCCTCGCAAAAGGGGTTTACTTTTGTTATAGGTGTCAAGTGTGCTTGGGGCATGCATGTCCGCGTTGTCCATTTCACCTACCTTAAAGGTGCGACGCGTTGTGCTGCACATGTTAGAGCTGAAGAACACTGGACCCGATTTTCTCGATAAATAAACGAATGAATATTGAAGTCAAAGAACGTAGTTCAACTATCAAATCTTCGCTGTCGCAACCACACACACAAACAATTGAGCACAAGGCGAAGTATCACAAAACATAATCTCCGCGAAGTCTTTTGACCACAATCGAAATGAAACTTCACTCCCGCACGTCGCAATATCTGATGCCGAAATGAGTAGATTTGGGAAAAGAAAAAATTCACGTGAGCCAGGGTTCCCCAGGAACGAATTTCTGACCAATGAGAACACTGTAATTGCATCATGCACGAGCGTAATTGGCTATTGACCTCCTTTGCTATCGGACGGCGTCGACTTTCAACTAACAATGGTAGACTTCTTCCTCTGGTTATTCTAGTGACAACAACAATATATATGTATATATATATAATAAATTGAGTCATATATTTCCCACTAACTTTGAAAGTAGATTAATTCTCGGTGGACGTGTGAGTGGTTCCTGAGATGTGTAGTTGGTCGTTGGAACAACCAGTTGCGATACCCGGGAACTGCATAGTTACGTCAACCAAAGTAGGCTTACGTCTGCATACGAAAACAAACAACTCGTGGGAAACACTTTTATTTGTTCGTGGGCTGACATACCAGGGGTTACATATTCGTTCATCTTATCGGTGAACCTCATGAAGGTTGAAATTGTTCTACGAGTGATTTAATTCAGGAAAGAGGTGGTTAACATCCTGAGCATGGTTTATGTAGATCGAGACCTATTTCCTGCCAAGGGTTGCCAGGTTATTTCGTTTGGCTGCAGGGGGACAGCACCGTTCATGGTGGGAACTATTTAGGGTTGATTCACACTATCGGTCCGGTCACGCTCCGGTCTCGTTCCGCTCCGGTTCTGAGGTATTCAGGGTTGATTCACACTATCGGTCCGGTCGCGCTTCGCTCTCGGTTCTGAGGTATTCACACTATCGGTCCCCTCTCGTTCCCGTCATCCCCCCTCCCTCGACACCAGTAGAAGTCTTACCATCAGTTACGAAGGATGTGTGACTTTTCTGACGCCGAGTTGGCAATAATCGCTATTGCACTTGATGAAGAAGAAGAAGGAAAACAAAATAGAAAAAGAAAGAAATTGTGGGTTCATCCTATATTGCAAGATAGAAAGACTGAAGGAGAATTTCATACTCTGTATCCTCGTCTTATTGATGATGAGAGTAAATTCCACAGCTATTTCAGAATGAACAAAGGAACATTTGAGAAAATACTATCCAAAATTGAGGATGACCTGAAATGTACAAGAAGATGCTGCACTTCCTGACACTGATGTGCTTGCACCATACGTTATAGTGGGAGATGAGGCTTTCCCGCTGAAGAGAAATTTGATGAGGCCCTACCCAGGTTCACAGACTGAACATAAGGTAGAGAAGAGGATTTTTAATTATAGATTATCTAGAGCCAGGAGGATAGCTGAGTGCACATTTGGTATTCTAGTGCAAACCTTCAGAATATATTTAAGGAAACTTAAAGCTATGCCTTCTAACGCTAATGCGATCATTACAACAACATGCATACTTCACAATCTGATACACCCAAATGCTGTTGCATTACCAGATACTGTTGTCATGCCTCCATCAAACATAGTACGTCCAATGAGAGGAAGAGGGGGGAAATGCTACAAAGGAGGCTTTTGGCGTGAAAGAAACACTGAAAGATTATTTCAGCTCCCTAGCTGGTTCAATGCCTTGGCAAAAGGATGAAATATAAGTAGACAAACTTGTGTAAGAATATTTGTTGAGTGAGCTAAGGAGATGCATTTCCGCAGTGGATAATAGGTTATTATACACATGGAATTTCTTTCTTCGGTTAATAATGTGTATTTTTTTTTTCTCTCAGTACCTTGGCAATATGATAAGTATGCAAACATTATTGTATAGGAAAATTGTTTAGTGAGGATAGGAAATGCATTTCCACAGTGGACATTAGGCAATTGTATGGAATTTCTTATCTTCACAACCCAGCTGCCTGCTTATTTCAACACAGCTTCTTCTTTTCGCCACGTTATCACTGTAGTGCAGCGAAGTCAGGTCATACAGCTCTGGTTTACCTTTTGACTAATTCTATTAGCATTTCATCTGAATCCACAAAATTAAAGTAAGTTTTGTAGGTTATATTTTATTCAGTTGGTGCTTATGTATATCCTCGCTGTACGCATTGTCATTGTATCAGTGATAAATAAAAAGAAAACGTATTTTTATAATTTTTCTAACATTCTCATGATCCCATTGTGGTGTTTCCTTTGGATTACCCATGGTTTGGTAGGACAGCAGGTAACACTACTTGCTTATATGAAGGCTGAATCTCGACTGGAGTGGACCAGGACCGTGGCAACTGAGTTCACACTGGCGCTCACGATCCAGTCACGCT
>NC_134799.1:42408462-42420962 GCF_046742065.1 Oratosquilla oratoria | reverse complement strand
ATATATGCGAGTAAAGTTTGATAAAAAAAAAAAAAAATAGACGTATCTACTTTTGAATAACTCGGTTGGGAGATCTTGCCTTTGACTCCTTGTAGATGGTGACGGCCTCTATTGACAGTGGCTTTGTTCATCTACAGATGGTTTCATTTAGCTGAGGAGCCATCTGGGAACAAAAGGAGGCCTCGATCAATGCAGAACCTCTTTTGTATTGAGTTCATCTCAAAGCTACACAAAGTGTCCTGTGATTGGCCGGAACAAAGTACTATTAATGACGTCACTTTAATGACGTCACTGTATTGAAAGGCCCAGCACCGCCAGCCCAGTGACATACTTTATAGATTCTTTGTTATCGCTTCCTTTCTCTTCTCCTTATTTGTCTTCTCTCTATTCCTCTACCTTTTTCTTCTATTCCTCCTATGTCTTCTTCCCCATTTTATCATCTCTTCCCACTCTCCTCATTTCCAGTACTTGTATGAAAACATATCTACAATAATTTCTGCTTCTACATCTATACGTACCTCATGTACAATACCTAACATAACATCTAACATCACAACATCAACTATCACCCCTCCTACCCTCACCGACACCAAATACATCACCACTATCACCATCACTCCTTAACACTACTCTTTGTCATCACCACCACTCCTACCAATATATCTACTACCACATCTACCAACATCTACTTTATGAAAGCCGCCGCCATTTACATAAAGCAAGACCACGTCAGCGCTTCCGTCTTGGCAGACGCTTGAACTGGTCCCGGGTTTCCGTCAAGAACTATATGGGGACAATTTGGGGAGGAAGAAAAGGGGAAAGTAGGAGGGAGGAGGGAGGAGGGAGGAGGTAATAGGGGGCAGGGAGGAGGGAGGAGGGAGGAGGGAGGAGGGAGGAGGGAGGAGGGAGGAGGGAGTAGGGAGCAGGGAGGATGGAGGATGGAAGGACGAAACAGAGAGGATGGTCGAAGGGATGGAGGGAGAAAGGAAGAAAAAGAAGGGAAGTAGGAGTGAAGGGAAAGGAGGAAAGAGGGAGGAAAGAGGGAGGAGAAAGGGGAAGAAGGGAAGTAGGAGGAGTGAAGGGAAAGAGGGAGGAGAAAAGGGAAGAAGGACGAAAGACCGGCCGAGAACAGATGGCAGAGGTGGGGAGTAGAAGAAAGGAGATGGGGATGGGCAAGACAGAAAGGCAGATGAGACCACTTTATTCAGCTGAGGGAAGACCCTAAGTTACCAAAGGGTCAAGGTCATTTTGGGAGGAGAGATTGAGGTTTAATCCCTCAGGACTGGTTAATCCTATCCATCCAACCATGTGAGATAATACATGGCTGATGCTATGACAAACATCAGACAACGTTATTCCGTTGGGGTGTAGGTTCTGTGTTAAAAGTGTTCTTGATCGATATAGCTTTGTCCTAGTTTGGGGTTCCACCCACACCCAAAGAAAGTTGCCTAGGATAAAAGTGAAATAAGTAGAAAAATAGATAAGTAAATGGATAAATATATTAATAAAAGCAGAATCTACAATGTGTAGGTCCGTAATTAAGGCGTTGGCACAAATCTGACAAAAACCTTACGTGCAACAGGGAAAAGAGGGGAGATAAGAGCAGTAGAGGGACACTAAACACGCTCAGGGCGATGACGTACTTTACGTACCTAATGATCTTTAACCACAGACGATTTTACACTGAGTCATAATGGCCTCCGACCGCTGCTCACGTAGGACCTAAGGTGACTTGGTGATACCACTGTATGATAACATCAGCTTCCTCTGGGTATTGTCACTGATGTGGCTATAGCGTGGACACCATTTCTCCTACGTTCATGCATGAATAGTTCCGAGCGGGTACCAGCCCCGCAAGCCACGAAAAACCTTAAATAAACCTTTTCAAACAATGATTCAATCTACATGTTTTCTTCTAATAAAAGAACAACTTTATTCGGTTGAGTGGACATTAATGGAGTGCAAAATACATAAAATGCCATTTAAATAAAAATATATTTTTCGATTATTCATCAACTGATCTTCATGATAAATGATTGATTTATAATGTCAGTGAAATGTCACTCAGTAACATTCATTACGCGTGTGGGTGTTTTATCGTTAATGAATTGAACTTAGTTTTTTTTCTGGGAAATGTAATCAAGGTTTGTTTTATTTACATTCTAATAATATAATTTTGAATGATTAAACTACTGGTGTTGTGTCTCTTCACATATTTATTTCTAAATAGAATATATATATATACATATAAATATATACATATATACATACACACACACACACATACACACACACACACACACACACACACACACACACACACACACACACACACACATATATATATATATATATATATATATATATATATATATATATATATATACACATACATATATATATGTACAGGCAAAACAATTGGCGACATACACTAAAGTGAATTTGAAACCATCGTCAGATAAAACGCAAATAGGAACAAAATGTAAGACTTCTGAGCAAATTTTACGATGGAAGAGATGAACGTCATCGTTTACGCGGTTTTATTATGTCCTTACCTTAATTCATAAAAGTCAGGAGACAAAGTCGGAAAAGAACGAAGATTAAAGAATTTCCAGATTGTGCGGGAGCATATACGTTTTGCATAATTTTCTTTTAAGTAATTTCACTCAAAATTTATTTTGTTGTTTAGGAATAGCGAGGACCTGGGAGGGGTGATCTTATGAAAGCCCTGTTGGGATTTAAGAAAAACCTTCAACTGAACGAGTAAAGAACGCAGCTGTGTCAATGAGATTATGGAAACCCTTGTCTACCATTCGTGGGTTTTTCTCAGAAAGAAATTGGTTGGAGGCGTTCTAAGGACAGTGGTCGCACATGTTAAGTTTCAATCCTTTGATTGTTGTTCAGGGTTTCTCTGAATTAGATTAATCTCAACACGAAAGACAATGGATGAATATATTTAGTTAATGCTGCATCAATATCTTTCTAGTCATAAGTGAACCTAACAGTCTCATTGTTGCTACTTATAAGTGAACTTAAGTGAACTTATAAGTGAACTTAACAGCCTCATTATTACTATATCAATATCTTTCTACTTATAAGTGAACTTAACAGCCTTATTATTGCCACATCAGTATCTTTCTACTTATAAGTGAGCTGAACAGTCTCAAGAATTGAACTCTTGGTATTTGTATCTTTAGTTATTTCTGTTCTTTCCTTTGCTTCGCTATTGCTAAACCAATATCTTTCTATTTATAAGTGAACTTAACAACCTTATTATTACGACATCAATATCTCTCTACTTATAAGTGAGCTTAACAGCTTCATGAACTGAACTCTTGGTATTTGTATCTTCAGCCATTTCTGTTCATTCCTTTGCTATGATGATGATACTTATGGGGAATGAAATCCTCTAGTATTATCCAGAGGACAATGTATTAAAAATAGTTAACAGGAGCAAATATTTTTATTTCAAGACAGCCATACCTGCATTGGTGCAGTAGCGTCTCCAAGTGTAAGTAATGTGTATTCAAGGTAATTAAGAATAAAAACATTTTTATTTTGTGAATTTCTATTTCACCTCAAGGGAAGGTTCAGCTAAGATTTGTAACAATGATGATCCAATCCAATACTTTTCTATTATACGAACAGTTTGTCATATTAAACATCTTTATATTTATGCTATACTACCTTTACCATTTGTTTGACTCCACCTGTTAGGTGCCCTAGTGTCCCCAAGAATAAAGGACAGTAAAATGGTTTGGTAATGGAAAAGAGGATTAAAGAATATGATTACCTATAGGGATTAAATCGTCTCTCGTACAAAAAGCATTTTCGTGCCATAATAAATTTTTCAAGTGACATTCAACACAGGCATGGTCTCTGAAAAAACATTGAATGTCACAGAGAGAATTATAAATTAGCATCTTCTAATATTGGGTTTGGAATATCAAATAAATTTATATATGTTCTGTTTAGATATTTATGAACTGGACATTGTGTAGGGTAGGACTCCTTCATGCATGGTACCTAGAATTAATGTTTAAGTAGTTTATTTATGATGAATACCGTGTCGAATTTATGAGTAGGTGGTCGTGAGTTGTTGGATTCCTGGGACCCACACCGTGCTTCTTGCGTTGCTTTCCGACAGCCCTGGCCAGGCGGGGAGGCGACCCAAACACCGGCCTGATATAAAACAGCGGCTCGTCGCGAGTGACAGAACTTGCTCTATCAAGGGCTTTTCACTTCCCTCTTCTTGGGAGTGGGATGACAACACATCTTCGGTGCGATATTGTTACCAGGGACAGAGGCTCCACTTATTTCTCATGAAATTATAATATTTAAATCTTTCATTACCAAGGGAGTGCTACGGATACCAATAGATGAGATTAGTGGAGGAAATAAGAGGGAGACTTCTTTCTAGTATGGAAAAGGTTCATCGAGGTGGCATACACGTGTGTGCGACAACCAGTCAGTAGCTAATACAAAACATGATTAATTAACATGAACTTTAATCTCCTTTGACTACACGACCCCTACGGTGAAGACTACACTACTCTGGTCTACGACGAGTAAACAGAACTGCAAGAGTCCCCCAGATTACCATACTAAGCTTTACCAATTCCTTGCCAGATTTGATAAAGGAGTGTGGAACATTATGCATTAGAAGAAAGATACCAAGATCACTGTGATCAAACCATTTGTGCTGGTCACCCTTGTATATTGTTCTGAGTAACACACACACACACACACACACACACACACACATATATATATATATATATATGTGTGCGTGTGTGTGTGTGTGTGTGTGTGTGTGTAGGTGTATGTGTGTGTCTGTGTATGTGTGTGTATATGTATATATACATATATGTATACATACATGTAATACATACCGGTATATATATATATAGATATATATATATACATATATATATATTTATATATATATATATATACATATATATATATATATATATATATATATATATATATATATATATATATATATGCAATAAAAACACTAAGAGCGTGTGTTCACAAATGCGTAAGTAACCACTAGGAAAAGTAAACTAACGAAGCAGAGCGCTTTCGTATAATTACATCTTCAGTGCAGAAACAAAGAAGGAATTTGTCTTCGTTAGTTTACTTTTCCTAGTGGTTACTTACGCATATATATATATATATATATATATAGATATATATATATATATATAAACACATATATATATATATATATATATATATATATGTGTGTGTGTGTGTGTGTGTGTGTGTGTGTGTGTGTGTGTGTGTGTGTGTGTGTGTGTGTGCGTGTGTGTGTGTGTGAGTGGAGGGGTGATACTTCAACATATATATGTATGTATCCTTAATAGCCATTATTTATATCACATGCCTGACACGTGATCCACATGTATATATGTATATACATTTTCCTTTATATATATATGTATATACATATATATATATATATATATATATAATTATACAATAGTTGATAATAGTAATAGAAACATGGATTAATAAAGAAATTGTGTTGAAATATAAGTGACTATGATATCACTATAATAAGAATTCTTTCATTTGCCAATCAACTAATTTTGTCCATTTTCCTTCATTCAGCTTCTTTTCACACGGGGAAGAACTCCCGAGCCCTGTTCTCACTTTGGTTTCCATTTCTACCTTTTTCTTCCGTCGCACATCTCCTTATCTTCATGCTACGTGGCGTAAGCTCGCTCTTCAGGAACATTTGATCGTTCCTGTCGAAGCGGAAAAGGGGCTAAGGATAAAACAAAGAGTAAATGTATATAGAAAAAGGTATATTCTATGACTGTGAAGCCATCTTCTTTAGATTTTGTTTTGGTTAATGCTAGATGATCTCATTCAGCTTCCTGGGGGAAGACTCCAGATGAAATGGAGCTCTGATAAGTCGAGGAAAAGATGTGTTGTTCTCTATCGATTCCACTGAATGGAATCGTCTTGCTTAAAAACAAAATGGAATCCATAAAATTGATCACCGAACGCGGTTCGACAGACACGTGTTTAAAGTGATGTGTGAACGTGCGAACGGGGTATTTGGGGTTTAACCAACGTGTTCGACAACCAAATACCCCGTTCACACGTTCACACATCACTTCAAACACGTGTCTTTCGAACCGTGTAAACCCCCTCTTAGTCGTAGCTACAGGTCCCCTGACGCAAGTTCATCCCTTTTTTTTTTTTTTTTTTTTTTTGTTAAAGATTACTTGACGTTTAGGACAGAAAAAAAAAACGTTCTTACTCTGTAATGCACTGAAAGTGGACTACGGTGAAAATATTTTGTTCATCATAAACGATCGGCTAGAAAACGACATGAAAAATAAACATGAATGAAAATAGTAGTAATATATTTTCTATTTGATTAACGTTACGTATGTGTGCAATTTTTCTCATTCGTTTGTTTGTTTATTTGTCTATTTATTGTTTCTCTTATTTATTCATTTGTCCATTTATCCAACCGCACATTAATCTTTTTATTCAGTCAATCTATGCCGTCAGTTCTATTGATATAATGAAGTATTAACATACATATTTATTTGTCTACGTTTTTATTTGTTAGTGAAATTCATCATCTAGTTTTTAGTTTGTTTCCGCAAATTTGTGTTCATTACACACATTCATATTTAAAGAATTATGATATGAGGAGGATGAAAAGCTAGATTGAGCCCAAACAGTGCCTTCAGGATTTGGGTGTCACCAACCTCTCAGAAAGGGGTAAACGGGTATCCTTACTGAAAACATACAAGGGATATATTGTTGTGTGGAAAGGCGGTGAGCTAAACACAGAGAACAGTTGGAGTTTTATTCACTGACGTTTCGTCCTTACCAGGACATTCTCTCTCTCTCTCTCTCTCTCTCTCTCTCTCTCTCTCTCTCACATATATGTGCGACTGCCATTTATTTTATATAATTTGTTTATCTATTTGTTTGTTATTATTTGTCTGTTTGGTTTTTATTATTTACTTGGTTTTCATTCATTATTAGTAATATGTCAATTATTACTATTTACTATTTATCTGTTTGTTTATCATTTAACTATACCTATGCATTTATTTATTTATTTTATTTATGGTTATTTATATCATGATAGTTTTTATTTATTTATCTATCATTATCATATATTATCTTAGCATCCGACCTAGTTGTGGACCAAAAGGTCTCCTGTCGGCATGCTCCGTCTTTGTAACCTTTTGTAATGTACTTTGAGAATGTCCTGGTAAGGACGAAACGTCAGTGAATAAAACTCCAACTGTTCTCTGTGTTTAGCTCACCGCCCTTCCACTCATTTGTCTTCCATACTTCAACATATATTGTTGTGTTCCGATACTACGATCTCGCTTGCTGAGAAGGAACCTTGGGCTATATCCACTACTGACCTTCTAGACCAGTGGTTCTCTGTGCCCTTTTACAAAGGATTACAAAGGCGGAGCATGCCGACAGGAGACCTTTTGGTCCATATCTAGGTCGGATGCGAAAAAAAATAAAAATAATAATAAATAAATAAATGAATAAATAAAAACTATAATAATGTAAATAATAAATAAGATGCATAAATAAATGCAGAGGTATAGTTAGATAATAAACAAACAGGTAAATAGTAAATGATAATAAATTGACATATAACTAATAATAAATGAGAATCAAGTAAATAATGATAACAAACAGACAAATGATAGCAAAACAAATAAACGAATAAAATAAATGATAATTATAGAAAAAAAAATCTCGTACCTCCATCCAATATAAATATAATGCAAACATACGAAAATGATTAGTGATACAAATCTTGCTGAGAAATGATTAGATATATTACTGAACAATGGTACTTTTTATTTCAAATTAAATATGTCGATTAGTAGGATACAGTGAATGCACATTATGCTTTCTCATTGTAAATATACAGTACCATTGCACTAGCTGTCATGTCTCGTACTCCCAGGTTTAAGGTTTCAAAAGAATTACAAAGGATTACAAAAGAGGACCATGCCGACAGAAGACCTTTTGGTCCACAACTATGTCGGATGCGAAAAAAACTAATAATGATAGATAAATAAATAGATACATAAATCAATATATAAATAAATAAATAAATATATAAATAAATAAATAAATATATAGATAGATAAATAGAATTATGATATAAATAATAATAAATAAAATAAATAAATAAATGCATAGGTATAGTTACATAATAAACAAACAGGTAAATAGTACCCCAGCTTAAGAACAACTGTTATCAACGGTCGACAGACACTCTAATAAAGTACCTTAAGTAATCAACTATATGTTGGGTAATTTTTTTTTATCTGATGAATGCTTTAGACTTCTGTCTAGTCTAGGAAGATCCTTCTAAAGTCAGTTATAATGTTGATTAGTATAACTCAATTATCCACTGTTGTGGCTAGCATTAGATTTTTTTTTCGTGTGTGTGACAATTTCCCGGTGATTAATGTTTTAATTCCTGTCACCATAACACTTATGATTTTAATTCCATCTGTCTACCTGTATACTTGCAATTGTTTATTCATTTATTTGTTTATCTATTTACTGTAATGCTTCTGGTCTATCCATAAAACAGAATATATCCTATCACTATTATCCTATAATGTAACCCTTTGCAATCTACTATGACCTATGTTACGTCCTACTGATTCTCCTACTATGTATCACATTTTCTTTTACTCTCACATTTCTATCATATAAGTTATTGAAGTCCTTCCCATCTTCCTCATATCTTTCGTCTCTCCTCCTTCTATTACCTCCTCTCCTCCACTCTCCCTAGTTGCACAACACCGTTTGAGCCTTTTTGGGCCATCCTATTCAAGTATACATGGCTCTGTCTCTGTATGAGAATGAACTTTCCTGCAGCGCGAACGTTCCTATGCTAATATGGCCGGCACTGCAATTGCCCACACACGCATTTGACATCATTGACAACCTCGTTCTCGCCGGAACTTAAACTCTATTGAATGACATCGAGGCGTGACCGGTGTCACTCACTCGCTCTTATGGGCATTCAAGGGGCAGAGAGGAGCAGAAGAGCTTACTATTTTATCATTTAGATAGGGACTAGAGGTTTCATCCCAAGCAGAGACGTGTTCATGCATGTGCAAATGTATGAAAGAATGCATATATGGATATATGTATATATATATAGAAGTGAATGTATGTATGTATGTACTCGTATGTATGTATGTATTCATATATGTAAGTAGGTACGTACGTACGTATGTATATGTATGTATGTATGTATGTATGTATGTATGTATGTATTTATGTATGTATGTATGTATGTATGTATGTATGTACGTATGTATGTACGTATGTATGTATGTACGTATGTATGTATGTATGTATGTATGTATGTATGTATGTATGTATGTATGTATGTATGTATGTTTGAACATACGTATGTACAGTATGTATGTACTTATGCATCCGATGATGATAACTCTTCCCTTAAGTCTCATTGAGTGAAAAGCCGGATGGGTCTTTCTATGCATTCTATCTAGCTGCCGCCAGTAGGCTTGATTAAATACAGTAATGTGTTTTGTACCTTCATTTGATAAAGTTTTATCAGACGTTATGATGCGAGTTCCTAGTATTATCCTTGATCGCTTCTTTGGCTCTCGAATCAGTGTAAAAATTGCTAGATTTTATTGTTGTATGAATTAAAAGACTCAAAATACAAAAAAGAAAATCAAAGTAATTAATTTGTACACTTAATCAGATCAAAGAGGTTGTTCACTTGTATTTGTTCTTATAGTGATCAGTTAGCCTTACTACAGGGAAACCAAATGTCAATTTTAATGCTGAATACCTTGTGTTTGTATAAAATACAATATATCATACAATTAGTATTTTAGTGATTTTAGTAAAATTCCTACGGGCAAAATAATTTAGTAGGCTATTCTTTTAATATGGGAGATAAATAATAAGTAAAAAAAAAAGTAAGTAAATATATTAATTAATCAAATAATAGACAAATAAAATGCTGATCTCATATATACCACCTCTATTGCTGTACTTCCTTGGTTCGTTATTTTCCATAAAAATAGAAGCAAATATTATTGTTGACAAAATAAATTAAAGTGATGAGAACAATTCTTTGTGTATTTATTGAACTACCACCAGAAGGTTTTATTCATATAAAGAAATCACCTTTCCCAAAGAGCTGATATACGACTGTCATTACCAAAAAATATTATGGAATTCCAGTACACTATATATTGTTACACCAAAAAGTGATATTGTTTTTCAGCATCAGACCAAGATAATTATTGCCGTTTTGTTGCGGCAGATGTCAGGTCTATTTATTGCAAATAAACACGTGTCAACCCAAATTAACCTGTTTAATTCACTGTTAGTACGACAAATACTAATAAATTTTTGAGACAACTATAAACTACACATATTCTGGCATCGTTTCAAATGCCTTCATTAAATTGTTCAAACAGCTGCCAGAAGGAGTTTCTTTTAACATCATTTTGACGTCAATAATAAACGTGGCAACACTGTAGAGTACCTATGAAAGGCATTGAATAGTTGGAGGGGCTTGAAACTTAACAAGTAACATGTGCAATGCTGCCAATTCTAATTATTTCTATGTTACTGCTGCAAGGACAACCTTGCTTGAAAATTTACTTCTATGTTTAAAGTATTCCATAATGATACAGGACCAGAAATAAAATGGACTAGCAAATATGCGTTCAAATGCGTGAAGGAACTAACGCATGAATGGATGAATGAATGAATGAGTGAATGAATATATAAATACACGGATGAATAAATGACTGAATGATTAAATGAATAAATGAATGAATGATTAAATGAATGAATGAATAAATGAATGAATGAGTGATTGAATGGTTGAATGATTGAATGAATGAATGAATGAATGAACGAAAGAGTTAATGAATGAATGAATATGTATATAAAACTTTTCGGTGCATATGTACTGTATATCTATATATATATATATATATATATATATATATATATATATATATATATATATATATATCGACATATATTATACATATACTGTACCATACATACACATATTTTTTGTTGTTTTCATCATTAGCATTATCTTCTGAGATTTGCTTTGGGTTGTCCAAGTGGCTATAGACTCAACCACTATGGCGTGCAGCGTAGGACGAATATACATAATGCACTCAAATTAAATATAATTTTAATCCCATTCTAAAGAGCTTATCTTACACTCCCACATCCAAAAGAGAAAGGGTGGAATTTAGCTCCTCTCTCCACGGCGAAGGTAAAGCTAGACTGACGACCCTCAATGCAAGAAATTAGCCCATTCAGGGACACTTTGAGGCGCGGTGTCGTGCGTTTGACGTAATCGCGCGATTTTGCATAATTACGCTCAGTCGGCCATTGCTCGTTTAAGAGCGATAAACCACAGAGGCGGCAAGACGGAGAGGAAGCACAAAGGTGTGAGAACCTGCGAGGGAACATGAAAATACAAACAAATAGGATTATGTCTCAAATTCAGGTAAACCCAAGTCTGAAATAAATCTCGTCACACAAGCTCTCTCTCTTTCTCTCTCTCTCTCTCTCTCTCTCTCTCTCTCTCTCTCTCTCTCTCTTATATGAACTGAACACGCACGTAGAGAAAAAATATGTAAATTACAGTGAAATATAAGATACTTAGGATAAAGTCAGTTACAGATACGTATGCAGAGTGAAATAACATGGTAATATAAAACAATATATGTCTATACAAAAAAACAGACATGTAGAGCTCCGTATAGGATGGTATGTATAAGATATACTAGAATAAATATAGACATTATTACATGAACCCACACAAAATCACAGCTTAATATAGGATGTGGGCAGGCTTGCAAAAATATGTTAATATTCATTGTGATAATATCTACATTCATTTACTTGCTCCTTTCCACTTATTTCACCAGTCTCTCATTTAGCTATATGGAAGCAGAACGCACACATACCTAAAGGGCCATTTACATGGTCAAACAATTTGACAAACCCGGTTTGTTAGACAAGTGTTTGAAATGATGTTTGACCGTGTGAATGGGGTATTTGGTCGTCAAACACGTTTGTCGAACGTGTTTGACAACCAAATACCCTATTCACACGGTCAAACATAACTTCAAACACTTGTTTGACAAACCGGGTTTGTCAAACCGTTTGGCCGTCTAAATGCCCCTTAAAACAAACCGATATTCAAATCCACGCCTACACAGTTCTAAGCATTAGAGAGTTGAAATGGATATAATTTGACCTATTAAATGGGTAGGTCATCACTCTGACGCTATTCAACTTGTGCCCCATTTACAGAATTGCCAATTACCCGAACCCCTCTACAAATGTATATTTTGTCCTCATTCGCGGTCATGTGTATTCTCGCGGCCTAGACGGATATGGAAATAAATGAAAATATTACTGACATGCAGGTGCATACACACAGATACGCA
>NC_134799.1:42393462-42400962 GCF_046742065.1 Oratosquilla oratoria | reverse complement strand
ATATCTTTCTTTGGAAATAAACTCATCTGCTGGGATTCGAACCCTCGCCTAGGCGGCTTGCGTCTTATAAGACAAAGACCTTACCAATAACGCTTTCTTTATAATTCTAATCCATAATTTTTAGCATCACTGTCTTCGCTTATATTTCTTAGATGCATTTGGTTCATATAAAGAGAAACTAGAATGACTGTGTTTGCATGTTAGAGTGCTGACCATGGCATCGCTTTGGCTTGCCAAGTGCTGGAGTCGATCCTAGGAATGAGTCGTTAAGGAGGTCCTCCAACGGGGTGATAATGTATACTTTATGGTTATGTATTGTGGTAAACTTACAGTCCGACTTTAATGCGGGCTTTATTCTGGCATTGTCTGTTTGGGTGAAGCCAGTAAAAGGCATTTTAAGACCTCTTACCCCCTTCGAAACGTGAGCCTTCTTAGCACTTTCCCCCCCCGAGAGCCAGCGAAAGTCGTTTCGGTCATCATGTCACATTCAGGGTCATGAGGATTCCTACAACGCGACCTCGCCTTACGTCGTGATTGAAGTTATTGTTGAACGCTTGTTGTCGCAATGAAAAAATGTAAGTTATATGTATATTTTCCTTCCGTTTTGCATTCTAGACCGCAACATTTGTATACAATGCTTCAACGTCGATTTCTGTCTGACTCATAGAAGGGGTTTACACGGCTCGTCGAAAGCGGTTCGACAGACACGTGTCTGTGTCTGTGATGTGTGAACGTGTGAACGGGTTATTTGGTTGTCGAACACGTTGGTTAAACCCCAAATACCCCGTTCACACGTTCACACATCACTTTAAACACGTGTCTGTCGAACCGCGTATTTTGTATTCAATGAAATCGGCATATAAAGTAAAATGATATATTTGCTGTGTTCGATAAAATTCTATTTCTCTCAGGTATGGAATAGACCCAGGAGACAAAGTACTGAAAAACGAAAATCCCCTTCAACGTGTGGTAACCGAAAAGGAAATTACTTAAGCACAAAAGTATATATTTTTCCACCGAATTATAATAAAATCATAGCTGAGTTCACCAACGTATTACTCTAATTATTGCATTAAAAGATTTGAACTATTACCAACAATAATGGCATCATTATAATTACGATTATTCATAATTTCTATAATTCTATTTTACTTTATTTGTTACGTGTGCAGTGACTACATTTCTCTGATAAATCCTTAATTTAGTTTCATCTTACTTATATTCTATTTATTTCTCGTCTATTTCTGTCCATCAAAAGCTACCACGCAACCATGTGTTCTCACACCTTCATTTTTCCATCAAAGGAATTATAGGTTCCGGTTTACTGTCAGTTCTAGTTCTCCATAATACATTCCAACCCACTACCCTCTTTCATGTAAATTCAAACAAATCTAAGCCCATTCATTTGTGTGTACACGTGTGTGTATGTGTGTGTGTGTGTGTGTGTGTTTGTGTGTGTGTGTGTGTGTGTTTGTGTGTGTGTGTGTGTGTGTGTGTGTGTGTGTGTGTGTGTGTGTGTGTGTGTGTGTGTGTGTGTGTGTGTGTGTGTGTGTGTGTGTGTGTGCGTGAGTGTGGGCGCATATATGTGTCCATGTGCGTTCATTTGAAGTGGGTGAAATTCGTGTACTTTAATTTCTTTTTTATTAGTCTCCGTTTGTTTCATTTACAGATTTTGTTTAGGATTTATACTGCCTGTAGTTTTGACCCCTTGCTTTAGTTAGAAATATTTCTTTTTATCCGCTTATGGTGGATTATTCCTTGAAACCAAAGCCGTTTAGAAAGCTGCGTTTATTTCGTTACATCTTTGACATACATATCCTCTTGTGTTGGAATTTGTACCATGGTGCTTTGTATGTTGGCCTTTTTATAAGTTAGTCTATATGTTCAGTTATTTGAACATGTGTGACTCTTTCTATAAGAAATTATCTCCTCTCTTCTCCCATATCTCTTCTCATCTTCTGCATTGTTATACATAATGAGTCCATGGTTTCTGTACACAGTGATTTCCTGTAAACTTTGACTACACTTTTTCTACGAGGTTTGCACATCGAGACTCTTATGCCCTGTTGGTGTGGTATTTCGGAGTCACGATTTTATTAAACGCTTCTCCGAAATCCTTATCTTTTCTTATGTGCTTTAGTCCTTTCAAAAGAAATTTGTAAGTTGCTCGTTTATTTTTTATTATTTTTTTTTTATTACTTTTCCACTTCTGTCCAAACCCCTTGCAGGTGCTCACTTATTTGCAATTTGTGTTCCCATTATTGCTTGTTCAAATCTTCAAAGAGATCACAGAATGTATGTCCTTTTTATCTTCTGTATTTTGTCACTGCCTGGTCTATCTAATACATAACAGTTTTTATACTTTCCCAGGTAACTTATATTCGTTGAAATGTGATTAGTTCTAAAATTATGGCCAATGACACCTCAGCAGGCTTATCCCTTCACTACTTTCAATGAGTTACAATAAATCACAATAGCAAAGCATGATTTTTGTGCTGTGATAAGGTTGGATGCAGAATGTGTACTAGATAGCCATATATATATATATATATATATATATATATATATATATATATATATATATATATATATATATAATCACAATAAATCACAATAGCAAAGCATGATTTTTGTGCTGTGATAAGGTTGGATGCAGAATGTGTACTAGATAGGCATATATATATATATATATATATATATATATATATATATATATATATAAATATATATATATATATATATATATATATATATATATATATATATATCATCTACTGAAGAGGATTGCAGTTTGCAATCGAAATATATAGATTCCCCGTTTCCAGTCTTTTCTACTCCAACAGTGCTTTCTACGTGATTGACAAATGTGTGATTACATCTTGCACCTGCAATATATATATACATATATATATACATATATGTACATATATACATATATGTATATATATATATGTGGAGTAGAGGGAAACACACAAGTAGTACAGGAGTTTATTCCTTGACTAGTTTCACACAGTGATGCTTCTTTCTGAAGAAGCATCACTGTGCGAAACTAGTCAAGGAATAAACTCCTGTTCTACTTGTGTGTTTCCCTCTACTCCTCTTACAACCTGTCAGGATGTCTTCATATATATATATATATATATATAATATATATATTATATATATATATATATAATATATATATATATATATATATAAGGAAACATACTATCAATATTGTTGTGCATATTTCATATATGCACCATGCCAGGACCACACAAACACGCTCTGATGTTCCTTCCTTATCATTGTTAATTCTTATCTATAAGTAATATGTATTTTACTTCCTTCTCGTTATACTTTCTTATTTCCATGTTGTCATGAGTAATGATGATGCAACTATTTAAAGCTTTCAACTTTTTTATTTTTCTTAGTGTAGGCCTACTCAAGCTGTGTATATACCGTTATGTCATGTACGTACATGCATACTTACATGTAAGTATTACTGCATATGTGTATATATATATATATGTATATATATATGTATATATATATTTGTGTGTGTATGTGTGTAAAAAGGTCAGGTTTTAACTTGAGTGTCCTTTGACTCTACATCCAATCATTCCTGAAATATCACCCAGACGGCTGAGGGAACATATTCATGAATTCAGGTATTCTGGCGAAGAAGAATTCAGAAGTGCTTACGACTAAAGGAGAAGGAAGAGGAGGAAGAAGAGGAGGAAGTGGGAGAATGTGATGGGAATATCAAATATATGTTTACGATGCAGAGGTGGCGCGAGATGGCGGAGGAAAAGGAAGTCTGGCCGAAAAGGCGTATGGTTTTTCAAGTCTGTCTCATCTACATTCGTATAGGATCTTGTTCAAGTATAACAAATACATGAGTATGGAGGTAAATAAATGAAAATGTACCAGGAAGAATGACATGAGATAAAAAAAAAAATTACTTTTATGTGTTAAGTTAAAATAATGACAACTTTTGTTTCAGTCATCGCTGAAGTCGACGTCCACAGCAGTTTGTAATATGTTAGCATAAGATGTTTTTTTTTATTAACATCTTTTATTGGTAGAAGAAAAACATTAGTTGACTATGAACTTTCCATTACAAAGGATTACTAAGGAAGATCATGCCGACAAAAGAACTTTTGCTCCATAACTAGGTCGGATGTGGAAAAAAATGAATAAATGAAAAAATAAACAAATAAAGAAGTAGATAAATGAATAAAATAAACAAATAAATAATGATGAATAATAAACAAACAAAAAATAACAATAATTTGATATAAATAATACAAAATTGAATATGGGAAAATAAAAAGATAGATAATAATAACTAAACAAATAATGATAAATAAATAGATAAAGAAATGTCAGGCATTACAGGATATTCTTTAGGTGCTTATCTAAATGAATATTAAAACTTCCAACTGTACTGCATTGCACTGCCTCTACAGGAAGCCTATTCAGTTCATTTACTACACGGTTGGTGAAGTTGTTTCTACTCATTTCCAAATCAAATCTAGTTCTTGACAGTTTGAGACCATTATTTCTTGTATGATTCGCATTCAGTGTGAAGTTTTCGCACTTTTGATGTTGTAAATTCCCTTTCGAATATTAAAAACTTGTATCGAGTCACTTCTGAGTATACGTTTATTTAGGGAAAATAAATGCACGTATTTTTAGTCGATTTTCGTATGATTTATTTCTGATACTTGGAATCAGTTTTGTGGCTCACCGTTGTACTTCTTCCAATCTGTTAATGTCCTTTATGAGATTCGGTGATCATGCGGATACAGCATATTCCAAATGTGGACGAACTAACAATTTATATAGCTTGTTAATGATAAATGGAACTTTAAAATAAAAATATCGCGCAATCACCTTGGATCTTATTTATCTTCTCTGAGTCGGAAATACGCTGCTTAGATGATCTGAGATTATCACTGATAATTACGCCGAAATCCTTCTCAATATCCATTTTTGTTAACGACTTTCCAAGTAACTTGTAATCGTACTTCTTGTGCATAACCTTGCATTTACTTGTGTTAAATTCCATTAGCAACTTCTCAGACCATTATTGTAGTTTATCTTAATATTCTTAAACATCTAATTGGTTTAAGTAATTATTTGCCATTCCGCACAGTTTTGTATCATTTGCAAATTTGGAGACAATAGATTTCAGTCCATAGTCTATATTTTTATATATATTATGAACAGAAGTGGCTCAAGAACGGAACCCTGAGGAACTCCCCTCGTAACATTTTTCATCTAGAAGTTTTGCCATTTATAAAAAAAAAATCTCTGTTTACGATAGTTTAACCAATTTGATAGTCAACCACTTATTCCTTGTAAAGCTAATTCAGCAAGTATTCTTTCGTGCAGGAGGGTATCAAAAGCCTTCACAAAGTCTAGATATATTAAATCCATTATGTGTAAATAAGAAAGATACACTGAAAGCTGATAGAGATATTGGGGAATGTCAAAAAACTGAGCGTTAGGCTATTGGGGAAATGATTATATCTCGCAAGACCAACACTTGCATGTTCCGATTATTAATTACATCTATGTGATCATCATTATATAAAGTGTATGTTTCACAAAAGGCTTACACTACTGGAATGTGATCTTACATATTTTTGAATGGAGATGATGCATCCTTTTAGGACAACAAATTACTAAAATGTTCTATCATGCATTTGTACTACAAGGTCCGTAAGGTCTTGGCATGCCGGACTCATACCCCCCGATCCCACTGTAGGGTTTCTATAGTCACGTTATATAGTTGGAAACGTTCACATCTACTGGTCTTTGACACTAACCCTCTTCCCCAATGGAAATGTTCTGCCTGAGGTGAATATCTCATGAAACGAATAAAACAGAAGATAATGGAAGCAATTATTTTTCAATCATGAAAGAAGGATATGCGACGCTTGTCAGTAGAGGTCTCACTCTATTCCATAAAGTCATCAGTTAAATCTATAATGACCACCACTTGCCCCGGCATTGAATGTTTGTATATATTTCAGCCCTTTTTAAACGAATCCTGATATCAATAATACCTAAAGAAGGAACCTCTGCAAGAGAGAGGGGGGAAAAGAGAGGAAGAGGAGACGAAAAGAAGAAGAAGAAAAATAGGAAGAGTAAGAAGGTAGAAAAGATGACGAAAAAAGGCAAGTAAGAAATAGGATATAAGGAAGGAGAGGACAAAGAAGAAGAAGAAGAAGAAGAAGTAGAAAGAAGAAAAAGAAGAAGAAGAAGAAGAAGAAGATGAAAGAAGAAGAAGAAAGAAAGAAGAAGTAGAAAAAGAAGAAGTAGTAGTAGTAGAAGAAGAAGAAGAAAAAGAAGAAGAAGAAGAAGAAGAAAAAGAATAAAAGGACGACAAAAAGGAAGAAGAGCAGGAAACGAAGGTAAAGGAAAAGAAGTACAAGAAAAGAAAAAGAAAAAGAAGGCAAAAAAACAAGAAAAAGAAAAAGAAGAGGGATTGAAGAAATAAGAAAGAAAATCTAACAAGGAACGAAGGATGAAGATGAGGAGGACGAGAAGGAAGAGGAGGAGAAAGAGGAGGGGGAGGAAAAATAGGAAGAGGAGGAGAAAGAGGAGGGGGAGGAGAAATAGGAAGAGGAGGAGAAAGAGGAGGGGGAAGAGGAGGAGGGAGAGGAGGAGGAAGAGGAGGGGGAGGAAAAATAGGAAGAGGAGGAGAAAGAGGAGGGGGAAGAGGAGGAGGAAGAGGAGGAGGAAGAGGAGGAAGAAGAGGAGGGGGGAAGAGCTCTAAAGGTTCCGAGCTCCTGAAGGTGTCGCTGGCGAGATAAAAAGGTCTTGTCCAATGAAGAGAAGGATAAGAAGGTTTAAATCGAGTTCCTGTTGAGGCTGGGCCGCTTCCAAAGGATCGGCTGCGGGAAGAAGGAATATGTTGAGGATGAGGAAGATTTCCAAAAATAGATTTGGAGTTACTGGAGCAGACTAGAAGAGTGATATCAAAACGCTTGAAAAAAAAAAAAGACATCGAGAAAGAGAAAAAGCTAAAAGAGAAAATTGGTGAAAAAGAGATCGTCAATAAAATAGTAAAACAGAAGAGACAACAAAGAGATATATGATCGATCGGGACATTTTCTAAATAAAGAGTATGAATTTTTTTGAGGTTGAAAATGTATAGAAATAGATTTATAATCATGAGAAGAAGAGATAAGAAAAGATAGCAGAATATGAGAAAAAATATAAACGAAATCAGAAATTCAATAAGACATTGCAGATTGAAATACGAATGCAAAGTAAAATGACGAATATTGAACATATACAAAAACACAAGAGAATCGAGCGATGTAAAATGATGAAAGTAGAAGGGAAATGAAATAAAAATATCAAAGAAAAAGATTTTAGATGAAAGGGAAGGAAAGGGAGCAAGAGAGAGAGAGAGAGAAAAACAATGAGAAAATGAATAGAAAGGAAAAGACAAAAATATATATATTTACCAACTCATTCATATATTTTTTTGGTGTGGTGGTA
>NC_134799.1:42380962-42388462 GCF_046742065.1 Oratosquilla oratoria | reverse complement strand
ATATAGACTTAATTTTCTGTCACCGGTCACCCGGAAGCGGTTACCTGTTAACTCAGGCAGTGATGAAATGTCACATACTGGGGGAAGCCTCCGACTTCGTGTTGTGACAAAATGACTGTGCTTGGAATTGTGGCGTTTTGTCTCGGCTTTGATTTGTGGGGTTATGTCTCATGGTTGGATTTGTGGCGATTTGTCTCATGCTTGGGAGGGCCCTAAGGTCATCTGCTTGTATATTTAGATTTGGGCTCAACCCCTTAATTATAATGCTTCTAAAATTGGGAGGCGTCTGTCATCTGCACATATTTCTAAAATCTCACAATTAGACATCGCTTTCAATGAAGTATATATTTATATATATATATATATACATATATATATATATATATATATATGCACACACACACACACACACACACACACACACACACACATATGTGTACATACACATATGTATGTGCAAACGCGGGAAAGTATTTGTACTGCATTGAATGGGTCCCATTCAATGTTGCACAGATACTTTCCCGCGTTCGTATACTTACCAATTGTACAATCATAGTGGAGAGGGGTAGAACGCAAAACTTCGTGTATATATATATATGTAACTCGAGCATACAAATGCACAAGAAAAATTGCGCGTAACTTATACCTCTCTTAATGGCGCAATCGGCTAAGTCACAAACACTTGTCACGTGCTAGCCCGGGTTCGAGTCCTTGGCTGTACCACGTTTGAGTTTCTACATGTTGGCTTCCGCGAGTCTCTCGAGGTTAATGGCTTAGAATTAAAGTGTATTGTGGTTGATAAACACACACAAACAGACACACACACACACACACACACACACACACACACACACACACACACACACACACACACACACACACACACACACACACACACACACAAATATATATATATATATATATATATATATATATATATACATATATGTATATATATATATGTGTGTGTGTGTGTGTGTGTGTGTGTGGGTGTTGTTATGTATATAAACACACACACACACACACACACACACACACATACACATATATATATATATATATACAATATTAAGTGAAAGCTTTCTATGCAAAAAGTATATAAATGGGCTTCCATCTATGTGTTTATCCATGTATCTAAGCAAAACTCATATTTTTTTTGCTTCCTCTAATGATACAGTTTACATTCCAACTGTTGCCTGAATCTTCATTTGGTCTGAATATTTTCTTCCTTACCCAACTTTTCCAGTTTCTTGTTCCCCATTCATTTTTTTCTCTCACCTCTCTCTCTCTCTCTCTCTCTCTCTCTCTCTCTCTCCCTCTCTCTCACCCGCTTATTTTTTCTCTTTCAGTATTAGCATATCATATATCTCTGTTTGTGTATTTCCAATTTGTTCTTATTATTTTTATTGTGCTATAGAACCTGTGTTTTTTCTCTCAGTTTTGTAACACATACAAGCGTATTTGTTTGCTCTAACTTCTTTTTCTCTGTTTCTTACAGTATTGTCGTATTCCTTCTCCATTTTTTTTATTTCATCTCATTATTTGTTTTCTACCAACTTTCTTTTCTTTTTCAACCAATTTTTTTCATCATCAACGTTTTCCACTTTTTACTCCCTTTTTTTTTTCACTCTAGTTTGCCATCGCTTCTGTCATTGGGGATAATCTTGACCATCTATCTAGAAATCTAGGTTCCATTAGTGTTGTCATCCCATCATTTACGCATCGTTAGGATTCTTCCATATAGATCTGCGTCGCCTAAAACTTTCATACCAGTTTCTTTAAAACATTCAGTCTATCCTGAATAGGTATTCGAGTTTGTTATAAAATTCTCAACCATTTTTCACATAAACCCATGTACAGACACGCCTGCACGTAGACAAGGTAAAAAAATGTATGGGTGTAATATATGAGTGAACCATTATGATATCTAGGAACGAAAGACAGTGAAACTTTAGTGATAAACTTCCCACACGTTGGTAGCCCTGTTTTTGGCAGATGCCATAAAATCACAGCCAGCAAAATATAAGCAATTATATATTATATTGTGTGTATTTTTTTACACACAATATAAGTAATTATCATATCTTTAGAGAAACCAGGCTTACCAACCCTTCCACAACATCAGCAATTGTTTCAAAGTTTACCGTAATCATTAGACCCGTATACAACCAATATTTTTTCTTACCTTGTGTACACAAAAATACGTACATAGATGCATATACCTACATGAGCAATAGCACACCAAAGCCTCTGTCACACATACGCAACTCAAATGAGTTCGTTTGAGTCAAAATGACTTAGGTTACAATCTTATTTTTCGAATGCCCATATGTCAAATCACCTTTGCGTCATGTTTTCAGAAGATGAATAACGAACTAAGAGGAGTTAAACTTATGCACATATTAGACCCATTGCTGAATTTTCCTTATGGAAGTCTTGAATATTGTAAACGAAGTCCTCTTCCAGCTTTTCAAATTCACAACATTTGGCTTAACTTCCGCAATCGGTGATTGGCGACGTCACCTGCAGGGAAGAGTTCTAAGAAAAACATATTTCATCCTTATGGGATACTATTGAGCATATTGTGATTGAAGGAAATTATATAGCAGTGTCGTAATAAAAAAGTTTAACAGATTCAATACTAGTTTCAGTAAGAGAATCTTGATTCAAAATATAAACATATGAAAGTCAAAACATTATAGATGACAAAAGCCAATCGCAATGCGAAGATCAACGATCGACGATCATAAGAGAATTTGGTGTTTCTAATTGTATAAAAGGAAAGACTTAACCCTATGTCAATAAGAAATGGAATAAATAAGTCAGACAACAAGAAATCAAGAACTGATACCAAGACATCAGTAATGTATGTGTTCAGGGGTTGAGGGAGGGACATATGTTGATTGGGTAAATGGACATGGAGGTGAATTATAGATTATAGGAAAAGAGAAGACGTCTAGATGGAATGGAAATCGTCAAAGGAAATTAGATATCGGGGAATGAATGCAAGGGAAAGAGGTGTATGAAAGATTGATTGTTCTCACGATGATGTATGGAACAGAGACTTGGTATATGAAGAAGGCAGAGCAAGGGACTCAATGTGCGTGAGATAAAGTGTTTGAGATATGCAATGATAATGATGATAATAGTAATAATATTATCAATAAACAAACTGTATGCATCTACATTGCATCTTCGACCCTCTCATGATCTCTACCTCCTCTTCTATCCCTCCTCTTCCTCCTGCTCCTCCTCCTCTTCCTCTTCTTATTCCCGCACGCCTCCTCTTCAGCCTCAATGGCTCATCACGACTGCATTTCTTAAGCGGGGTCCTAAGAAGTCAGCGACGTGACGCAACTCTCAACCAGAAGGACGATTCCTACTGAAAGGGAGCGCGGGGGGAGGCGGAAAGGGTTGCAGGATTTCTAGACAGGATGAGGATAAGCAGGATTGGGAGCAAGACCACGAAGTCGAGGAGGGAGAGGAGGAAAAGGATTGAGGCAAGGGCTGGGATATGTTAAAGGAGGAGAATGGAGAGAAGGGGGAAAAGGACAAGAGGAAAATGGAAAGAAGAGAAAGATAGAGAAGAAGGATGAAGAGGAGTAGGAGAAAGATAGGAGGAAGAAGAGAGTAAGGTGAGAGAAAGAGAAATAAAGAAAAGGAGTAAAATGAAAAGGAGGAGAATACAAAAAGAAGAGGGAATCGAATGAAGAGGAAAAGAAATAGGATAAGGAGGAGGGGGAAAGAAAGAAAAGAAGAAGAGGAAAAATAAGAGAAATATGAAGAGGATGAAGAGGAATAGGACGAAGAGAAGAAAGAGGAGTAAGAGGAACAGGAGTAATAGGAAGAGATCGAGAAGAAAGAGGTGGAGAAGAAGGAGTAAGAGGAGGAAGAGGAGAAGAATAAAGAGGAGGAGGTGCAGGAGGAAGAGAAAAAAGAGGAGAAAGAGGAGAGAGTGAAAAAGGATGAATTAAGTGGGGGAAAAATGTGAAGGAAAAGAAAAAAAGAGGGAAAATAGGAAGGATAAAAGAGTAGGGGGAGCGGAAAAAGAAAATAAAGAGTAAAAGGAAGAGGATGATGAAGAGGAAGTGGGGAAAGAGGAAGAGAAATAATAGGAGAATTGGATGAGAAGAAAAAGTGGAAAGCGATAGAGGAAATGGGAGGTGAGGAAAAAGAAAGAAGAAAAGGAGAAGGATGAAGAGAAAATGAGGAGGGGAGAAAAGGGATAAGAAGAGGAAGAGGAGTAGAAGGAGATGAGAGGTGAGGATGAGGAGGGAAATAACGAGGAGGAGGAGGAAGAATAAGAGAGGTAGAAGGAAGAGGGGAAGGAGGATATGATGAAGGAGGGTGAGGTAGGGGAAGAATAGGGAAGGTAGAATGATAAGAAAAATAAAGAAGTGGAGACGAAGAAAGAGGAAGATGAAGAGACTAGCGTGGACAAAAAGAAAAGAGAGGAAGATAAGAAGGATAAGGATAAGGAGAAGGACGAATTGAAAGAGAATAAGGTCGAGGATAACGAGGCTGAAGCGAACGAGGATGAAAAGGAAGAGGACAAGGAGGAATAGGACGAGAAGGAAAAGAGAGACAAAAAAATAAATGAAGAAGAGGAGATACAGCAGCAGAAACAATAGGACGAGGGTGAGAACGATGAAGAGGAAGAGGAGGTAGAGAAGGATGATGAGGAGAATGAGGAGGTGGAAGAAGAGGAGGAATGAGGAAAACTAGGACGAGGAGGAGAAAGAAAAGTAAGAGAGCGAAAATGAAGGGGAAGAGGAGGAGGAGGAGGAGAAATAGGGGGAAGATTGTATTTGTATTTTGTTGTCAACAATTTACCAGAGCTTTTTTCCTCGAAGATAATATTGCACCGATATTGAAGATCGCGTTGAGGCTATGGAGTCAGGTGGTGGGTATGGGTCAGCTAGTTGAGAATGGCCCATAATACCGTAATATCCTTAAACTGCGAGAATGTTGGGGCTTTATTTTGGAAGGCGTGTATGGTAGGTGGTTATAGTTGGAAAAAAGGTTTTGTCTATTGAAAGAGAGTGTGAAGAAAGAATAGCTCGTTATTATGTCTAATGGTTTACCAAAGCTTCTTTCCTTATAGGCAATAAAGCGTTACCTGGGTTTTGTTGAAATTTAGTAAAATCTTTGTTTGAGCCGGAAGGTGAGAGATAAAAAAATATATATATATAGATATATATATCTATATATATATATATATATATATATATATATATATATATATATATACATATTTATATATATATATATATATATATATATATATATATATATATAAGAGAGTGAATAGGTAGGGTATTCAAGCAGAATATTGTATGTACCTGAAAAAGTACTACAAAGGGGGTTGTTCATAGACATGAATGGGATGAGAATGTCTTATTCTTAAGCAAGCCAACCTCTCTCAAAGTATTGGCTATGTTGGTGAAATGAGAGTCATGGATGTACTAAGGTTTGAGAGTTTTTAGATAGCGTATCAGGTGCTCTTTCAAGGGTATTTTACAAGTTTTGTAACGTCTACCAGAAAATGAGGGTACACATCTGACGCGAGAAGTGAGGCGGAAACATCAAAAGAGACCCATATCGCATTCCAAGTCGCCTTGTCGGCTTGTTCGTTGCCGGGTATGCCAATATGAAATGGCTCCCAGGAAGAAGAAATTCGGAAGAGGCACGAATGAATTCTGTGGATCAATGAATGGCAGGAATGTAAGGCGGTAAGAACTTTTAGTGCATTGCGTGAGTCAAAGATGATTATGAAGGGTGAGGATAGGAAGATACAGATAGGTTATCAAGGTGTGAAAAATAGGAAAACATGCAGTAAAGACTAAAGCAAAAGAGGATGAGGAGGAGAATAGGGAGACTGGGATAGTCATGGCAAGGAGGAGAAGGCTAAGAAGACGATATAGTGTATGAAAGTAAATATTCATTCATGAAAATATTAAGATTGTAAATCTCATTTGGTTTGAGGAAATGAGTGAGGGTTGAGGAAGAGGTGAGAAATCCAAGGAAGGGAGTGAAAAGGGAAATTATCGTCCAGACGAAGAACGTGTTGGCAGAAATGCAAGAGTGGAGAAAGAGGTAAATGAGGGTTTATGTGTCAAAAACAAAAAAGAAATTCAACCCTTTCAGTGAGTTACTCGACATGTATGTTAAAATCATTGGGTTCTAAAGATTTAAAGCAAATCAAGAGGGCACAGAGTTTGTGGAGGAATAACAGAAGAGGAATTTAAAGTATTAAGAAATAAAATGTAGTATTTTTTGTGTGTATACAATTAAGGAAGCTTGAATATACAACATATAGAAGAAATTACATTGAAACACCAGAATATAACATTAAACAGGATCTTAAGATATAAACACTATTGATAAAAACGAATGTATGTATACCACAAATAAGGTTTTGAATATATAAGGGACAAATCTTAAAAAAACATACAAAGTAGATAAAACAGTATGTATACATACATACATACATACATACATACATACATACATACATACATACATACATGCACACATACATATATACATACATACATACATGTATACATACATACATACATACATACATACATACATACATATATATACCAAGGGTTCCTTCCCCCTTACCAGGGAGGTAGCCAAAGTCAAAAGGCATGATTCCACTTCCACCCATTTCATCCCCACCTATTCCACTCCCATCCACCACCCTTCCCTCCCTCCCTCTCATCTTGGTTCCTCAACAATAATCCAGAAAAAGAAAAATAGATTTAGACATTTTATTATTAAGATGAACAACACTGTTTTGAGGTAGTCTTTTAGAAAAAAAAAAGGAATATACGTGAGTTACAAGAATGCTTGAAAGTAACAAGAAACAAAGAAATAAGGAATCTTCAAAGTAAAAACAAAGGAGGAAATAGAATACTTAACTAAAGACAAATATGCTAAATATACGTACATAGAAGTTGATGGTAATAGAGACAATAAAGAATAGTGAAATTGAAAAGTTTGTTTGACAGAAACGGAACACAATTTAGAAAAATAAATATGGGTCGTAGGGCGCGGAAGAGTGATGTGATGAGAAATATGAAAGATATAGTAGGAAGGATAAATTTTATATAAAGGACAAAAACCCTGTCAGTTGGCAAAGTGTGGTCTGAATATAATGATATACTATATATAAGGCATTGATTATATATCATCAGTTTTGATATAATTTTAATAAATTCTAGCCAGAAAATAAAAAGTTAAAAGAGAGAAAATAAAAGATTAGTGTGAAATTTTTATCGATGAAGTAAATAATAGAATCGATGGATTTTATTTTTTATTTTTTTTTATTATTATTACAAGCCGCGGGCTTCGCCCTCACCGGCTTCGCCCTTACCGGCTTCGCCGGGGGCTTGGCTGCGCAAACAGCGGCCAACGGCCGCAGCTTTCCGCGCTCTAATCCCTCGTTTTCCCCTTCGGTCTCGGCCTCGGGGCGGAACCCCAACACGGGAT
>NC_134799.1:42360962-42375962 GCF_046742065.1 Oratosquilla oratoria | reverse complement strand
AAGAAGGAGGGAGGAAGAGGGGACGGTAAAGGAGGGAGAGGATGAGGGGAGAGAGTAGGAGGAGGGAGGAGAAGGAGGGAGAAGGAGCAAGAAGAGGAGGAGTAGGAGGAGAAGGAGGAGGCTAAATGAGGAAGGACGAGCGTGAAGAAGGAGGGAGGAAGAGGGGACGGTAAAGGAGGGAGTGGAAGAGGGGAGAGAGTAGGAGGAGGGAGGAGAAGGAGGGTGAAGGAGCAAGAAGAGGAGGAGTAGGAGGAGAAGGAGGAGGGGAAATGAGGAAGGACGAGGGTGAAGAAGGAGGGAGGAAGAGGGGAGGGTAAAGGAGGGGAGGAAGAGGAGAGAGAGTAGGAGGAGGGAAGAGAAGGAGGGTTAAGGAGGAAGAAGAGGAGGAGCAGGGGTAGAGTGCGATAGTAAAGAAGAGGAGGGCAGTAGGAAGGAGAAAGCCAACAGGATAAAAAAAGACGAGAGGAAAGAGGAAGATGACCAGAGGGAGGATGTGAGTGAGGAAGAGTGAAGTAGCGGAGGAGGAGGAGGAGGAGGAGGAGGAGGAGGAGGAGGAGGAGGAGGTGGAGGAGGAGGAGGTGGAGGAGGAGGAGGAGGAGGAGGAGGAGGAGGAGGAGGAGGAGGTGGAGAGAAATAGAGCAGATGTCGGAGCAAAAAGAAATAAGAAAAACTGACCAAATAGAATAATGACAATAAGTAAAGGAGAAGAAAGCTACAACGAAAAGGATAAAAAATGGTAATAAAGAAGAGGAAATGAGGGATAAGGATAAGACGAGAATGTGGGGTTGGGAAAAGAGTAAAGAGAAGTGGGAGATAGAGAGAAAAAAGAGAAACGAAGAGAGCGTAAGATGCTGAAGTTTCTGTCATGTGCATTAAGAATTAAAGGATAAATGAAACCATTGAATACAAGAAGGTAGGTAGATCCTTCGGGAGACTGCGGAAAGAAAGAGGAAGAGGCGGAAGATAGGAGAGAAAGAAAGAGGAAGAGGAAAAAGAGAGAGAGAGAGAGAAATAAAAGGAGAAAGATGAAAAGAGGAAGAGGAGGAAAAAGGGAAAGGAATAAGAGAAAGGAAAGGAAAACATAGAGGAAAGAAAAAGGAGAAACAGAGGAAGAGGAAGATAAGAGCGGAAAAAAGAGGTAGAAGGGTGGAAGAAAAGAAAGGAGAGAAAGAAATAGTAAAAGAAAAAAGAGAGTAAAAGGGAGAAAGACAGAAAGAAAGAAGACAGAAAGAGGAAGAAGAGAAGCGAAGGGGAAGAAAAAAGAGGAATAATATGAATCTGAGAGAGGAAGAAAGAATAAAGAAAAAAGAAAGAAAGAAAAAAGACAGGAAAAATAGAGGGAAATATTGTAATAAGTAGGTGGAAAAGGGTTTAAGTGAAAGAGGAGGAAAGTGAAAAATAGAAATGAAGGAGAAGAAAGAGGAACAGAAAACGAAAGCAAAATGAGAGAAAAATAAGGCAAAAAAAGAGAAAGAAAGAGTAAAAACGAATGAGAGGAAGGAAGGGGTGAGAAGAGAGGAGGAAGTAGAAAAAGAAGGGATAAGAGGGAGGGGGAAAGATAAGAGGGGAAGGAAAAGAAAAAAGAGGAGTCAGAGGAGAAAGAAAAGAGAGAAAGGTGAGGAATAAATGAGTGATAGAGAGGAGAAAGAAGAGTAGGGTAAAGGTGAATTATAATCAGGAGGAGAGAGAAAGAAAAAGAGAGAGAGAGAGAAAGAGAGAGAGAGAGAGAGAGAGAGAGAGAGAGAGAGAGAGAGAGAGAGAGAGAGAGAGAGAGAGAGAGAGAGAGAGAGAGAGAGAGAGAGAGAGAGAGAGACGAAGCAAGGGCAGGAAGTGGAAGAGGGAGAAGATGGAGAGAGAATAGGGAGAGGGAGTAAAGATAAGAAGAGGGAGAGGAGGAGAGGGAGAGTAGGAGATGGGAGAAGAGGAGACGAGGGAGGTTGGAAGGAGGAGGGGGGGGGATGCGAGATGGGGGAACCGGGGAAGGAGGAAATGTGGACGAGAAGATTATGGAGAAAAGGAATGTTGGATTTTGGACAGGTCATCATTAAGGAGAAAAAATTCGAGAGAAAATTGGAAGGATCATTGAGGGAAAGGAGAACTTGGAGAAAAGAGAGGGAAAAAAAATCTTAAAGCAAGAACGAATTATTTTCGCTTTTTTAATTTTCCTTCATAATACCGAATTTTAATTTAACCTGACAGAAATAAAATTTGCGTCCTAAATATTTTGATATGTGTGTGTTTTTTTATGTACTGAATCAAATTAGTGATAAAACGAAAATCAATGAATACTGTAAAGAACTCGAATATCATAACAAAACTATATAAATGCTGTATAAGCTAAATAACTTTTTTCACTAAACATAACTCACCCACAATATTGTCATATATAGATGAAATTATTTAGATCCGGTTATCTTATTGTTGTAGACATTCATGGGAATTTAGTTAAAGGAGCTTGTTTTACCATATAAAAAATTGAAGAGCCATTTTCCAACATAAATATTTATTCTATTGTTTAGATTGTCATCATTCAATATTAACTTGTACCATATCCATTGATAATACTCTCACATCTTTATCAGTAAATATATAAATGAATAAATAGATCAATCAACAAATAGATAAAAAATGAATCAATGAATAAATAAACGCATAAAAGAATTAAAAAAAATTAAATAAATAAACAAATACTGTATATAGATAAATAAGCAAGTAAATAAATAAATAAATAGGTAAATAAACAAATAAATAAACGAATAAACATATAAATAAATATTACATTAATTAATCAGATAAAAAAAATTATTATATGATTTAGAATTTTGCTTTTCTGCCTCCCACAGTCGCAGTTTTTGACACAGGCTTACATGTTTAATTCAGTCTTATTGTGATACTTTAATTTGGATTCATAGAATAGAAGAATGGCATATGAGCTTTGACAACAATAGTCACCCCTTGAAAGAGAATGCGTGGGTGCTGAGAACAGGCGAATAAGACATATGATAAGCTTGTATGCACAAGCATATGTGCAGTTACATTACAACAATGTCAATATTAATCTTTGTAACAATGCAGTGTTTATGTGCTCATGAACATTTGCTATGGCACAGTTATTTCGTGTTTACTGTTCTCATGAAAAAAAAAAAGATCAGAATAAAACATTTCAAATACATGCCAGTACGTCATGATTACATGATACTGTAATAAGACGACCTCACCCTTATGACTCGCCAAATATGAACATTCATGTTGCACACGTCCTGGCACGTACTGTCTGTAATGACATATTGTCACGTGGGTCACGTGACGAGACTTGGGAGGCTGCTGGCGCGGACGCCTAATCATCCACTGATCACGTGACGAGACTTGGGAGGCTGCTGGCGCGACGCCTCATCATCCACTGATCACGTGATTTTGGCCGAAACGAGGCTTGGCGGTGGAGGTGACCCAGCACACACCTGGCCGGCCGAAATCGTGGCGTGAGGTCAGGCTTGGCTCAGTGTTGCCAACCGTCCCTACGAGGTCTACTGCTGTGCGCATGCGCACAGCCATGCCCACCCACTCTCCCTCACCCTCCCGGATGTATAAGAGGACATCAGGACGGAAGGAGGAAACAGACACCTTACGGCCGCCTGCCGTTGAGGGCGGACCCCCCCCCCCTCCCCTCCCAGTTCCACGGAGGGAGGGCTCGGGACAGAAGTGCACACACACCTTACGGCCGCCTGCCGTTGAAGGCGGACCCCCCCCCCCCTCCCCTCCCAGTTCCACGGAGGGAGGGCGCCGGGACAAAAGGAGTCCACGAGGGACCAGGAGACACACTACTACGGCCGCCTGCCGTTGAGGGCGGACCCCCCCCTCCCCTCCCAGTTCCACGGAGGGAGGCCCGGGACAGAAGGAGACCAGAGCTGTAGGACACAGAAGGAGACGCGCGCCCGTCCTTAGGACACTATTGGGGACCCGTCCGCGGAGATTGGACTCTTCGGCCTCGCGCTGCGAGCCGAGGAGTGGTAGTATACATTTTGTTCTTATATATATATATATATCACACAGGTGATATATATTTTATGTGTTTCAGATGGTTTAGTTGTGCTCTTGTTATCCAATAAAAACACGTGTTGTGTTACCTTTGTGTTTCTTTTCTCTCACGCCCAATTCTCAATAATACCGAGTGTATACGTAAATCTGTACCCCCCTGACATTGGCGCGTCGAACAGGGACTCGGTTGAGAAAGAGAGATAGAAACACAAGGTGCTGGTCCACAGCAATTGGATCCAACCCGAGCAGTCAGTGTGTTTAGTTTTTTCTCAGTTAGAGAGAGAGCTGTAGAGAGGGTGACTAGGTTTTAGCTAGTGAGAGCTAGAGTGAGCCAGTTTAGCAAGATAGGGCGAATTTACCCTCGTTCGTGTTCCGCGAGCCGAGAAAGGAATTCCGGCCGTGGACCAGGTTAGCGGAACCAGAGAAGTTCCAGATAGGAGTGTTTGTTCCAGTGCTTCAGTAGAGAGAGCTGTAGAGAGGGTGACTAGGTTTTAGCTAGTGAGAGCTAGAGTGAGCCAGTTTAGCAAGGTAGGGCGAATTTACCCTCGTTCGTGTTCCGCGAGCCGAGAAAGGAATTCCGGCCGTGGATTAGGTTAGCGGAACCAGAGAAGTTCCAGATAGGAGTGTTTGTTCCAGTGCTTCAGTAGAGAGAGCTGTAGAGAGGGTGACTAGGTTTTAGCTAGTGAGAGCTAGAGTGAGCCAGTTTAGCAAGGTAGGGCGAATTTACCCTCGTTCGTGTTCCGCGAGCCGAGAAAGGAATTCCGGCCGTGGATTAGGTTAGCGGAACCAGAGAAGTTCCAGATAGGAGTGTTTGTTCCAGTTTTTCAGCTAGCGTGAGCCGTAGGCAATTCAGAGCTGTAGGAATGTGTGTAGAACAAATACTGCTGTATCTTTTTGTCCCCAGATCCGGAGGAAGGAGACATCGTTTTTTTTATACAGTCACGTCTACACACACACACACACGCACAGACATTCGACACTTATATGTCATGCCATATTGGTCACATTAGCCACAGCTTCTCGATCTTCCATCGGAGTTTTCCCTCAAGGAAAAAGAAAGATCCTGAGGTTTTTCGCTCATCCGGAAGATCGAGGTAGCAAGGCTAATAGGCACATTTACAACTCGCGACCCGCGTCGCGAGTTGTCCCCATCATCGGAAGAATGTCACGTGGGTCACGTGACGAGACTTGGGAGGCTGCTGGCGCGGACGCCTAATCATCCACTGATCACGTGACGAGACTTGGGAGGCTGCTGGCGCGACGCCTCATCATCCACTGATCACGTGATTTTGGCCGAAACGAGGCTTGGCGGTGGAGGTGACCCAGCACACACCTGGCCGGCCGAAATCGTGGCGTGAGGTCAGGCTTGGCTCAGTGTTGCCAACCGTCCCTACGAGGTCTACTGCTGTGCGCATGCGCACAGCCATGCCCACCCACTCTCCCTCACCCTCCCGGATGTATAAGAGGACATCAGGACGGAAGGAGGAAACAGACACCTTACGGCCGCCTGCCGTTGAGGGCGGACCCCCCCCCCTCCCCTCCCAGTTCCACGGAGGGAGGGCTCGGGACAGAAGTGCACACACACCTTACGGCCGCCTGCCGTTGAGGGCGGACCCCCCCCCTCCCCTCCCAGTTCCACGGAGGGAGGGCGCCGGGACAAAAGGAGTCCACGAGGGACCAGGAGACACACTACTACGGCCGCCTGCCGTTGAGGGCGGACCCCCCCCTCCCCTCCCAGTTCCACGGAGGGAGGCCCGGGACAGAAGGAGACCAGAGCTGTAGGACACAGAAGGAGACGCGCGCCCGTCCTTAGGACACTATTGGGGACCCGTCCGCGGAGATTGGACTCTTCGGCCTCGCGCTGCGAGCCGAGGAGTGGTAGTATACATTTTGTTCTTATATATATATATATCACACAGGTGATATATATTTTATGTGTTTCAGATGGTTTAGTTGTGCTCTTGTTATCCAATAAAAACACGTGTTGTGTTACCTTTGTGTTTCTTTTCTCTCACGCCCAATTCTCAATAATACCGAGTATATACATAGATCTGTACCCCCCTGACACATATGGAGCGGGCCATTCTGGTGGAGAAGTTCGCAAAACGAACCAATTTTGGAACTGCAAGACGCTGACCTCCCGGAGGGCCCTGGATCCTGCGAAGCGAGTCAGGTTTCCTAATTGTAAATACGAAGGATCTGATTCAGTTCCCTGGCAGGGCCAAAGGACAAAGGGCAACGCGAGAAGGCAGGAAACGAGGAACAAGATCTGGGACAGACAAGGTCGGAAAGGATTGTGGGTATGAGGTAAGGGCTCAAAAACGAGGTAAGTCAACATTCGTAACATTTATATTAAATGTCGTCAAGTGTGTTATGCAATACTTTCAATCCCAACTGACCTATATCGCAGATTAAGTCCCATTTTTTTGCTGAGCTCTATCGCAAATGTAGACAAATTTGTTAGAGATTTTTTTCATACCGGAGGACAATTTTCCTTTGATTCTGATAACGATAAATCTATTTACTGCACCTTCATGTTACCTCTTATATAGAAAATAGATAAACCTCATTATTTCCTGTATTTTTTCTCCTTATATGGAAGCAGTCGAAATACTATTTATCTTATCTCTACAAGAACACCCAGCATCCCATGACAACAAGAGGTTGACGAGCTGTCGTAGTTTAGTCCATATCCTCTAATGAAATAAGTCACAGTATGAATCACATCCCTTTGTAGAGTATATCAAGTATACCAAGTATATCATACTCTAAGCTGCATCCTCCATTGAGATATGTCGCAGTTAACGAGCTAATTTTACTGATAATGACCTTCATTAACATAATAGTAATCACGTGGCTGGAGAGTGATTACTTTTAAGAAATAATTTCTTCATTTCAAGATGTTGATGTAATTACTGTGACGAAGAGTGTGATAAGAACAAGCAAACCCAAGAACAAAAGAAAATATTTCACTGAATAATGTTGCCTTGATGTAGTTAAAACAGTATATTCATTCTTATAGTTCTCACTGTTATGATAATTACGAGAATGGCCAATGAAAAGGTAGAAAAGTTGGGGATGGGAACAGCCATGGTGGTGGTGATGGTGGTGATGGTGGTGGTGATGGTGGTGGTGATGGTGGTGGTGGTGATGGTGGTGGTGATGGTGGTGACGGTGTTGCAACCGGTGATATCGGTGATAACGATGATGACGACAGCACTATGACAGAATCGCCTTTGAATCAAACGAAGAAACAATAAACGTAAATAGAAAATTGAAGAAGTAAATTAATTGCCCAGTTATACAAACAAAGAGGAAGGAGAAGACGGAAAGAACTAGAAAGCGCGGAAAAGAAAATGAAAGTGGAAAACCAACGATAGAAGGAGAGACAATTGAGAGCAATAAAAGGCAACTGGGAGATGCAAAGAATTGGAGCAGAAGAATGAAAAGAGGAAGAGAAGAAGGGCAACGAGAAAAGAGAGAAGGGGGGAGAAAAGAGAGGAAACGAGAGCAGATGGGACCAAAGGAGAGGGGAGGAGAATGGAGGAGACTGGATGGGAGAGGAGGAGAGAGATGGGGAGGAGAAAGCTGAGGAAGAGAGGGGAGGGGAAGAGAAGGAGAGTGGAGGGGAAGGGAGGGGAGAGGTGGAGGAAACGATACGGGTGGAGGCGAGAGCAAGCGTGGTAGAGGGAGGTGGACAAGAAAGATGGAGTTAAAGCAAGGCAATGGAGGATGAGGTAAGGAGGAAGAAGGGAGGGGAGTGGAGAGAAGGAGAGGGGAGGGGAGGAGAGGGGAGAGGTAGGAGGTAGGAGGTAGGGGAGTGGAGTTGCAGGGGAAATAAAAGGAGGTGAGTGAAGCTGAGTCAATGACGAAATGAGAAGAGGAGAGGGAAAACAAAGTGAGGGAAGAGGAGAAAAGGAGAGGAGAGGGGAGAAAGAGAGGAAAGAGAGAGAGGGAGAGAGAAGGGGAGATTAGGAAGTTAAGGGAAATGGACGGGGGGACAGATAAATGGAGAAGTGAGGGATAGGGAGAAAAGGAAAGGGAACAACAGAGAAGACAAATAGAAAGGGAGAGAAAAGAAGAGGAAAAGAGGTGAAATAAAATAAAATAAAGAGGAAGTAGAGGGAAAAAGAGTAAATCAAGGAGAGCAAAGGAGTGCAGAGGATGGGAAAAGAGGGGAGAGGAGAGGAAGGGAGGTGAGAGGCGTGATGAAGAAAGACGAGGGGAAGGAAGAAGAGGAAAGAGGAGGAGATATTAGAGAAGAGGATGGGAAATGAAAGGAAAAAAGAAGAGGAGACGAAAGAGGAGGAAAAAAGAAAATAAAGAAAAGAAATGTAAAAAAAAATTGAGGAAAAGAGTGAGGAAGAGATAAAAGGAGAGAAAAAGAGAGAAAAAGAGAGCAAAGGAGAGAAAAAAGAAAACAATAGAAAAGAAGAGGAAAGGAGAGCTAAAGAGAGGAAAACGGAGGAAACGCGACTGAAGGAGAAGAAAGGAGAGGAAACGAAATGGAAGAGAGAAAAGAAGATGAAACGGGATGAAAAGAGAGAGAAAAGAGGATAATAGACAAGAGGAAAGGAGAGAAAAAAGAAGAGAAAAGAAAGGTGATGATAGGAGAGGAAGGAAGAAAGAGAAAAAAGGAGAGAATAAAGTAGGAGAAAAGTGAAGAGGTGCGCAGAAAGAGTTGAAGGGGAAAGAGAGGAGAAGGAGAGAAAAGAGAGAAGACAAAGCACCTAAACTCAATAGAAAACGGAAAGCCAAACAGTCAGTCTGAAAGGGAAGGGGAGAGGAGGGAGGAGGAAGGAGGAAGGAAGAGGAGGGGAAGGAAGAGAAGAGTAGAGAAAAAGGAAACATGAAACCAAAATAAAACTCGGAAGCAAGAACAATATACTGGTTTTGGAGATAGTTGGAAGAGAGAGAGAGAGAGAGAGAGAGAGAGAGAGAGAGAGAGAGAGAGAGAGAGAGAGAGAGAGAGAGAGAGAGAGAGAGAGAGAGAGAGAGGGAGAGAGAGAGAGAGAGAGAGAGATTTGGAGATAGTTGGAAAAGAGAGAGATAGATAGAGAGAGAGAGAGAGAGAGAGAGAGAGAGAGAGAGAGAGAGAGAGAGAGAGAGAGAGTGGGAAATAGCTAAAACAACAGGAGTGAGAGAGGAAACAGAAATAGGTTAACAAAATTTCAGTGGAGAAACAAAAGAAAAAGAAAAAAGAAGACAAAGAAAGAAGAAATACAAATTCATCAACAATAAAAAAGATAGTTAGAACAAGAAGGAAACGGATTTAGAAAAAATGTAAGACAAAGAGAACGTAAAAGATAAAAATTAAGAACAAGAAAGGAAATGAAAGAAATGTAAAAAAATAAAAAATAAACTGGAAGAATAAATGAAAACGAAGAAAAATTAAAAGTGACAAAGAAAGTTGAAGAAAAGCAAGAAGAAATGAGGAAAGTGACGAACAAATGGCCGAAAAAAAAAAATGAAAAAAGAAAAGAAAGAAGGAACACAAACATCACAAGTAGATGGAGTGTCAAAGAAGGAGGAAGGAGAGAACAAGGAGGAGGAGAAAGCGAAGATGGAGGAACGAGAGGAGATGGGGGAAAGGCCCGAAAGAGATGGAAGAGAATTTAGAACAATATGTAGACGAGAAGGCATAGGTGATGGGAGAGGTGAAGGAGGAGATAAAAGATGTAAAAGAGGAAGTGGATGAGGAGGAACAGGAAGTTAAAAATATAGAGAGGATTAAAAGGTATAAAGCAAAGGGTAAAAAGAAGATAAGAGTTATTAAGAAGATGAAGACGAGGAAAAGAATGATGATGAGGAGGTGGAAGAGTTGAAGAAAAAAAGGACGAGGAAGAAGGAAGGGAAGGAAATGAAGACGAGGAAGCAGGAAGAAGAGGAGGAGGAAGGGGAGGACGGGGTAAATAGTAAGAGGAGAGGTAGAGGGCAAAGGTAAAAAAAAAAAAAAAAAAAAAAAAAAAAAAAAAAAAATAATAATCAGGGGAATCCAGAGGACAATGACAAAAAGAAAAAAAAAGCAGCACTGTTACTGTGCTAGTCTTCTATAGAATTTGTTTTAACTGTTAAAAAGTCAATTCATTCCATTACAATAAACCACCTCCACAGTAAAGGAGTGAAATAAAAAAAAGAGTAGAAATAAAGAATTTATGATAAAATAAAGATGATGATGGCGATGAACAAGTATGGCTGATCCTGGAAGGCCACATACCAAATTTGAAAAAAAATGTCTGGAATAAATAAAAGAAAAGGGAAATTTGTATAAAAAGATGCTGAATTTGTAGTCTTCGGAAAAATAGTAATGGCGAATTTAGCTATACTGGTAAAGTAAAACTATTTTTATTCATTGGACAACCAGACTAAAAAAAAAAAAAAAAAGGGGACTCATATTGGACAGACAGGTTAATAAAGTAAAAAAAAAAAAAAAAAAAAAAAAAAAAAAAAAAAAAAAAAAAAAAAAAAAAAAAAAAAAAAAGAGAAATAAAGAAAGAAACTCATAATGGACCTGATTATAAAACCCAGTGTCATGAGCCTATCCTTGACTTCTTTTCGTAAGTACATTGGCTACAATTTGAGACTCCTGTTATCCAAGCAGTTGGGGCAGTTGTGACGAGTTTTCAGCAATAAAAAGTTTTTTCTATTCTTGAGTACAATATAAGAATGAAAGAGACTTCAAGAGAGTAAGGCCTTCGTTAGACAATTCCCTGCCCATTATTACATATCACCCTTGTCCATAAAGTTATGGAACCTTTTCTTTAAACAACCAATAACTTCAGCACACAGTACATGGTTACCAGGTGTATTTCATTCCTTGACCACTCTATTGATAAACTAGTTCTTGCCTATTTCTTTTCCAAATTTGTCCAAATTGATTCCATTACTGCGTGTCCTACCGCGCATCGAAAAATTCTCGTCATAAACGTAATAAAAATAAATAAATAAATAAATAAATAAATAAATAAATAAAAGATAAGATGGTAACCCAGAGAGGGAGTACATATATGGAAGTTAGATTTTTTTTTTTTCTTTTGCAATAAGTCTTCAATCATGAAAGAATCCTGAGTGCCTCTGGTCCGTAGGGATGTAAATGAAGCCTCTACGAAGGTATGTTTATAAAATATGAAGTAAACACCACGCATGGGGAAAACTGACGATATGACTCTAATAAACATGTCCTGGTACTTCGATACTACATGATCGCTCCAAGAACCCAATGTACGACTAGGCCTACGAATAACTCATCTGAACACCATTATATTTATAAATTGGCCAACTACGTCAGTCTCGAAAGACATTTCTTCTAAAGGGCTGCACAAAATAAATATAATCGATAAATTGAATTCTATTGACCGAACAAGACAAACATAATCGAAAGAAAAAGAAAGAGAGAGCATACATTCCCTCCATCATGGCAATATAGATATGGTTGACCTCAAGCCGAAACGTTGAGAACTAATATAAGGAGGAAGAGGTAGGGAGGAAAAGAAGGAGGAGAAGGAGGAGTAGTAAGAAAAAGAAGGAGAAGAAGATGAAGAAGAAGAAAAAGAAGAAGAGGAAGAAGAGGAAGAGGAAGAAGAGGAAGAGGAAGAAGATGAAGAAGAAGAAAACGAATAATAATAATAATAATAATAATAATAATAATAATAATAATAATAATAATAATAATAATAATAATAATAATAATAATAATAATAATGATAATAATAATAATAATAACAATAAAAATATAATAATAATAATAATAATAATAAGAAGAAGAAGAAGAAGAAGAAGAGGAAGAAGAAGAAGAAGAAGAAATAGAAGAGGAAGAAGAAGAAGAAGAAGAAGAAGAGGAAGAAGAAGAATGTGGTGAGGAGCCTCCACCAGGAGGCACGTACCTGTGGCCTTAGCCGTCACCTTTGCCCTGTGCGCTATGGGGACTGTTGGCAAGGTAACGTTCAATGTTGGGAATTGGAAAGAAAGGAACTCGCAAGTGCGCATGTGTGTGTGTGTGTGTGTGTGTGTGTGTGTGTGTGTGTGTGTGTGTGTGTGTGTGTGTGTGTGTGTGTGTGCGCGCGTGTGCATGTGTGTGTGTATGCATGTGTGTGTGTATGCATGTGTGTGTGTATGCATGTGTGTGTGTATGCATGTGTGTGTGTGTGTGTGTGTGTGTGTGTGTGTGTGTGTGTGTGTGTGTGTGTGTGTGTGTGTGTGTGTGTGTGTGTGTGTGTGTGTGTGTGTGTGTGTGTGTGTGTGTGTGTGTACATCCCCATTTTTCCATTTGTCATAGGCAGACACTACACACCGTAGCCTCCAGTTCACGTGTTCCTCAGTTGTGTAATACTTCATCAACAAGTGCCTAGATACGGCGACAATTCACCAAAGAAGATCACTTTGAAATGATTGAACTCCTCAACCTTGATTACGAAATTAATTTCAGAGAACCGAAATAAATTTCAACAATAGAGGAACATGAGGAGGAGGAAGAGAGAGAAGAGGAGGAGGAGGAGGAGGAGGAGGAGGAGGAGGAGAAGGAGGAGGAGAAGAATTTTTAGTAGGAGTAGGAGTAATAACAGGAGTAGTAAGAGAAGAAGAAATAGTAGAAGGAGTAGGAATAATAGGTGAAATAGGAGGAGTAGGTGGAGGGGGAGAAATAGGTCTAGGAATAATAATAGGTGTACCAACAGTAGTAGTGCCAGCGTGTGTGTGTGTGTGTGTGTGTGTGTGTGTGTGTGTGTGTGTGTGTGTGTGTGTGTGTGTGTGTGTGTGTGTGTATGTGCATGTGTGTGTGTATGTGTGCGTGTGTATGTACCTGTGTGCGAAGTGTTCGAGAGTATGTGTGTGAATACTTATACATGTCTATGTGCGTTTCCATGTTCATTTCTGTGTGATGTTAAAAGAAAACAGAGACAAGTTAAATAAAAGAAACTGAGACGGGAAGAAAGAAATGGAGAATGAAGTATGACATGCACCCCTAATTAAGAAAAAAGAACATAATTTTGGTAAAGTTGTATGAATTCTTTTTCCAATAGAGGTCTCCTCTCACATTTCAATTTCAAATTTTGTAAAAGAACTCGCAGTTTAAAAATCCATTAAGCTAAGTATGAACTTTGTCTAAGTTAGCAGAGTTCGTATTATCTGAAGCACTTTGCCCAATGCAATGCTGTCTGCAATATCATTATATAAAGTTGTTACCAGCTTCCAACGGAATTCTTTTAGATAGAGCCCAGATCATCACCTTTGCCCTTTGTTCATGGGCTTCTGTGGTACGGACCATTTACCAGAAATAAGTTGGGGATCGAAGTGAAGGATTCAAACATAGGAACTGAAATCAAAGGATTTCATTTGACCTTCAAGGGCCATCGAGGACTTTTACTTAACCTGTATCACACTGGGCTATTTTTCCTTCGACTGTTGTAGAAGATTTGCGGCCCGCAGCGTTCGGGAAGGAATCTGACATACTGGAGGAAGATAGTTTTCCTTCAGTCATCGAGGACTCTTACTTAACCCGTTATCACACTGGGCTATTTTTCCCTCAGCACTTCAAATGACATTCTACGTAAATTGTTGAAATATTGATTTTACGGTGGAAAATTTTCTGGAGATGGGCGGCACCGCCGATTAATTGGAAGTTGGAAGAAAAAAACCCATTTTGATAACACCTTTACTTCGGGTGTTCGTTCATAGAGGTGATAGTTCTAGGGGAAGGTGAGTTCCTCTTGGTATCAAGTGAACTTCCAATGGGCTAAATGTAACTGTACTGTATGTGTATAGTTGAGCTGGTAGCATTTGGCTTCAGACTTTATTAGATTACAGCCATTCCAAGAGACTTGGCAATCTACGTGCATTTCTCACATCACATGTAACTTTGCTAACACGAACCAAACCATTTTGGTGAAACACGGAGGCTGTATCGTTATTCAAAGGTACAGAGAGGCCCTGCAGAGGGCAATTGAAATGAACTGTTTATGATTTTCCCTCATAAGATTAGAGACCACCCCTCGCATGAACAAAATAGTATATAATTTTCTAGAAAAATCTATGTATCACTAGAATAGCAAGGTTAAGTCCTTTTTTGACTTTTTTCGTGGGATTAGACATGAGCTAAATAAAGCTGTATTCAGTCAGAAGCAAATATGTTCTTATTATGATCGTCTTTTCTATGTGGTGAGAAATTTTATTTTCTATGTCCTGTCGAGCAGCAGCTGGTCAATGGGTCTCGTATAGAAGACAAGACTCTTAAACCTCTTCAGTCAGTCTCTCAACGCAGTTATTCTAGCAAATCCCAGGAAATTACGTTAAGTTGTTGCTGATGATTTTCTTTATGAATTGGTTGAAATATAACGTACTGAATAACCCTGCCAAGACGAAAAGATCAGGCTACAAAAAAAAAAAAAAAAAAAAAAAAAAAAAAAAAAAAGTATATACATATATATATATATATGTATATATATATACATATATATATGTATATATATATATATATATGTGTGTGTGAGTACGTGTGTGTGTGTTTGTGTGTGTATACACACACACACACACACACACACACACACACACACACACACACACATATATATATATATATATATATATATATATATATACATATAATATATACACATATATATATACATATAATATATATATATATATATGTATATATGTATATATATATGTATATATATACATATATGTATATTATGTATATATATATATATATACATATATATATATATACATATACATTATATATATATATATACATATATTATATATATATGTATATATATACATATATGTATATTATGTATATATATATGTATATATATATACATATATATTCATATGTATTTGTACATACATACATATATATATATATATATATATATATATATATATATATATATATATATATATATATACATACATATACATATAGAAAAAGGCTCCTCAACTCATTCCCGACTTTGTAATCAG
>NC_134799.1:42323462-42355962 GCF_046742065.1 Oratosquilla oratoria | reverse complement strand
AAGCTATGGCTACGTTAATATTCTAGAGAGCAAAGGGAATAATTTGGATAGTTGGGTAGTAGTAGAATTGTTTCTTTGATGGGTCACACTAATCTATTCGCTTGGCATTACGTCGCTTAGATATATTTCTCATTTTATATGATGTCTTTTAACAGCTGCGACAGAGATAACATGTATTTTGCGGTGGTTGTGGTGGTGGTGATGACGATGATAGTGGTGGTGGTGATGATGATGATGATGATGATGATGATGATGATGATGATGATGATGATGATGATGATGATGATGATGATGATGATGATGATGACGACGATGATGATGATGGTGATGGTGATGATGATGATGATGATGATGATGATGATGATGATGATGATGATGATGATGATGATGATGATGACGATGATGATGTTGTTGACAATAACGATGACGATGACGATGACAATGACAATAACGATGACGATGACGATGACGATGACAATGACGATGACAATGACGATGACAATGACGAAGATGTTGACGACGACGACGGTGATAACAATACCAACGACTACAATGATAATACCAACGACTACAATAACGGTACGTATCTCCTCATCACACTACACGGCCATCACAACATAAGCAAAAGGAGACTATAACTAAAACACCGGACAATGCATGGATAAGGACACATTGTGGAGTAAGTATGTCCTCTTTGTGTAATAGTTCACACCAAGTTAACGGGACAGAACAATTACGAAAGAGAAAATGACGAGAAAAAGTATTTGACGCTGATAAAGAACATTCATCCCGTCAATTTAAGGTCCTCGGAGTTTGCAATTTAATCTAGGAGGATGGAGGGTACCATGGACCTGCTATTTTCCTCCTCCTCATCCTCCTCATTCTCCTTTCCCTCCTCCTCCTCCTCCTTCTCCTTCCCCACCTCCTCCTCCTTCTCCTTTCCCTCCTCCTCCTCCTCCTCATTCTCCTTCCCCTCCTCCTCCTCCTCCTCCTCCTTCTCCTTTCCCTCCTCCTCCTCCTCCTCCTCATTCTCCTTCCCCTCCTCCTCCTCCTCCTCCTCCTTCTCCTTTCCCTCCTCCTCCTCCTCCTCCTCATTCTCCTTTCCCTCCTCCTCCTCCTCCTCCTCCTCCTCCTCCTCCTCCTCCTCCTCCTCCTCCTCCTCTTCTTCCCCTTCCTCCTCCCGCTACGCGCATGCTCTAGGATCTTCATGGAATACGAATATTTCACTTGACAAATTCTCAAAGTCAAGTAAGATTATATGTCTCAAAGGCATGTAAGGTTGCATACACAGAATGTTCGTCAAAAATTCATTCAGAGTAAAAAAGGCAAAGATAATGATGAAAAAGGCCTGAAAGTAACATAAAATTAAGTTATCTCTGAGAAAAAAGCTGAAAGTTTGGGAGAAGATGCGCCGTGTAAATGGGGTGAGAGGAGGAAGAGAGGAGCAGAAGGAAGAAGAAGAGGAGGAGAGGAAGAACAGAAATCAAAAAGAGAAAGAGAAAGAGAAAGAAGAGAGAATGAGGAAAAGGAGGAAGGAAGAAGAGGAAGAGAGGAAGAACAGAAATCAAAAAGAGATAAAGAAAGAGAAAGAAGAGAGGAGGAAGAAAAGGAGGAAGGAAGAAGAAGAGAAGTAGGAGAGGAAGAACAGAAATAAAAAAGAGAAAGAGAAAGAGAAAGAAGAGAGAAGGAGGAAGAGAGGAGCAGAAAGAAGAAGAAGAGGAGGAGAGGAAGAACAGAAATCAAAAAGAGAAAGAAAAAGAGAAAGAAGAGAGGAGGAAGAAAAGGAGGAAGGAAGAAGAAGAGGAGTAGGAGAGGAAGAACAGAAATAAAAAAGAGAATGAGAAAGAAGAGACAAGGAGGAAGAGAGGAGCAGAAGGAAGAAGAAGAGGAGGAGAGGAAGAACAGAAACCAAAAAGAGAAAGAGAAAGAGAAAGAAGAGAGGAGGAGGAAAAGGAGGAAGGAAGAAGAAGAGGAGGAGAGGAAGAATAGGAATTTGTAAAGAGGAGGAGAATGAAGAGAGGAAGAGGAAAAGGAGGAAGGAAGAAGAGAAAGAGGAGATGGAAAAGGAAAAAGAAGGAAAATGAGGAGAAAGGATAGGGAAAAGAATGGGAGGAGGGGGGGAAGAAGAGGAGGAGGAGGAGAAGTAAGAGGAAGAACAAAAGAAGTAGAAGGAGTATGAGGAGGAATAGGAAGAGGAGAAGGAGAAAGAAGAGGAAAAGGAGAAGGAAGAGGAGAAGGAGAAAGAAGAGGAAAAGGAGAAGGAAGAGAAGAAGGAGAAAGAAGAGGAAAAGGAGAAGGAAGAGGAGAAGGAGAAAGAAGAAGAAAAGGAGAAGGAAGAGGAGAAGGAGAAAGAAGAGGAAAAGGAGAAGGAAGAGGAGAAGAAGAAAGAAGAAGAAAAGGAGAAGGAAGAGGAGAAGGAGAAAGAAGAGGAAAAGGAGAAGGAAGAGGAGAAGGAGAAAGAAGAGGAAAAGGAGAAGGAAGAGGAGAAGGAGAAAGAAGAGGAAAAGGAGAAGGAAGAGGAGAAGGAGAAAGAAGAGGAAAAGGAGAAGGAAGAGGAGAAGGAGAAAGAAGAGGAAAAGGAGAAGGAAGAGGAGAAGGAGAAAGAAGAGGAAAAGGAGAAGGAAGAGGAGAAGGAGAAAGAAGAGGAAAAGGAGAAGGAAGAGGAGAAGGAAGAGGACAAGGAGAAAGAAAACGAAGAGGAGAAGGAAGAGGAAAAGGAGAAGGAATAGGAGAATGAGAAAGAAGATGAAAAGGAGAAGGAAGAAGAGAAGGAGAAAGAAGAGGAAAAGGAGAAGGAAGAGGAGAAGGAGAAAGAAGAGGAAAAGGAGAAGGAAGAAGAGAGGGGGAACGAGAACGTCATTATCTTTGGTAGTCGAAGGGATCATCTTTTGCAGCCCCAGACATTATCTTTGGAAACTGATAATTTGTTGTTTCCGGGAAGATCTAGCCTTTGCAATCGTGTCGTGATGATCATGAGAGATTTCAATATTGCTGAAATGCACTGGGCATCATTAGAACATGGCTGTGTAGGAAATTACTTAATAAACTTTCTCGGGAACGATCATCTAATCCAACATTTAAAAGAGCCCACAAGGCATAGAAAAAGTAAATGAATCACTAATCTCTAGCCGCGAAATTATATCTGATGCAGAAGTTGTTGAAAACCTTACATATATTGATCACAATATACTCGAGCTACTAAATAGTTTTGTAATTGAAATTTGCTTATCTATTGCCTTCTTTTCAGTTTTTATTTTTCATATAAGAATACTGCGTGACTCTGGCGTGCAGGAATGGTACTATAATCACTAAAATATTGACTACAGAGTGAAGAAGAAAAAAATAGAGAAATGAGGATGAAGAAAAGAGAGAAGTAAGAAAAAATGGGAAAATAAGAGGAAAAGGAAAAGGAGAATGACAAGGAGAAGGAGTAGTAGGAGGAGAAAGATGAGGAGGAGGAAGAGTAGGAGGAGGATGAGGAAGAGGAGAAAGAGAAGGACGAGGAGAAAGAGGAGCAGAAGGAGGAAGAGGACGAGGACGAGGAAGAAGAGAAGGAGGAGGAAAAGTAGGAAGAGAAGGAGGAGAAGAAGGAGCAGGAGTAGAAACAGGACGAGGACGAGGAAGAAGAGGTGGAGGAGGAGAAGGAAGAGGAGGAAGAGAAGAAACAAGAGGAGGAGGAGGAATTGGAGGAGGAAGAGAAGGAGGAGGAGAAGGAGGATTAGTATTTTATTATGTAGCCGACAAATCACCGTTAATAAGAATATTGCACCGCTATCGAGAACCATCTTGGGATCATGGATCTCGGTGGGAAGTCTGGGTCAGCTAGTGAATCACGAGGTACATATTTATCCAAGCGAATGACAAGGAGGAGAAGTAGGAGGAGGAAGAGGAGGAGGAGGAGGAGGAAGAGTAGGAGGAAGAAGAAGAGGAATGCTGGAGCGTTGGCTATCATGGACAGTAGTTTACCAGCGCTTCTATTATTTTGGACAATCATGCGTCTACATGGAATGAAATTGCTTTCCTTTGGAAACAAAGTTCAACTCTTGATGGAAGATATGAAAGCAGATAGGTTTTTATTCTTTTAAGATTATATGTAATGAAATTGTTGTCTAAGGAGGAAGATGAAAAAGTAGAAGGCTATTTACTAGGGATTACATAGATAGGGTATTCAACTGAATTGTTTTATATCGTAACAGTAACACCAAAAAGGTAGATGTGGAAGCCTCTATTGGTCATACGAAGGCTATAGAAGAGGTGCAAAGGTAATATGGGAGAAGCAGAAAAAGAAAGAAAAAGAGAAGTAGGAGGATGAGAAGGAAGAAGAGTGGGGGGGAGACAAGGAGGATGAGGGAAGGAAGGAAAGGAAAGAATAGAATGAAAAAAAAGAGATGAAGAACAAGAAGGAAAGTAGAAGGAAGAGAGGGAAGAGCAGGAAGAGGAAAAAGTGGAAAAAGAGGAGATGGAAAAGGAAATGGAATGGGAAGAAGAAAAGGTGTGAGGGGAAGAATAAGTGGAAAGGAAAAATGTGGGGAAAAAGGAGAAAATATGGAAGAAGAAGAAGAAGAAGAAGAAGAAGAAGAAGAAGAAGAAGAAGAAGAAGAAGAAGAAGAAGAAGAAGAAGAAGAAGAAGAAGAAGAAGAAGAAAAAGAAGAAGAAGAAGAAGAAGATGAAGAAGAAGAAGAAGAAGAAGAAGAAGAAGAAGAAGAAGAAGAAGAAGAAGAAGAAGAAGAAGAAGAAGAAGAAGAAGAAGAAGAAGAAGAAGAAGAAGAAGAGACGCAGTAAGAGCATATGGGGAAGCCAGAAAAGTCGTATAAGAAAGAGGTAGAAGCGGTGGTGGGGGAAAGTTCTAGAAGGAATAGGAAGAGACGAAGGCAGAAAAGCTATATGAGAAAGAGGAGTAGGTAAAAGGAAGAAAAGATGTCGGAGGAGGATTAAGAGGTGGAGTAGGAGGAGTAAGAGGTGGGGCAGGAGGAGGTGGAGAAGGAGGAGGAGGAGGAGATGGAGAAGGAGGAGGAGGAGGGAGAGAACGTGGCCAGGCGCCAGTGACGTGGCGGAAGTTGGCACCAAACAATGAACAACTGTTTCTTGGGCGTCTGCAACTTCTGAATAGACTGTCACGCTCAACTAACCATCACAGGAGTAGGGGGGGGGGGCTTAGGGGGACAATTATCTCTCTCTCTCTCTCTCTCTCTCTCTCTCTCTTCTCTCTAGACGGCCCGCTAGATGAACCTTTAGAGATGTATATAGGCAGCGTAAGCCTACTTACCTGTATAATTTTCTCTCTGAGGAAGACTATCTAAATGTTAGACACACACACACACACACACACACACACACACACACACACACACACACACACACACACACACACACACCTCTCATGGCGCTGTGGTTAGAGCTCTGGCCTGCCACTACGGAGGTCCGGGTTCGACTCTCGCCCGGGGCTGAAATAATATCAGTATCGCAGCGCTGAGGGGTGTTACTCCAACTCTCGTGGGCGGGGAGTTGGGGGTGTGTGTGTGTGTGCAAGGTCATAGCATTACCCATAGATCGGACCTACGAGCTCTGAGCTCTCTTCCAGGAGGGAAATAGCTGTCGATCACGAGTCCAACACGTGATCCAAAGACCAAGTGAATACACACACACACACACACACACACACATACACACACACGCACACATACACACACACGCACACACGCACACACACACACACACACACACACACACACACACACACACACACACACAAATACGTCGATGACTGCACAGTTGGCATTCCCATCAACACCAGGCAGCCTGACTTTTCCTCACTACAAAACATCCTAGACAACCTTAAAGCGTGGACTGAGAGCAGCAATGTGACAGTTAACCACAGCAAGACCGTGGTCATGCACATTTGTACATCCAAGCAGGCGGTGGCACCACCTCAACTGTCATTAGGAACCCATTCCCTTCAGGTGGTCTAGTCCGCCAAGCTACTTGGCATCACAATAGACGACCACCTTAACTGGAACCAGCACATCAACAAAATCATCAGGACAGCCTCTTACAAACTCTTCATGCTGCGCAGATTGAAGTCCCTTGGTACCCCATCACCAGATCTAAAGGGAGTCTACACCACCTTCGTTCTCCCCACCCTCATGTACGCCTCCCCAGCCTGGTCATCATCACTCAACATCACACAGAGGAGCAAATTAGAGAAAAATACAAAGAAGAGCGTGCAGAATTATCTTGGGTAGTCAGTATGAAGGATACGAACACGCCCTCACCACCCTCAGCCTGCCAAGATTGTCCGACAAACACAGTGAGGCACTGAATAAGTTTGGACAGGACCTAATGCTCCACCCACGTCACCGTCACTTCCTCCCACCTGACACCACAACCACCCGCCATGCAACTCGGCATTCTAACAAAATCAAACCCATTAGAGCACCGAGGACTGACCGATACAAGAACAGTGCTATTCCATCCATTGTCCGCACAATAAACTCATTATAAATTTTAGACTAAGCATATCACTCTTATAATTACCATATTACTCATAAAAGTACTCAATTGTATTATTGTCAGTGTATCACTGCTATCTCAATAAACCTATTATTATTATTATTATTATTATTATTATTACACACACACACACACACACACACACACACACACACACACACACACACACAGATATATATATAAATTACATGTATGAAAGTGTGGAATATTATATGAATTTCTTCGCAGATGACGCAAAAATATTAAAGAAAGTAAGTACATAGGAAGATTGTGAATCATTACAGATAGATCTAGATAAAATCTGGAAATGGAGTCAAAAGTGGGAAGTGAACTATAACATCAAGAAGTGTAGTATAATGGAGTTTGGAAAAAGTAAAAATAGAATATCGAGAAATTATAAAATTAGTGAAGAAGAAGTAAAAAAAATGAGCTCGGAAAGAGACCTCGGAGTAATAATCAGCAAAGACATGTCACCAGACAAACATATCAACAAAATAGTCGGAGAAACCTTCAACCTACTAAGGTCGATGAAAGTGGCATTTGACTATTTGGATGAAGAAACGATTAAGAAAATATTTGTTACAATGATAACACCAAAATTGGAGTACGCTGCAACACTATAGACACCCAATACTAAAAAGAATATAAAGAAATTAGAAAGAATACAAATATCAACGACAAAGATGGCACCAACACTCTCCAAATTGACATACGAACAAAGATTGTCCAAACTGGAACTACAAACTCTAAAACAAAGAAGAGAAAGAGGAGATCTACTGACTATTTATGGAATCATGAAAGGAATGGAAATCCTAGATAGAAATGATTTATTAAAGTGGAACAACAGAAGAACAAAGGGACATGAAAAGGAATTAAAAAAGGATACTTATAGAAAAGATCTGAGAAAGAATAGCTTCCCACACAGAGTGGTGGATACCTGGAATAAATTACGTAAGGTAAATATGTGAAAACACTATTCAAGAATTTAGGAACAAACTTGATTCTGAAAGATACAAAGACGGGTCACCACGAGCATAGCTCCCTTCCCGTAGAATACAACTAGGTAAATACAACTAGGTAAATACAACTAGGTAAATACAACACACACACACACACACACACACACACACACACACACACACACACACACACAAACACACACACACACACACACACACGCACACACACACACACAAACACACACACACACACACACACACACACACACACACACACACACACACACACACACACACACACACACACACACACACACACACACACACACACACACACACACACACACACACACAGACAGACACACACACATACACACATGCACCCACACACACACACACACACACACACACACACACACACACACACACACACACACACACACACACACACACGCACGCACACACACACACACACATATGTATATGTATATATATATACATATATATATGTGTGTGTGTGTGTGTGTATATATATATATATATGTATGTATATTGTATATACATATATATATATATATATATATATTAAAGAATGGAAGACAAACGAGTGGAAGGGCGGTGAGCTAAACACAGAGAACAGTTGGAGTTTTATTCACTGACGTTTCGTCCTTACCAGAGCATTCTCAAATCAGTGAATAAAACTCCAGAGTTTCTCTGTGTATAACTATATATATATATATATATATATATATATATATATATAAATACATATATACATACATATATATATATATAAATATACATATTCACATATAATATATACACATATACTTATACATATAAATGAAGAAATGTTGGGTTTTCATATAGAAGAAAATGACTAACAAAAGTGTGGTGAGATTATCAAAACAGCAGATAGTTTTAATTGGCTGATTAGCTTCTCCTGCACCAAATAACAATGGATTTGATAAGAGGTACAACTAGTTTTATAATTCTTTTGTCTCCACTCACTTCATATTTTCCAGACTTTTCTGAAGCTCTCTCATTCTCTTGAAAGACTGGAAACCAATATAAAGTTGAGTTCCGGCTTTGTCTTTTGATGTGAAAACAATACCCGTTGATCCATGAAATTGTTCAGAACTTTTTCAAATATTTGTAAAATACACTTCTGAATGATTCCATGACCTGTAAGATTTCATGAGGAATTGAGCTGACGGTAGTCGTAGATCGAGTTCTATAAATCAAAACACCACTATGGTTGTGCACTTTGATTTATTCTTTAGATTACTCCGCTTGAGGAACATTTTAGGTTGGTAAGGTTCAAGTACACCTTAGTCTTTGCCAGTGGTGGGCGTTACGATAAGTAAAGCGATAACATCGCTTTAACCGTAAAAATTATCGCTTATATTTATCGCTTTCAAATTTCCCGCGATAAATCCAGCGATAAAGTAGAAGACGAAAAACCGTTACGGCGGGAGGTTACAGGCTCATTGTTACGCGGCAAACAGATATGGTGTTTTAAGTGTAAAAAAAGAGTTTTTTAAATGGATAAGTAGCAAAAATTGAGTATTTTTGTATTCATCGCAGGATTTGTCGTTTATCGCTTATCGCTTTAAGGTATCTTGAAAATTTATCGCTTTATCGTTATAGGACTAATTTATCGCTTTACATTATCGCTTTATCGCAAAATTTATCGCTGCCCATTACTGGTCTTTGCTTTTTTATTTTTTATTGCCATATATACTGCTACTAGGACATAAGAATGTTGAGAGAAATGTTTGACACCAAGTTTGACTTCAAAGCTAACTAATGTCCATCACGGGATACATTTATTATTTAGAGTAACTTTAATGGGGTTAATGACACCAAAAACACTAGCTATGATATATGTGCTGTTCTCATAGTATTTGATGTGTTGTTGGAAATATTCTTATGTATATTATCGCACGAAAAAAGTGGAATCATAGAAATGGCAAAGGAAATGTTTAAGGAGGGTAGCAGAACGGAGAAATAGAAGACGTTAAAAGTGATCAGCATTATTTTCCTAGTAGAAATTATTCCCTATCATGAAAGAATGTTGAATGATTCTGGTCTGTAGGGATGTCACCAAAGTTAGAGAAAAATCGACTGCGTAAAGCATGAAGTCAATATCTCATCCGTGGTGGTAGAAGAGTTGATTAAAACTCACAGTACCATTCTACTACTACTACTACTACTACTAAAAAAAAAAAAAAAAAAAAAAAAAAAAAAAAAAAAAAAAAAAAAAAAAAAAAAAAAAAAAAAAAAAAAAAAAAAAAAAAAAAAAAAAAAGTCTGTTACAGTTGTCGTAAAGCCCTCGCATTTCTTAATCTTTTACATACTAAAGAGGAGCCACACAACCACATAAAATTGCCTAGCGGGAACCCGGCTAAAAGTTTAAGTGCCACTCAACAAGAAATGTGTTAAGCCCTTGAATCTTGCTAAACACTTTCCAAGATTTCGTTTTGATCTAGATCCAAATATATCTTAGTGAAGAGGAACTCTAGGAATATAGGTTTGTTTGTAGTCTACACTGGGTATGGAGGCGTTGAGACAAAGTTGTGGTTTGTTTTTGTTTGCTTGTTTTTGTGTGTTTGTGTTTTTTTTTTTTTTAATCTCTCCGTCTAGACTGAAAAGCCTCTCAAATCATTTCAGGAAGAAAACACTGGCGGCTGCCAATTGTGCTATTTACATATATATTTACATGGTGGCTGTTGCCAAAAGAGAAATATATATATATATAATTCATTATCTACTATTTATTGCTTTATCTACTTCTACAATGTACAATACTGTACATGAACTGAGTATTCAGGCATAGGTTTTATATATATATATATATATATATATATATATATACAAGCATGTAACATATATAAAAAATTATATCGATCGTATGACGACTTGCATTTGGCAATGTCGAACGCAGGTGTCCTCCTGCGCTCGGCCGAATGACCACGGTAAGATCCGATACAATAGGAAGTCTCTCGGGAGTTCTCTGGTGAGGTCATGATCTGACATCAATCAATCAATCAATCAATCAAATTAGCCATCCCGAGTCCACTGATGAACAAAGGCCTCCTTCATAGCATTCGATGATTCACACGACAGCCCAACCTCTGCCACGTCACTCCTGCGAACTTCTCTATCTCGTCTCTCCACCTTCTGTCTGGTCTCCCTCTTCCACGCTTCCTATCTCACGGCGTCCACTCAGTAACACACTTGCTCCATCGCTCATCAGTCGTTCGCATTAACTTACCTGCCCAATTCCACTTCCTCTCTTTTACCGCCTCCACAATGTCTTTCACTCTAGTCTGCTCTCTCACCCAACTTGCTCTCTTTCGGTCTATCAGCGTTATTCCCATCATTGATCTCTCCATTCTCCTGTGTGCAGTTTTGTTTCCATCGCCTTCGTTAGTTTCCAAGTCCCACACCCGTAGATTATTGCCGGTAGAATGCATTGATTGTAAACTTTACGTTTCAAACATAAAGGTAGAGAGCCTCTCAGGATTTTATTATACTTACCAAACACTTTCCAACCAATTGTAATACGTCTTTTTATTTCATTATCATGAGCTTTCGTCACTTTCACCATCTGGTCTAAATAATCATACTCTGACGTGCTGTAACTAAAATGCGTGCGTGAATGCGTGTGCACGTTGGACATCTAAGGGAATGAATATTTCCTTCAATCATCTTACAACAGGGGAAATAAACCTTCATCTAAACGAGATTGTTTGTAATTAACATGAGTTAAATTTATAACGAAACTTTTATACGAAATAATTAAAGCAGAAGCCTTCCCTAGCGTTGTGTTAGCGCTTACACTATCAACTTTAGTTTCAGGAACATAAAGCCTAAAGAATTACAGTGACTCTTTGTATTAACCTTTGTTCATTCTTTAATGTATGTCCAACAGGGATATCACATACTAGCGTCCTATAAGTGTCATTATTTTTTGAGAATGTTAGAAGTATTCATATGTGATCACAAAGGGTGACTGGGGTGGTTGGGTTCTTTGTTGTTGTAACAATAAAAAAGGAAGAAATAGCATCAGATGATTAAAATAATCTTTTATCATATTTATTTTCAAAACTACGACTTAACGAAAAAAATACACGATATGGATGAGTTGTCAATTTAAAATCACGCTAATACTCTACATTTATTTATTTATCTTCAATTTGCTGGAGTATGCAATGAAGGCTCTGATTTGATCCATAACGGTTCTTGGTAACTGCCACCTGTGTATATTTCCGTTTGCACAGGTAGGTTATTGAAACCCTTTAAAAACAATATATTTTTCCTATGTATAAGAGTTTCGCACAAGGTCGTGTTGAAGTGATACGGACTGTACGCTGGTCGGCGCTCAGGTAGGTACAAGGGTTGACCATTTGTGACATACATCATTTGATGTTGAGTTTGCAAGCGCAGTCAGTCAATGTTCCGACCGACCCTTATAGTTGCCACACAGTGGTATTGTTATAAAGTATTACATTGTAATACAATAGAGGATACACTTGTCCTAGCTTCCTGAGTGTTGAGGGTAAAGCTGTTAAATTCAACATAAATACCTCGTGTTGGAAACTCGTCAAATCTCCAAATCCTTCACCAAGGCACAGTATTTCGAGAGTTTTATTTTGGCGAGAGCATTTAGCGGATTATGATTTGGCGAGCGCAAGTTTCATTCACCCGAGGGAATGGGAGGACTAAAACTAGTTTTGTTAAGCCGAACAGAAATCTGACATATTTTACCTGCTTTAATGTGGATAACACCAAGCGATTCTATTTGCCTCAGTGGACGGTAATAAGGTAGTTTGAACAACATAGTATATCATATACATGTATTCAATATTAATTCTGTATGAACCCAGAGCACTAGACATTTCAGTATTTTAATTATATGTTCCCTTTATTTTCCTTAAGGCAATTCTATCAGCCGTGGATGGCATCTTGCTATCTAGATGCATGTGAAAAATTTAGATTTATGCCATTGTCACACATATGCAACTCAGGGACGTTCGACGAGGTTGATTACCTCATCATTACAGGCGAATATTGAATAAGGTGAAAGAAGGAGAATAACTAATGTTAGTACTGTATGGATTATACGTTAATAAAGGTTTATTGTATAAATATGTACAGCTATACATTGACATACAATGCGGGCAACAGCCCGCCAGTGGGTGGAAGGTGAGGGCTTAGGGAGGTCAGCGAGGGGGGGGGGGGCGCCGCCCTGAGCACCCCAAGCATTACGTCCATGGGCGTGTGGCGGACAAGGAGGGCAGCTCTCGTTGCCCGACTGCTGAGGAGGCTGCCTTCTGCAGGGTGGGCGGGGGTCTGCGGCGCTGGTCGGAGGGCCTCCGTGGCCGGGCAGGACAGTAGGTAGTGCAGCAGTGGGTGGCGGCTATGCCTACCGCAGTGATCGCACTGTTGCCCTTGGAAGCCGTCATACAGCTCCTCCCTGGTGCAGTAGCCCAGCCTAACTCTTTGCAACAGTACGCCGTCTGCCCTGGGCTGTTGATGGAAGGCGCTCAACGTCTGATAGTCGGTGGTGGCGGCGTACCAAGCAGCTAGTCTTTTTGCTCCTTCTAACTGCCGGTGAGTCTGGTGGGCGCGGTGGGCTGCGGCACGCCTGGCTCGTCCCTTCACGTACGACAGACTAGGTGGCACGTGCCTGGTCACGTGGGGAGCGCCAGCGGCTCTTTTTGCAGCAACGTCGGCGGACTCATTGCCTCGCACGCCCACGTGGCTGGGCATCCAGTGCAGCCTTACCCGACGTCCCTGTGCGGCGAGGCTCTGCAGGCTGCCCAGGATGGCGGTGACGAGTCCCACGTTGTCGCCGGGGCACGGCTGCTGGAGGACCTGCCACGCCGTCATGGAGTCTGTAAGTAGGACCACAGTAGCCTCCTGGCGGTTCTGGGCGTGCTCCAGGGCCAGGTGGATGGCCATAAGCTCTGTCTGCAGGGTGGAGCAGTAATCCGGCGTCCTCTCGAGCAGTTCGGTCCCAACGGTGATGGCAGCGGCGCCCGTCCTGCTACACTCGGGGTCGACTGAGCCGTCGGTGTAGTATATGGCACCGCCCGGCTCAGACACCTGCGCCACCGCCATGAGGGTGTGACGCCGCAGCTCCTCGGTGATGCAGAGCGCCTTGCTGGCCGGTAGCCGGGTGGATCATACCGCCCGTCCGCCATTAAATACATAATACAGGGACAATAAATACGCGTTTTGTAAAGCGTATGCAAATAAAATTATATATAAATACATTTAACAATATAACAGTCATCCTCATATGAGATACAATATTTGAAACATACTCTATAATCTATAATAGACATATATAATAATTTTGATAAAGATTAACAATTTTATGTACAGTTGATGCTATGTACATTTAGGGGACACTGCAGCAGTTGTGGCGTGTTACCACAGGTTCGTTTGAGTAGAAACGACTTGGTTTGCAATCTTTCATTTTTCGAATCTCCAAATGTCAAATCACCTTTACGTCATTTATTGAGAAAGTGAATGACGAACTAAGAGAAGATAAATTTAAGTGAAAATTAGGCACATTGTTGATTTGTACTTAGGGAAGTCTAGAATACTGTAAGCAAAGTCGCCTTCCAGCTTTCCAAATTTGCTACATTTGATGAGAATCTTAGAAAGTGTGACAGACACTTAAACCTATTAACTCAATTCACATATTTAAACTCTGCTACCATTTGATTTTACTCTGTTGATAGTAGTTCCTTTACCTTTTTGAGGTTAACATATTCTTCATGTTTTCTATCAGGCGAACTTGAGCGTCAAAATGAAAAACAAAAATTCTAAATTTTCTTATGAATAAGAGCAATCGATTGTTAGCCTGAAGACATTGTTAACATAAAGTCAATACTAATTATCAGTATTAAAAAGTTCAATCATACACTGAACATTACAAAAATTACACTACAGTATTATACTGAAAATAAACACATGTATTTGTGAGCTGGTATCGTGGGGCACAGGATCTTTTACAGTGAAGATCCAAGACTATAACTATAACTAAACTATAACTACACAGTTTTCTAGTAAAAGTGGCATTCTTGTGCTACCATTGTGTGTATATATATATATATATATATATATATATATATATATATATATATAGCCGCGGTCCCAGAATGCCTGGTGTTAATCAAATCACTTGGTGACAGCCAGATGAATATATATAAAAAACTTCTATCGTTTACGGATTAAGCACTGATCAAAGATCACCCAACCATAATAATGGTTCTTGGTATTTTCCATGCGGCTGCAGTCTGGCACTTTATCAATACAGGAATATCTCTTCAAACTGATGATGAGGACTATTTTGCATATACTTAACTCAAGGGTTTACACAAATTCATAGACATAATAAGACAAAAGTTTATGTTTAGTTCTTATACAATTACGTAAATATAATTTGTGTTTATTTACTCTATATTTTTCAGCATTATGCAAAAAAAATTAGAGATTTTGATAGATTCTCTAAGTGTTATTACCAAGATGTACCTTAGATGTGGGACCACTTTATGAATTTTTCTTTTATATTCTAATTAAAACCAGACTTTTTCAGTAGTAGAGAAGTCAAACTTATGTCATTCCTATCTCTACTGAAGGGCATTTGTTCACTCTGATTAATACCAGATGACCTCCTCGTCTGTGTAACATAAGATTCCATGGCAAACAAAATAGTAAGATTGGATGCTTAATCCTCATTTACATGGTTTTAAGTGATTGATTGTGACATTCGTTGACATAATAGGTGACATCAAACCGTAGTCTTTGTACTCACGAGTCAAGATCAAAGCCAGACAAGCCACAGTAGAATAACATGACACGAGTTTCGAATGCACAGAAATTACCATATTTTGCCTTTGAATACAATGCCACCCATCAATGGTGCTGAATGTTTAATGTCTGTTGATTTGTTGTTTATTTTTCATTGCTGATTTTTTCTCTCTTTCCTCTTCTATCTTTATTTATATGATTTGTTTGTGGATTGTTACTTATTTATTTATTTATCTGTACATTTATTCATTTATCCATCTGTTTATGTATTCATTTGTATATTATTTATTTTTCATTCTTCAATTTTTTACCTATTCATATATTTCTTTACCGTTTGTTCATTTCTTATTTAGATATCTACTCGTTTATTGATGTAATTTTATTTTTATCTATGAATATATTCATCTCATTTATTTGATTATTTATCTATCTAGTTATTTGTCTATCTATTCATATATATATATATATATATATATATATATATATATATATAAATATATATATATATACATACATATTTATATGCATGAGAAATCACAAACTCGTGATTCTGAATATGCGGGAAAACTACCACGGAAAAAGATAAACTGATGACCAAGTGCTTTCGTCTATTCATGTACTCTGAGGATGTCTGAATAGACGAAAGTAATTGGTCATCAGTTTATCTTTTTCCTTCGTGGTTTTTCAGCATATATTTATATATATATATATATATATATATATATATATATATATATGTATATATACATATATATAAATATATATATATATATATATATATCTATTTGTTTTATATCTCTCTTTTTGCTTATCTATTTATATATTTCTTATCTACTTATTTGTTTATTTTTGTTGTTTAATTAAGCAGTTAATTACTCATGTGTGTATATTTTGTTTAAATCACTCTTTGATGTATTAATGTTGCTCAAATGCGGTAACTGTACTCGCTTGCTCTCAATTACAAAATGATCGATAAGAATGCTCTTGGAAACATGTAGCCTGAAGCACAGACGTTATATAAAAATATTGCACCCGAGTTACTTGAATAAATGTACATTTAAGTCATAGATAGTGACTAAGAATAAAGACCTAATCGTCCTGTTATGAACATTTTATATCTGACGGAAGCAATCAGTGAAATAGAGCATTTATGATTTTCCATATATATATATATATTTGTATATATATATTTATATGCATATATATATATATATATGTATGTATATATATATATATGTGTGTATATATATATATATATATATATATTTATATATATATATATATGTGTGTGTGTGTGTGTGTGTGTGTGTGTGTGTGTGTGTGTGTGAGTGTGTGTGTGTACAGTATATATATATATATATATATATATATATGTATATCTATATGTGTGTACATATATATATATATATATACATATATATATATATATATATATGTATATTTATATGTGTGTACATATATATGTATATATTAATTTTCAATTTAATTTTGCCAGATCTGCATATCAGGCCTACATTACCAGCGACACCTTTATTTATTGACTATCTTAAATTCTTCTTCATTTTGATGAATATTTTTACAGTTTTCTAGTCAACACTAGCTGGTTTTATTCAGCTGAAGACAGGGCCCCACAATGAATAAGCTGATGCCATTTCAATGATAGAGGAACCGACAGAATAAAACTTATCCATAAACTGGACAGGAAAATTTTAATCTTAATAACAGATAAATAAATTAATGACATTTCTTTTCAACCCTGCTCTTAATACGCAGTCACATTACAAAAGTCAACACCACAAGAAACGCATTTCAAATTTCGCGCCATTCAGAACTCAGTTGATGACGTCATTCCTAGAACGACCGTCGGGGCGCGCTGTTAAGATTTTTTTCTTGCCCCTTCGAAATAGAATGCAAATAAATAAACTATCGTATTTTGTTACAAGTGGTATTGTCTGTTTGGGTAATTAATACATATGAACAAAACAACTGAAAGGCACGGAGTTTTACCGTCAACTTACCGGTTCCTCTTTAACACCTTCAAACCTCCTCCTCTTCAGACATGCATTTTGTTTCATGCAGGTCCGCCTGAAAGTTTTATAGATACTTAGGTATAACAAGAAGTTTATAATTAAGAATCTAATTTTATCGTCCCCGCATCTCTAACAAAGAACAAGAAAAGAAAAAAAGAGAGAAAAAAATTGTGTTAGAAAAAATGTGAAAGGAGGAGGAAGTCTGCAAAATCTTAAGACGTTGCTCGCCGCGGGGGCGTCTGTGTCCTTCCATTAGTGAAATAAGAGGAGAGAGAGAGAGAGAGAGAGAGAGAGAGAGAGAGAGAGAGAGAGAGAGAGAGAGAGAGAGAGAGAGAGAGAGAGAGAGAGAGAGAGAGAGAGAGAGAGAGAGAGAGAGAGAGAGAGAGAGAGAGAGAGAGAGAGAGAGAGAGAGAGAGAGAGAGAGAGAGAGAGAGAGAGAGAGAGAGAGAGAGAGAGAGAGAGAGAGATTTTGATTTGATAATTTTATTACGCCTAATGGCGGCAAGCAATTTACAAACTGAAGCAGTTACAGTGATGAATGTCGCACAGGACATTGTGGAATATAAATAAATCAAAAGTCACATAACATATACAATACAATATACTATTTATATAATCCTTATGTAATTGTGATAATACTTAATTACATAATTATACGGTGCACCACCAAGATACAATACTAGTATGATATATGCATTGGAATTTGCATAGTTAGTAAAAATGCTTTGCTCAGTGGCGGTAAATAAAATATAAACTTATTGAGTTACAGAAAGAAACGTGTTGCGTGGGACATAGTAGAATTCAAATTGATTAACAACCACCAAAATATGGATATCTCATTAGTAGTACATCTAAATTTTCATTCTGTAAGAGATATTTACAAACATATATTAGATCTTGTCCCTGTGGTAGTAAGTCTTTTACTGTGGGACATGCGAGACAATAATGTTCGAGTGTGTTGGCCTTGGCGAGGTGACACAGCTTGCAGGTAGAGTAGTGAGACACATCCTCAGTCTGGCAGACCTGCCACACTGGTCGGTAACCCAGCCGGAGTCTAGCACTCACTATATTGTGTCTACGGACCAGTAGTCCGTGTCGACGATATTTGTGTGAGGTGTCAATGAAGTTATCATAGTGCTGTATGGAGACACTGTGAGCTCGCTCGGCGTTTCTACGATTCGCTGTTAGGGTATGCATGGCTGAACACAGGATAGTTTTGTAATGACGTAAGGAGGGCGGGGTACGTATCACTGGTAATTCGAGATCACACGCAAGAGAGAGAGAGAGAGAGAGAGAGAGAGAGAGAGAGAGAGAGAGAGAGAGAGAGAGAGAGAGAGAGAGAGAGAGAGAGAGAGAGAGAGAGAGAGAGAGAGAGAGAGAGAGAGAGAGGGGGGACCAAGAAAATGCGTTGGAATAATTATGCCGCTCTGCGCCCAGACATAGACAAACACACGTTGGAAAAACACCTCCGGAGCGCATCTTACAAACACAAAAATGCGACATGCGTGATGCAGGTATTGTACTTGTATTTCATCGCCGACAATTCATCAGCGGTTCTATACTTGAAGATAATACCGCGCCCACAGGCACTGTGCCTATAGAATATGGTGTATATATGTGAGTTTAAGTAGAGTAAGGTAAATGTGAGCAGGATATCTTTAGAATGCGGGAATGTTGAGGTGTTGCGTTAGGTGAGTGTGGCATGATGGGAGGTGGGTATGTCCTTTGAAGGAAAGTGTAGACAGAAGAACATGGTACCGATTCTCAAAGGATTTATAAAGGATTACAAGAGGAGAGCATGCCGACAGGAGACCTTTTGGTACATAACTAAGTCGGATGCGGAAAAATTAGATAAATGAACAAATAAATAAAGAAGTAAATAAATGAATAAGATAAATAGATAATGATAAATAATATACAAACAAAAATAACAATAATTTATAATAAATAATACATAGATAAATAACAAAAAATAAACAGGTAGATGATAATAACTGAATAAATATTAAATAAATAAAAAATGGCAAACATTACAGCACATTTCTTAGGTGCTTATTTCTTGTCTGATTTACATTCAGTACGAAAATTTCGTTACTTTTAATGTTGTCAATTCCCTCTAGAATCTTAAAGCCCTGTATCAAATTACACTTGAGTCTACGCTTTTTTAGGGAAGATAGATGCATATGTTTTAGTCGATTTTCGTATGATTTGTTTCTGATATTTGGAATCAGTTTCGTGACTCGTCATTGTACTTTCTCCAATCTGTCAATGTCTTTAATGAGATTCGGTGACCATACGGATACAGCATTTTCCAAATGTGGATGAAATCAATATATATATAGCTTGTTAATGACAGATGAACTTTACAAAAAATCGCACAATCAGTCCTAGCATCTTATTGCTTTCTGTGAGACACACACTGCTTAGATGATTTGAAATCATCACTGATAATTATGCCGAGATCCTTCTCGCTATCCACTATTGTAAAGGACTTTCCAAATAACTTGTAATCGTACTTATTGTTATTTTTACTTATGTGCATAACCTTACATTTACTTGTGTTAAATTTCATTAGCCACTTTTTAGACCATTGCTGTAGTTTATCTAAATATTCTTGCATATCTTATTGATTTAGCTTATAATTTGCTATTACGCACAGTTTTGTGTCATCGGCAAATTTGGAGACCATAGATTTCAGCCCGTGGTCTATATCATCACTAAATACTATGAATAGAAATGAACCAAGAACGAAACCCTGAGGAACTACACTTGTAACATTTTTCGTCTAAAAGTTTTGCCATTTAGAACAACTCTCTGATTACGATTGTTTAACCAATTACTAGTCGAGCTTAAAGGGGTACCATTTATTCCATGTGAAGCTCATTTAGCAACTAGTCTTTCGTGTGGAACGGTATCAAAAGTCTTTTGAAAATCCAGATATATTAAATCTATATTGTTTCTTTTGTCATAATTTGAGACGACCATGTTGTAGAATTCGAGTAGGTTAGTCACGCAGGAATGTTTCCGTTTCATAAGATAAAATATAATGAAATACTTGTTTGAAGAGGAAAGTGGGAAAGGAGGTTATACGTATAGAATGTGAGATATAGTAAGATGAGTACTACAAGGACAGGTAGAAAGGGGAGAGGTTATCGTTGGAAGTGAGATATCCATGGCTGCTACGAGATGGTTCTGTTTTAATAGCGTCATTGTTGTCTCAAATCTTTCGTTATGGTGGTTTCAAAAGAGCTATGGTAAACATAAATTTTAATCATCTTTAGATGGTTTGTTAGGCACTTCTCTCAGCATTTTTTGACGCAACTTTTATAGAGTGGATGGAATGGAGTAGATATCTAGTGCAAGCATTTATGTGGAGACATCAAAAGGGGTCGATGTTACATGCCGTGCTTCCTCGCCAGCTTGTTCGTCGCAAGAAATGCAGACATGAAATGGCACCCAGAAAAATAACACTGCTTTGAAGAGGGGGGGAAATTCGGATGAGCTACAATTGAATTCCATGTATCAACAGGAGGCAGAAATGGAGGGTGGAAGGAATTTTTCGAGTGTTGGGGGAGTCAGAGATGTCTGTGAAAGACAAGGAAGGGGAGTCGAAAGTAAAGTAGGAGGATGAGAGAAATAGGAGGGAAGCTATTATCGAATGATATAAGATTTCTTTTTCTATAATGTATCTAAGAGCTGCACTATTGTCCTGTTCCAATGCAAAACAACCACTGGGCCTGTTCCACCCAAGTGTGTGTTTTGTCTTCAGGCTTTCAGTAATCACCTTTTCCTGTCCCCATCGTCAGGCTCTAAGAAGAACAAATATACCGTTAGTATTGTGTGAGGGAAAGGATACAGAGACTGATTGTACTGTCAGCCACGCACTCATTACCATGCATTCTGTTTTAAAGCACGAGAACCTAACACGCAAGTAGCTAGGAACCAGGAAAGAGAATATACAATTCAAACAATGAATATAGGTTTCGACGCATGTACTCTCTATGCTCCTCCAAAGAAATGATCGTTGTAAGATATTCTTCGTTAGTGCTCCAAGTAAACACTGGAATGTGTTTAGAAAAACACTACATCATTCATACAACTGTTTCGATAAAACTTTTAAATATTTTTGTCGGATCATTTCTGAAACCTAAATGAAGTATGGACATTTTGTAAGTACTTTTTACTACTTCAGATACTTTACAAACCATAATATGATGTTAATCACTACTGTGGCATTCTTTGGAGGTTTCATTCTAGCTAATAGCTAATGCTAGATATACTTATTTCCAAATATAAAATAATATGTTAAGATCATCTTGATTATCCCTTCTGCTTTGTTACTCTTCATTAAAGAATTTATTCTGGTTATGATCAAGCCTACTGTGGCAGATAAGCTCATTAATTACTTCAATATTATCATAATCAACCGCAAATCCTCTTTCATTAACTTTTCCTTTGTCTTTTCCGCATCATCTTTAGTAACATAAATTTCATTCTTATCACACATCGTATGTTCAGTGATTGTTGCTTTTATTGTGCATTATATTCTTTCTTCTGGCTAAACCCAATCCGTTTTATTCAGTAAAGAGTAGGAACCAATACTGATATGTTTTAAGCATATAATCTTGTAGGAACCATTTGTGAGAAGTTTGCATCAATGTGTACAATGATTGTCAAGCTTCTCCGGCCACGAGAAATAGCGTCATTGACCAGCTGTCTCTGAGGAAGGCAGACGGATTCTATTAGTGGGGGCGCATCAGCGTGTCCACGGACAGTATGTCTACTGCCTGAACAATAATCCACAATGTAGTTAAATGAGTGTATGAAACTTTAGGCTGATGAGAGAAAGTTTTATTTTGCTGAGAAATGACTACGAACTAATGAAATTTGCACGATTTGGATCAATCTGTTAATATCAAATTTAAGATAACACAAAAGAGCCGCAAGGTTGTCTTCAATTATAGACGCACTGTTAAATTACTGATCATAATATTAATCAATTACTTGTTCCGATGGAGGGCATATATTACAGGTTTCGTTACGTCTTTTAATCTATTCCATTAAGTTGAAGGGTGATGATATATTAAAGGGAGCCCAGTCATTTGATTATGTTTTCCCACTCGTGTATTATCCTGAGTGAGGCCTATAGGTTTTAGCTAATAGAAAGAGAAAAATACATCAAAGGATCAAGAAGCTTAGACTTACACAATTCTCTATTGAAAAGTGTTGATGAGAGAGGCCAAGAAGGCTTAGAAGAAGATGACAAGGTGTCACCCAAGAGGATCAACAGTCCATAATCTTTTAATTGCAAGTTCTAATCTCCTTGACTTCTCTTCTCATTCTATTTACTCCAGAGAACGACGATGTGACGTCATCGACTCGACGTCATCGATTTGACGTCATCACTGTTTACTTCTATTCCTCTTCCCTCGACTTGACACTGGAAAACAATTATATTAGACAAAATAGAATATCTAACTGACACAACAAGAGCAATACGGGCCACGTTTGGCTCCTTCGTATAAGGTGGAACAATTTATTTTGTTTTATCATAGAGAAAGATTAATCTTTTCCAAATCAGGCAATATGCCTACTTTTCTTTTATTCTGTTTGCAATTGACTATTCTGATTATCTCCAGGGAACCTTTTCAGCGACACTTTTTCATCTATTTGCAAAAAGGGTAAAAGCTCTGGTAAACCATTTTCCATGTAAACAAGTTATTCTTCACTTTTGGCTGTGACAGTCTATAATACTTTTTCTCTTTGATACTTTTTAGTAATCGGCACGTTTAGGTCATTCACGAATAAAGTTGATGACCTGTCTTAAGAAGATTTTACATTTATAAACACTTTCCTCCCTCGTTTGTTTTGCTATTTTGAACAGAAATTATATGTTCTAATGTAAAAAAAAAAAAAAAAAAAAAAAAAAAAATATATATATATATATATATATATATATATATATATACATTTTTTTTTTTTTTTTTAGTTATGGACGTAATTCTAATTAATTGCGATATTTTTCGAACGAAATAAGTGCTCATCTATAAAATCAACATTAAATCGCCAAAACAATTTTCTAAACTACATTTCTTGTTGAAACAAAATCATAAATATGAAATAAATCTAAATGAAATAAGAAAAAAATCGATTGAATAGTTAATAAAATAAATAAATAAAATTAGATCAAATACGATCAAATAAAGCCAAATTAAATAAAATAGAGTGAAATGAAACAAAACAAAAATATAATAAATTAGAAAAACAAAGACAAGATAAAACGAAACAAAATGAAATAATAACAAAGAGAAATAAGATAATGATAGAAAAAAGTCTTAGGTACCAGACATTCCTTCCTCTTCACTACCCTTGGGAGGCGACGTAAAAAGCTTTTCTTCAATTGAATCAAGTCTTCTGTAGGCACCACATGAATACACATCTCGGCTTTTGTTGTCAAATGAATTTTCACACCATCTTCTTGCAGATAAGCTGTTTTTCATAGACTCCGACTGCCACCAGGAAAAACATATATACTGTACATATACACATACATGCATACACACATACGTACAATTGTGTATATATTAATATATGCATGTATTATGTATACATATGTATTAATATATACATATGCACATACACACATCTATTCCTATGCATATGTAAATTTTGAAGTCAATAGCTGTAGGAGCATTGTATAACTTGTATGTTATTCTCTAGATATTCTTGATAGGAGTTCGACTACCACCAGGAAAAACATATATACTGTACATATACACATACATGCATACACACATACGTACAATTGTGTATATTTTAATATATGCATGTATACATATGTATTAATATATACATATGCACATATACACATCTATTCCTATACACATGTAAATTTTGAAGCCAATAGCTGCAGGAGCATTGTATAACTTGTATGTTATTCTCTCAATATTCTTGATAAGAGTTCGATGGTTGGTATTTAGGGTATCTATAAGTTTCCCTAGGTTCATTTCTTGACCCATGATATTTTACGATCTAGTCACTCTTTATCTTCAGAAACTAGTGTTTCGTGTGGAGACAGGAACTAGAATCAGGGCTCAAACTGGAATGAAGACTAGAACATGTCTGTCGGGATATATTCGCACCGTGCACCCACTGGGAGAGGACACCATTGGGCGAATCTCCCCACGGAGTGCTGGTAAGCTGTTATCTGATTGTTGGAAAATTCTTCTTATTGATGGGTTTCTGGATTAATAGTGATAGTGTGTGTTTATGGAGATACTGCAGGAGTGTGGTTAATCATTTTATTGATAGAACCCTCACTTATTCATCCTTTTAGATTGCAACCAATGCTGAGGTGCAGGAAGTCTTACAAAACTCTTTGATGATAATGTTTATCCAAAGAAGTAGATGAATTAGTGAAATGGTATTTGAACAATTTCTTGAAGAAAGAGTCCGCACCACAAGAAGCCCCTTTAGCATTGTCTTTTACTACAATGTTTTAATGTCATTTTTATAGAAGAAAGATAAAAAGATAAAAAAAAAAAAAAATCACTGTGACTCCTACCTTTCCTGACACCAATCTCGAGTTCATTATATATTACAAGATAGGAAGGACCTTCAGCCTCGTCATGAGAAACAAATGCTTCCTATAGATAAGGCCTCCACAAGAAGGGAACCTTATATATCAATACTCCTGAAACATTCATAGCTTCAATTAGTTCAACTCACAATATATATTTTCCAACAAACCATTTGTCTTAAAAATTAGAAAATATCTGCAGTATGTGGCCATTCTACGACACAGCACCAGCAAACATGGCAATTCCCTTACCGGATTTCAAAATTGAAGCTTATATATATATATATTCTGAACAGAAAGCTGGATAAAAAGAGGTTGAAGATGACGATATAAATTTTTATCCACTTGAAAATTCTCTCCATAAATATACAACTTTATCCTGAAGTTTTGGTCTCATCAATAAAAAACAATTCTCAACAACTAATTCTAACTACCATATTTACCAATAACCTTTTTACTTAATTTCCTATTTCATAACATTTCTCTAAAATACCCTCTCTTTGTTTAGACATCACATTTCAATTCTCTTTTTTATCTTATTTTCCTTTATATTTGCCACTTGTTTGATCTTTTCTGGGCCGAAATATTTGCCCTCTGAGTATCTAATCTCCTTTCCATGCATTCTATTACACTGGGATAGGGCAAGAGAGAGAGTAGGCAGTAAATGAATGAACTCGGAGGTAGAGAGTGAGTTATTATAAGGTGGGTGGGCAAGTAAAAAGATGTTCGATGAGTAAAAGGAAGTTGAGTGACTAACGAGTGTTAAGAGGCAGGATGGTTAAATTGAGTGAGATTAGGTAAGTAGAATGAGGTTTAGTGAGTGAAGAGAGGTTTGGTGAACAGTGACTTTGAGTTAGGAGAGAGAGATTGGGGAATATGAGGAAGTTGGGTGAATGAAGGAATGTTTAGCGAGAAGCTGAATGAATAGAATTAAACTGGATGAGTAAAGCGAAGGTGGGAGTGTAAGGGGAAGGAGGGTGAGTAAAGGAAGGATAACTAAAGGGAGGTAGGATGAATAGAGGGAGGTTAAGTGAGTAGGAGGCTAGAGGAGTAAATTAAATCTAGACGAGAAACGGAAGGATGGACGAATACAAGGTGAGCGAATGAGTACAATATGAATAAGTGAGTAGCGTGAATGTGGGTGAACAGAGAGAGAGAATAGGAGCAAAGAGATAAATAAGAATAAAATTAAACCTAAAGTTAACGTTTTGAGGAAAGAAAACGTTTCTGGGAGGAAATAAGCGAAGAGGTAAAAGAGCGTCTGCATGCAGACTTTCATGTCATATGTATGTTTAGGATACCATTCACAGTAATGGTGAAAAACTTTATTTCATCATCCTTGCCAAGCTTTTGATCTATAAATGTGATAACGCACATAAATAAATACATACATAAATACATACATGTATACATACATACATACATACATACATACATACATGCGTACATGCATACATATATAAACATATATATATATATATATATATATATATATATGTACGTATATGCATATATATATAAATATCTATATATATATATCTATATATATATATTATGTATATATATATACATACATATATATATATATATATATATATATATATATATATATATATATATATATATATATATATATATATGTACAACACTGAATGGGTCCCAGTGATTATAGATATATTTTAACAACCAAAATGCACTTTGATTCTAAGACATCAAAGACCGACATGCAGAAATTGAAATGCGGTACTGCCAAGGACTCGAACCCAGCATCCACATGACAAGTGCCGTAGTAACTAGCCTAGTTGGTAAGTTACTACGGCACTTGTCATGTGGATGCTGAGTTCGAGTCCTTGGTAGTACCGCATTTCAATTTCTGCATGTCGGCCTTTGATGGCTTAGAATTAAAGTGCACTGTGGTTGTTAAAATTCATATATATATATATATATACATATATGTATATATATGTGTGTGTGTGTGTGTGTGTGTGTGTGGGTGTGTGTGTGTGTGTGTGTGTGTGTGTGTGCGTATGTGTGATTAGAGCGTAGATCAGTGGATGGGTTAGAGCATGGATCAATGACATAAAACAACGGTTCACCATAAACGGTGTAAAATTCAAATGGGGAGTGTTATTAGTGGAGTTTCCCAGGGTTCGGTTTTGGATCCCATATTATTCATATGTATATATATAAAACAACTTGGACAATGGGATTAATATTTGCTGACGACACTAAAATAGGACGCAAAATTAGGTCAGGGGAAGACGTCGAGATACTGCAGGAAGATCTTAAATTGTTCACATGGTTGGTGAAATGGCAAATGGATTTCAATATCTCAAAATCCAGTGTGTTTACCGTAGGTTTACACAACCCAGAAAGCAGGTATAGCTTAGACAGCACATTTTTAGAGAAAACTGAGTGCGGGAGAGACTTGGGAGTTCTAGTGAACATACATTTCGTTGCCAAAACCGTTAAAAAAAAAAAAAAAAAAAAAAATGCAGAGAAAGTTATCAAATTCTATCTGCCGTTAGATAGGCCCATCATTAGATATGTGGTATAGTTTTGGTCTTCGTCCTATAGAATGGATATCAGTTCACTACAATCGGTACAGAGGAGAATGACCAAAGTGATATATGGACTCAGAAATTTACCTTGCGAGGACATGTTTTCGTACCTTAATTTACACTCTCTAGAAAGACGTGGAGTGCGGGGTGATCTAATAGAAATGTTCAAATCAATCAAAGTCTTTAACATGGATGATGCAGACAAGGTCATCATATTAAGACAGCAGAGCAGAACTCGCTGTAATATATTTAAATTGAACAAATTTAGATTTAAGAAGGTCTCCTGTCGGCATGCTCCGCCTTTGTAATCCTTTGTATAAGCAAGAACTGGCTTATCAAAAGAGTGGTCAACGAAAAGGAATAGACTTATTAACCATGTAGTAAGCTCAGAAACTATCGGTTGTTTTAAGAAAAGGCTAGACAGCTTTGTGGATGGGGATGAAAGGTGGTAATGGATGTGGAACTGCCTAATGTAAGCCTTATGGCCTCTTACAACCTCTTTAATCCTTATGTTCTTATGTGTGTGTATCTTTGCGTGTTTGTATTTAATTCTTGTAGGAACTTGAAATTGATCAAATATATAAAACCCAGGAGAAATAAATCAAAACGAACTTCACATTCAAGACAACAATTTCGTAAAAAAAAAAAAAAAAAAGGAATCAAAATGGGTTTAATAGAAAGTGAAGGATAACTGCCCATGCATGCACAGCATCCAACACATGCAAGGAAATGAGAAAGTGCGATATCCCAGTGATATATAGTTGCCAATACATACGTTACGCTGAATGTAAGACGAGATGGAGTTAGACCTGATTGCACCAATTCCTGGCATGCTGTCTGTGTTTGGACGCAATTCATGTGGTACCATTTCAATAGGCTGCAAATGATGCAATTGCAACGCTCAAAGTTATTGATCAGTTCATCCTTGTCATGGGGGTCTTGAATTATCTTGCCATTTGGGTACAGACAATTTTATTTGAAGGTTTCTATTTGGATGGGATTTTTAGAGATTCATTAAAATTTATTTACACACGTTCCTTCAACGTTCCATAAAAGAGTAACTTATGTAGAGCCCTTCTGTACTTATCAATATCACACAAATTTCCTTTCAATACAATAGATATGATTTGTTTATTCTTTATAGTCACAAATATATATATATATATATATATATATATATATATATATATATATATTACATACACGCACACACACACACACACACACACACACACACACACACACACACACACACACACACACACACACACACACATATATATATATATATATATATGTATATATATATATGTATATATATACATATATATATATATATATATATACACATATATATATGTATATATATATATATACCTTCGCCAATCACAACAAGTCTGAAATCAGGTAGTGTCCTCCACTACTACTGTACACACACACACACACACACACACAAACACACACACACACACACACACACACACTCACACACACACATATATATATATATACATATATATATATATATATATATGTATATGTATGTATATATATATGTATATATATATATACCTTCGCCAATCACAACAAGTCTGAAATCAGGTAGTGTCCTCTACTACCTTCAAATCCCCCATTTCATTACAGGCATCATTTAAAGGTCGTATCCTTTGTAAAAGGGATATATCTCCCATGTGCAGAGATTTTCTTTCATACTTTTCAAAGAAAGAGGATGGAATCGAAACTCCTTTTTATCATCAGTTCATCATATCTTTCTGATGACATTCATTCTTCCACATATAAACTACAAAGTTTGTGATTTTCTCTCTCTCTCTCTCTCTCTCACGCACTCTCTCTTTCTCCCTCCCTCTCTCTCTCTATCTCTCTTTCTCTATTATTTCTCTCTCTTTCTTCCTCTATCTATTCTACTCTTTTTGTTTCTCTCTTTTCATTTATCGCTAGCTATATATGTATATACATATATGCGTGCATACATACATACATACATACATATGTACATGCATTCATACATGCATACATATATACATACATGCATGCATACATACATACATATATATATATATATATATATATATGTATATATATGTATATACATATGTTCATATATATATAGATATATATATATATATATATATATACATATATATATATATATATATATATATATATATATATATATGGCACAATCACTCCTTTATACAATCTCCTCTTAGCATCCATTCCCAAATGTCTCTCATTACACTTTTTAATCCACCAGGGCATTACAAAGGATTACAAAGGCGGAGCATACCGACAGGAGACCTTTTGGTCCATATCTAGGTCGGATGCGAAAAAAATCATAATAATAATAACATAAATAAAAACCATAATAATGTAAATCTAATAAATAAAAGCGGTTTCGTGTCTGTCTGTCAGACTTTTTTCTCGATTCGATCGATCGACTAATTTCGATTTCGACGACTCAACCTTACTTTGTAAATGTTTCAGATTAAATTTGGCTCCAATTCTTGAATAGCATTCAAAGTAATTGAGCTTTTCGAACAAATATTGGCTAATTTAAAAAAAAAAAATGAAAAATGGTCAGACTTTTTTCTCGATTCGATCGATCGACAAATTTAGATTTCGACGACTCAACCTTACTTTGTAGATGTTTCATATTAAATTTGGCTCCAATTCATGAGTAGCATTCAAAGTAATTGAGCTTTTCGAACAAATATTGACTAATTTTCTACTTGCTTCTCTCGGTCTACATTCTACCTCCACCACCACTCCTCCCTTTCCCGCCACATTCGCACCCAAGTATCTAAAACTATCCACTTGTTCCAGTCTCTCTCCCTTAATACTCAATTCCAGTGTACTGCCACTTTCTCCCCTTGTACATATTATCACCTTACTTTACCCACATTTATCTTCAAATTCCTTCTTTCGTTCACCTTCCCAAACTCTGTCACTAACTTCCTCAATCTCTCCTCTGATCCTGCCACGGACTTCAAATTTGCTGAAAATACAAAACTATGCGGAATGGCAAATGATCATTTAAACCAATTAGATATTCAAGAATAGTTAGATAAACTACAGCAATGGTCTGAAAAGTGGCTAATGAAATTTAACATAAGTAAATGTAAGGTTATGTACATAGGTGAAAATAACAATAAGTACGATTATAAGTTATTTGGAAATTCGTTAACAAAAGTGAATACTGAGAAGGATCTCGGCGTAATTATCATTAATGATTTAAAATTATCTATGAAGTGTGTTTCAGCCTCAGAGAAAGCAAATAAGATTCCACGACTGACTGCGCGATATTTTGATTTTAAAAGTCCATCTGTCACTAAGAAACTATATAAATCGTTAGTTCGTCCACATTTGGAATATGCAGTATCCGTATGGTCACTGAATCTCATTAAAGATATTGACAGATTGGAAAAAACACAACGGCGAGCCACAAAATTGATTCCAAATATCAGAAACAAATCATACGAAAATCGACTAAAACATATGAATCTATTTTCCCTAAAAAAAACCGTAGACCTAGGGGTGATTTAATACAGGTCTAAAATATTATAAAGGAAACTTACATAAAAAATGACGAAATTTTCACACTGAATGCAAATCAAACAAGAAATAATGGCCTCAAACTGTTTAGAAGTAGATTTAATTTGGAAATGGGTAGAAAGAACTTCGTCAACCGTGTAGTAAATGAATGGAATAAACTTCCTGCAGAGGCAGTGGAATGTGGTATACAGTAGTTCGAAGCTTTAAGATTGATATAGATAAACACCTAAGCAATATGCTGTAATGCCTACCATTTATTTTATTCTATTGTATTACAGATTATTCTTATTCATTCTTTATCATTATCTACTTACTTTTTTCATTTATTTAATTATTTATTAATATATTTATTCATTATTGTTTCTCTATCATCCGACCTAGTTATGGACCAAAATGTCTCCTGTCGGAATGGCTTTCCTTTGTAATCCTTTATATGTATGTATGTTTGCATGTATGTATATGTGTATGTCTGTATTTATGTATGTATGTATTTATATATGTATATATGTATGTATGTATGTTTTTATGTATGTATGTATGTATGTATGTATGTATGTATGTATGTATGTATGTATGTATGTATGTATATATGTATGTATGTATGTATGTATGTATGTATGTACTGTATGTATCTATGTATGTATGTATGTATGTATGTTTATATATGTATGTTGGAATATGCTGTTTCCGTATGGTCACCGAATCTCATCAAAGACATTGACAGACTGGAAAAATTACAACGGCGAGCCACAAAACTGATTCCAAATATCAAAAATAAATCATACGAAAATCGACTAAAGCACATGAATCTGTTTTCCCTAAAAAAGCGTAGCCTCAGAGGTGACTTGATACAGGTCTTTAAGATTTTAAAGGGAATTGACAACATCAAAAGTGACCAAATTTTCACATTGAATGAGAATCAGACAAGAAACAATGGTCTCAAACTGTCAGGAAATAGATTAAATTTGGAAGTAGGTAGAAACAACTTTGCCAACCGTAGTTAATGAATGGAATAAACTTCCTGCACAGGTAGTGCAATGTAGTTCAGTTCGAAGCTTTAAGAATCATTTAGATAGATACCTAAGTAAGATGCTGTAATGATTATAATTTATCTTATATTATTTGTTTTTGTTTTGTTATCATTTGTCTGTCTGATTTTCATTTATTATTAGTTATATGTCAATTTATTATTATTTACTATTTACCTGTTTGTTTATCATTTTAACTATACCTATGCATTTATTTATGTATTTTATTTGTTATTTACATTATTATAGTTTTTATTTATTATTTTATTATTAATATGATTTTTTTCTTTTTGCATCCGACCTAGATATGGATCAAAAGGTCTCCTGTCGGCATGCTCCGCCTTTGTAATCCTTTGTAATGTATGTATGTATTTACGTATGTACGTGAGTATGTATGTATGTATGTATGTATGTTTATATATACGGGTAT
>NC_134799.1:42303462-42308462 GCF_046742065.1 Oratosquilla oratoria | reverse complement strand
GAAAAGACTGGAAACGGGGAATCTATATATTTCGATTGCAAACTGCAATCCTCTTCAGATCTACTGAAGAGGATCGCAGATTGCAATCGAAATATATAGATTCCCCGTTTCCAGTCTTTTCTACTCCAACAGTGGTTTCTACGTTATATATATATATATATATATATATATATATATATATATATATGTGTGTGTGTGTGTGTGTGTGTGTGTGTGTGTGTGTGTGTGTGTGTGTATGTTTTCGTTCATATTAATCAATTTTACGCAAAATTGCAAGGGGAATAATTTTTATTCTGCTGTTTGCAATACTATCTTTTTTAATTTCTCCGATGTCACAGGGTTTGAGGCCATTAGTTCTGTACTATAGGGTTCCCAGCAAAACTGATTTTGAATTCTTGGAGGAAAAACTTGCAAGGAAAAATACTTTTAGGAATATTCAATAAATCTTCTCAATGAACTCAGTGAATCTAATAACAATGTTATTCTTAAGAATAATATAATTAAGAAGGTCCTCATTATATATTCTTTGAGTAATAATATAGTTTGCATATACATTATATTTTATAAACTAAATAATAAATGCTACATTTGACAAACTGGGAAGGAATTTAGGAGAAAGATATAGCAACGTAATGATATTATGAAGACAAACCAGATATCCAGTTATGTTTTCCTAGAATGAGAACTGCCAAGGATTATAAATGTGTACCGTAGTCAGATATTCAATATTTCACAGTTCATGAAAAAATGTATTTAGACGAAATTTCTTCATTCTGCAGCTGAAGCGAAATGGCGTTTGCCTGGCGACACAGCGCGTGGTTCACGTAATTGCCATATTTGTTATGAAGTCGCCCTATTGCTTGAGCCTCGACATGTTCGAGAGCCATGTCAGACAACGTCACAGGGCTAATCAGTTCGGTCTCTGCCTATGCATAGCTTATGAGGGCATTAGCCAGCGCACTTACGACGGGCTATTACCAGTTCCAGTACGTTTTGTCACAAGAATTACCTGTCAACTACAGTACTGACGGTCAGTTTGTATGCTTGTGAGGTATGTATATGTGTGTGTGTTTGTTTGGGTTGATGGATGGAGGAATGTATGTTTGTATGTATGTATGTTTGTACATATCAATGTGTATATGTATGTACATGTGTTTGTATGTAAGCACGGATAGATGTATCGATAATGTAATCATGAATGTAGGTTTCTATGTATTGATTTATGTATGCATAGAGAGGAATGTCTGTCGAGCAAGGAAAGGAAAGGGCAGGGGATATAATTAAGCGGAGAATGACTGTGTATAGATGACACTGTGATGCACGGAAGGTAGGGGTGTTGGATAGTGGGTTAGGGAGTGGTTATGAGTTAATATTTTGACGCAGCACGAAAGGGTGTCTTACCATCTTCTCTTTTTATGTATGAAGGGACGGAAAGGTGGGGCCGCTTATTAAATGAAGCTGCCTTGCTGTGGATGTGGTGTGTCCTGCTGCAATGCTTCTGACACAAGGTAGTGGGCGGGATACAGGAATGACTCATTATCCACCAGGAGCTAATATGAGAGGAGGGAAATGGTGGTGGATGGGAGTGGAGTGGGTGGGAATGAAGTGGGTGGGGATGAGTATACCTCAATAGTAAAGGGGAAAAAGCCCTTAGTATACAGATAGATAGATGCACACACACACACACACACACACACACACACACACACACACACACACACACACACACACACACACACATATATATATATATATATATATATATAAATGTATATATATATATATATATATATATATATACATACATATGCTTATTCATTTATTTGTTGTATATGCGTATCCTATTACTTATTCATCGACATGTTAATCTATTCATCTCTTTATTCATATAGTTAGTAATTCATTTATATATTTGTTTATTTATTAATTCATTCAATGTTTTATTTTTTACTTGTTCATTTACTTATTCACTTACTTATTTCTCTCCTTATTTATTTGTCTATAAAATTATATATTTATCAATTTATCTATTCATCTATTCGTTTATTTATCTATTAATGTATTTATATGTTTATCGATTTATCTTTTTATCTATTTATCTATTTACTTATCTATTCATCTATTTATCTATTTATATATTCATCTGTTTATAGGTTTATCTATTTATCTATTTATATAGTAATCTGTTTATCGGTTTATTTATTTATATATTTATCTATTTACCTTTTATCTTTTATCTTTTTAAATATTTATCTATTTTTATTTATCTATTTATTTATTTATTCATCTATTCATCTATTTACCTATTTATCTACTTATCTATCTATGTATTATCTATTTATCTATCTATCTATTTATTCATTTATATATTTACCTATATATCTATCTATATATCTATTTATTTATTTATCTATTTATCTAGTCATCTAGTTATCAAATTATCTAGTTATCAATTAATTTGTTTAATCATTTCACATGTATCTATCTTTTTCTCGTTATGTATACAGTATATTTCGTTCTTTATTAATTGGCAATAACATAACACATTCTTGTCATGAGTTGACTGAGCAGACGAGTTAAGGTAATAACCGCATTCTATCACAAACTTTGGTCTTTTTAGTCTAACGAAGAAAAATCATAATATATATACACACACACACACACACACACACACACACACACACACACACACACACACACACACACACACACACATATATATATATATATATATATATACATATATAATGTATATATATATATGTATATATATATGTATGTATATATATGTATATATATACAGTAGCCGCAATTTTCTTTTTTACATTTAGGATTTTAGGACAATAAAAATCAAAAGTAGTATTTACAGTGGTGCTACACTTAATATTTTGACATGTTATCCTTATTCTGGATCATTCTGGGCATCGAATTGGCAAGTTCGGTTAAGCAGGTGGAGTCCATTGTCGCCCACATCTTCTTCAGGTCCGGACTCACCAGAACCTAAGGTTTAAGGTTCTGGTGAGTCCGGACCTTAAAACAAGGAAGCAGTGCATTAGCGCCAGAAATAAAGCTAACAGCATTAGGCTTCATTGCTAGGACGGTAACGAATAGAAGTGCAGAGGTAATTATTAAACTCTATCTAGCGATAGTTAGACCCATCCTTGACTATGCGGTACAGTTTTGGTCCCCGTCCTACAAAATGGACATCAATTCACTAGAATCAGTACAGAGAAGAATGACCAAAATGATACATGGACTCGGAAATTTGCCTTACGAAGAGAGGCTTAGGCATCTAAACTTACACTCTCTGGAAAGACGCAGAGTGCGGGGTGATCTAATAGAAGTGTTCAAGTGGATCAAAGGCTATAACAAGGGTGAAGCAAACAAGGTCATCATAATAAAACAACAGGGCTGGACTCGCAGTAATGGGTACAAACTGGACAAATTTAGATATAAGAAGGAAATAAGCAAGAATTGGTTTACTAATAGGGTGGTCGATGAATGGAATAAACTTAGTAACCATGTAGTAAGCGCTGAAACTATCAGTTGTTTTAAAAAACGATTAGACAACTTTATGGATGGGGATGACAGGTGGTGATAGATACGGAGCTGCCTAGTGCAGGCCTTATGGTCTCTTGCAGTCTCCTTTATTCTTATGTTATTATGTTCTTATGTTCAGCTCTTCCTTCAGGAGGGATGCTTGTGGGTCGCGACTTTTCCAGTTTGTTTTTCATCTGATTCCAGGCATTTTCAATGAGGTTTGGGGCATGGGAGTTACCCGGCCACTCCAAAAAACTAATGTTATGGTCAGAAAGGAACTTTTTCACTGCCTTGGTCCTGTGAGAGGGAGCACCATCATGTATGAAGTGGTCACACTCATGAATATCCCAGAAATTGAGCATGTGATCCCTTAAAACCTGACCATAACATTTGTGCTTTGGAGTGTTCAGGTAACTTCCCTGACCCAAACCTAATTGAAAATGCCGGAACCAGATGAAAAACAAGCTGGTCACGACCCACAAGCATCCCTGTCCTGAAGGAGCTGAAGAAGATGTGGGCGACCATGGACACCACCTACTTTACCGAACTTGCCAATTCGATATCAAGAAGGATACAAATGGTTATCAAGAATATTAAGTGTAACACCAAAGTGGAAATAAAAGGCCTATAAATACTACTTTTGATTTTTATTGACCTAAAACCTTAAATGTCAACATTTCTTTGCGGCCACTTTGCCTCGTTAGACGCCGAAAGTTTATTCACCCATGTACCAATTTTGTGTACTATTAACTACATCCTGGAAGAGGTCTATCCCGAGAATGGTGTTCCCAAACTCGATTTACCAAAAGCGGCCCTCAAAGCTCTGTTAGAAATATGTACAATGGAGGCCCCGTTCGTCTGTCCTCGAGGTAATATGTATAGACAGATTGATGGTGTAGCTATGGGATCCCCACTTGGTGTTCTCTTTGGAAATTTTTTCATGGGGATGGTTGAAAAAGAGACATTCAATTGTTTTAAAAAATCGTTAATTTATGCGAGATACATTGACGATATCTTTGTTAAAGTAGACTGCAAATCTGAACTTCCCCTCTTAAAAGATATACTGCAGGAGATTTCTGGACTTAATTTTACTATAGAATTTAGTCAAGAAAACAAGCTTCCCTTCTTGGACATCCTCGTCCAACAAAGTCCCCTTTACTTTAAAACAAGTGTATACACAAAACCGACCAACCCAGGGCTGTGCCTTAACGGAATGAGCGAGTGTCCCCAACGCTATAAAGACTCCACCATTAGAGCTTTCATCAGAAGGGCCCTCACTCATTCCAGTAGTTGGAGTGCCACTCATCTAGAAATAGAGAGAGCAACCCAAGTCCTGGTTAACAATGGCTACCCTAACAAGGAAATCAATAAGATTATTAAGCATGAAATAGATAAATGGTACCTACAACATAATGCGACCAACAAAGAAGGTGAACGAATTAAAATCTTCTACAAGGCCT
>NC_134799.1:42280962-42293462 GCF_046742065.1 Oratosquilla oratoria | reverse complement strand
ATGATGTCTATTGAGAGTGGTAATGGAAGTGAAGTCTCCAAATATACAGGCATATATATATATATATATATATATATATATATATATATATATATATATATATATATATATATATATATATATATATATGAGATATTTTGAGTGGTGGAAGTAAAACGAAGATGCTCTAGGATTAGATTATACTCTTACTTTACGACCACTTTGGTCTTCTTCAGAAAGTATATATATATATATATATATATATATATATATATATATATATATATATGTGTATTACATGTATATATGTATACATATATATATATATATTACATGTATGTATGTATACATATATGTATACATAAATATATATATATATATATATATATATATATATATACATATATACATAAAGTCGAGTTTATATTTCTCCTATAATTCCGATATTAGTGCCAAGATTAAATTGCATGACACGCATTTATTTCTTCATTAATTTCACAAAGTGAATTAGATTAATTGATCACTTTGTGCACCTTTCGATGCAACAAACAGTATTCTTTTCAATTTATCTTGTAAACAACAATTAAAAAATATAAAATTTTATGAAGATATGAATTTTAATGTTGTTACACATTTTGGCGTCTCATGCGTATTAAGAAGGACTAATAAATATATGCAGTAAGTATGACAAACTTAAGTCTGGGTTAAGAGTGAACATCTTTTAAATCTATACATTAATTTGATCAAATATGTTATCTTGGATCTTATATATGCATTTTGAATATCTAATGTGATTTATTATTGTAAAAAGGTGTGTTGACAATGCTGAGTTATCAGAGAAATAATATAAAGCTTCGTTCGAGAGCTTGTGTCTGACATCGACTTAGAAATTAAGACATTTGTGATGTATAGCCGTTCATCATATACGTATGATTTTAACACCTTGCTTCCTTATTTCTGCATAATATATTTAACGTTTAAGGTTTATAATCATAATTTTAAACATTAGAATATATCATTTAACATTTCTATACATTTCTTATATAGAAAAATTATATAATTAGCAAGCGTGATGAAACCTCGGGTGAAAGCGAGCTTTGCTCAGTCTAAATGTCTAACTTAATGTCTGAGATTCTAGATGTCCTAAGACTTAAACAATTCTCACTCTTTTAAATAGCCAGATTGCTAACGTGAAATCCTACTATCACATTTACTTTCAAGAAACCTTTGTAGATAGCCACTTTGCTATCGTAAACTTGTATGAGATTAGATTGTTTTTGTCTCTTGATTTTTTTTTTTTTAAGTTAGGGGCTTGACACCCCATTAAGGATTCTTGAAATCATATATAAAAGCTGCAATATTGAGATAATATGAATTTTCACTAGAGTTTGTGTCCTCTCTTACGCCTCCCTATGAAAAAAATAACACACACACACACACACACACACACACACACACACACACACACACACACACACACACACACACACACACACACACACACATATATATATATATATATATATTTACATATTTATATATACATGTATATGTATATATATATATATGTATATATATATATATATATATATATATATATGTATATATATATATATGTATATATATATATATATATATATATATATATATATACTGAGGAGGATTGCAGTTTGTAATCAAAATATATAGATTCCCTGTCTCCAGTCTTCTTTGCTCCAACTGTGGTTGTCACGTTCTTCAGTAATATATATATATATATATCATGCTAATCGTCTATATACCTAAAATCCTTATATTAATTCTAATGAAAATCCATTGAGTGATTTGGCTCCTGAGAAATGTCTAAAATTTGCGGTTTAGCACCCCCCCCCCCACACACACACACCAAGGGCCTTAAAAATTTCCGAAGAATTTGAATATTGATAATTTTGCTGAATTGGTTTCTGATATTTATGGTATAAACTTAATTGAAATTGGAAATATATAAATTTTTATGTGCGGTTGTGCCCCATTTACACCCCCCTCAAAATAAAACAAAACATACCACATTAACCGCCCTGACGCCTGAAATCCCTGTTCCAAACTTCATAAAGATCGGTTCAATAGTTTTTGAGTCCACAGGTAACACACAAACAAATGCACACGCAGACTTTCAATTTTGTATAATGGATAGATATTGTGGGAGGGATTCATATGACGCTTTAAAAGTGTTTTCGAGAAAGACGACATGAAAGACTCACAAAGGAGGTCACACACTATGACCCAGTCTCCAACTCTTCAGACAAGAGAACCACTCTTGGAACTCCCAGATATTCCAAGTCTCAGACTTCTCCGGATAATCATAACTCCTCCGGAATCCGTCTGAAGCTTTCTTGCAGCTGCTCCTTAATCTCCTCCCTTCGTATTTCTCTGCAACAGGCTTGCAATCTAGCCCGGTTGAAGGATGAACCAAGAAGAGGCTTTGGCTACCTGGAGGTGCATTTGTGTGCAATCCACCTTCTTGGATTCTTTTTCACCCCCTGGAAGGTGGAGGCGAACTACGTATATCTTCTCACTTTTTTTTTTTGAGCGAGAGGTTAGGATAGTGTAAGAACCTTCGGCCGAATGAAACTTTCTGACATTTGCAACAACAGACTCCCTACTGTTCTTCACCGTTTCAAATACTTAGAAAAGATTTCATAATATTTTGGTGCCTATTGCGAATGATAAGCCCAGACTTTCTTATACAGTATTTCATCGTTTCATTTTACCTTTCTTACAATGCATACTACCTGAAGATTTTTGGCTAAGTGCCTGAACTAACCTAACACAACCTAATCTGACTAACCCTGCCACTGACCTGACTTAATCTAACCTATGTTTCCCATCAAAATTCTTATTGCAAGTTAATTGAAAACAAAAAAAGATGTAAAAAAGAAGAGAACTCCAGAGTCTGCCAATGGCACTTTGCCATGAATTATTCTTCGTTCCTCTTTTATATGTGGATCACCTCTTTCCATGGGGCACCCCTTACCCCCGCATGTCAGTGTCCTCTTTAGAAAAACCTTATTTTGACGACATGTGATTTCATTCAAATTTTACATGTGTTGCAGTGTCTTTCAAATAGACCTACAACAACTCCCACCAACTACAGTGTACACCAGCCTCTTCGGAAGCGTGGGTTTGAATCCCATCGCTGCCACCATATGCTGTCGATACATCTAGACTAGCACATGTCTCCTAATGAACTGGGTACGTAATCGGAAGCTTGCTGGTATCGCATTCACTTAGTTGTGGGTTCGAATTTCGCAGCCTTCTCCGATTCCTAGCAGTGACTGTTATCTATCCTAGCAGTCCAGGTTATAGAGCAAAGGTAACGGCTTCGGTAGCAGCTACGTTGCTACTCAAGTAGGTTCCTCACCTACTGGAAGAGTTTATTAGCTCATCAAGAAGGCGAGAAATATGAGGAGCATACGCTATAAGATCCTTCTGGCTAAAGCCAAGCAATTTTTTTTTTCATTATTTCAGAGACGTTCCTTTTGGTACTGGAGAATTAAGTGGAGATAATTCTCTGTGTTAATACCCGTATAGGGTATTAGTTGCATATGTTTTATACAGTCAGTATTTTAGGGACTTTAGTGACATCGCTATGGATCAAGTCACTCAGCATTCTTTTATCAATAGAGACTAATCTCCACACAAAATATACACTCATTATTTCAAACTTCTACTAACCTTTCACTACGCTACCATCCTTAAATCTCTCCTATACTACCTCTAAGACTTGATTCTCTGGGTGCTGACAAAACACTCTCCACTCAAAGGCAATCTTTCTAGGTCTAGTTAACACCAGAAGATGAAAGATATATATCCTTTTGTTGTGGTGAAGTAAAACGTGTGTGTGTGTGTGTGTGTGTGTGTGTGTGTGTGTGTGTGTGTGTGTGTGTGTGTGTGTGCGTGTACATGTGTGCGTGCGTGCGTGCGTGCGTGTGTGTGTGTGTTTGTGTGTGTATGTGTGTGTGTAAGTGTATGTGTGTGTGTGTGTGTGTGTGTGTGTGTGTGTGTGTGTGTGTGTGTGTGTGTGTGTGTGTGTGTGTGTGTGTGTGTGTGTGTGTGTGTGTGTGTGTGTGTGTGTGTGTGTGTGTGTGTGTGTGTTCTGCTTGACCTCAGTGAGACGAAATCGAGTTTCTTATATATACCCATTACCACGATTCACGGGGACTCATTATACTGTATATAATCAAATTAGTTTGACAATACTAGCACCATCCTAGCTCTTCCAGGGTTATCGTGGAGTAATATACGTAATTGGGCTTACATTATTATAATATATAGGTAAAGAACTGCACTCGTGGGTTACCGTCTATACGTCTCCATCAGTCAAACTTAGCTATTTCTTTATATTGTCTGATTAGTCTATTTATTTTCATTTCCAGGTTATTCCAGAATTCAGTACTTCCATACGGACAGTATGTCCTATATACCTTCTAATATAAAGAGCTTACTGAGGAAAGTTTTTTATTATTAATTTCATTTTGTCTATCCATTTATTTCATTCTATTTTTTTCAGTCTTTATCTGCTCTGCGAGGTGGTCAGGCATGAATACCAACTTGAAAATCCAAAAGAGAAAGATGATAAATTGATGAATTAGGCCATTTATCATTACTGTACTTGTCGTGACTCTCGTAATACGAAGGGTAAAAATATCAGTCACCGTATTCAAATATAAACTGGCGTAGAATCCCTAATCCATCCTTATTATAGGCAAACTTACAGGGGAAAAACTGGGCTTTTCTTTATTCTGAATAACTGAAGAATCTGTCAAGGCAGTAGAAATTTCTTCTATCTAATCTACCTAATTTAATCTACATAAAAGAGCTTCTTGTCGTTCAAGGATAAAATGGAATGAGATCAATAGCAATCCATAAAAATGGGTAATGATGTTAAGAGTCTATAAATACTCTCAAGGACTAGGAAACCTCACCATATTTCGTTCTGGAACTGACATCAATCTTCATTAGGTAGAGCTATTCAGTATAGTACGTCCTTTTGCACATCTTTGTCCTACTTATGATCAACCAATTTTATTCAAGTAAAAAACTCAGAAATAAGTAGTTTCTTACAATGAAGACCCTCTCCGTCTACTCCTTTCCTGCATGAGGGGACGGAGAGGGGGGGTCGCCGATTTAATGAAGCGGCCTTGCTGTGGATGCGCTGTGTCTTGCGACACTGCTTCTGATCCAGGGCAGTGGACAAGATGCAGGGATACCCGTCAACCAGAAGGTGCCAAGATAAGAGGGAGGGAAGAGGGTAGAAGGGAGTGGAGTATGTAGAGGATGGTTCTTGGATCAAGCCCTCAGCAAGGCTAGAGCCAGCCACCTTAAAAATTTAGTTCCCACCATAAAACCCTCTTTCAAAGATGTTTTAAAAATCCCATATTGTAACTCCATCAGTTCTTCTTTTAAATAAATTCCCAACAAGCGTCTCACAGTTGCCTACCATTATCCTAACACGGTTCACAAACAAATTGTTAATGTTCATCAAAGGTTGAAGGGAAATGAGTCCCCAGGAGTGTATAGCCTTCCTTGTAAAGATTGTGATTTAATGTACCTTAGTCAGACCGGAAGGGATCTTAACACCAGGTTAATGGAGTACAAAAGATCCATTAGGTATGCCCAAGAAAATTCCAACACGTCAGTACCAAAAATCACAGTCTTGACTGGGACAAGGCCAAAATTTTGTTCAAGTCCAACTGTAGTTTTAGAAGAAAAATTGTTGAATCAGCCTTAATCGAAGAATGTCCGAACTTGAATATCTCCAAAGGTCAATGGTCCCCGGACATAATCTCACGGCTAGCTGTGAGCCGCTTGGTTAAGAATTATCACCCTCCTGACCCTGCTTCCCGCCCGTTTCACTTATGACCTCACACCTCCACCCACACATCCCCTCACCTCTGACTCCGCCCTGCGTGACGGGTCGTCCTGTTTTAGCTCTGCGTGTTCCCCTTCTACTCACATCTCATTGTACTTATGTCTCTGCAAATTCTTGTAATCTGTACTTTCCTGAAGAGGGCTATAGCTATTAGCCGAAATATAGAAGTTACACATTCTTCTAAAGTTTCCTTTTATTCCGACTGTGGGTTCTTCGTGATTAATATATATATATATATATATATGTATATATGTATGTATATATATGTGTGTGTATATATGTGTATATATATATGTATATATATATTTAGTCCGCCAGTCAGTTGAAAGACATAGTTTGGTTTTAACCAGGAGAATAAAATACGTTACCATGCTGAACGTGTTGAGCACTTGACTCTTGTATTTTATGCCTTGAAAAACCGTAATAAAAATAAAAAACAATATATTGAGTGAATGAATGAATGAATGAATGAATGAATGAATGAATGAGTGAGAGAGTGAGTGAATGAGTGAGTGAGTGAGTGAGTGAGTGAGTGAGTGAGTAAGTGAGTGAGAGAGTGAATGAGTGAGTGAGTGAGTGAAGGAAGAATGTGTGAATGAATGAATGAATGAATGAATGAATGAATGAATGAATGAGTAACTGAACAAATAAACAAACTAATGAATAAATGAATGAATGAATGAATGAATGAATGAATGAATAAATGAATACATGAATGAATGAATGAATGGAAATGAAAATGAAGGAATGCATGAAGAGATGATTTATATGGTTGAATGAATGATAGGAAGCCAAACAAACTAAAAAATAGCTAAAAAATTGTGTATGTATATCGATAAAATAACATTAGCGAAATATGATAACTTTTGATTGTAATAGAGGTTTTTTTTAGCAAATGTGATGGAATGAATGATAGATAGCCAAGCAGATCAAGGAATTACTAAGAATTGTGTATATGTAAATAGATGAAATGACACTAGGTAGTGAAATATAAGGACTCTTGGTTGTAGTAGTATTATCAGAATAGAAACTTGGGCTACTTCTGGTAATTTGATGCTACTAAATATTGAGTTTTATGAGAACTTAACATCAATGTAGTATAAACACAGTCAGTATGCCATTACAATGGATTTGATATATCACTTGTTATATCTTGAAAAAAAGGTAATTCTGGATATCGGTGTTTACAGCTATAAGTATTATTTTACTTTTACCTACAAAAAAGTAATTCTAATGTAATGTAATGGCATTTTCAATTTTTAGATATATTAATTTTAACTGTTCTTAGACAAATTATGCAGTAACGTTATTGATTTACAAATAAATTTCTTATCTTTCCTTTCTGTGGATGATTGTAGCCTTAATACTACTTCTGAATCAATTCAATTGACGATTGCTTTGATTGTGAAGGATTATATTTTGAACGAAAACTTACAAGCGTTTATAGCAGATTTAGGAGACAACTGTTCGAATTAACCATAGACCTTTAACTATCTCCTAATACAGTTAGTCAAGTTTCTTTTCAAACCAGATTTTAGACCAGTGTAACAGCATTTTTATATTGTGACACTTAATTTTTTTTCTCCATATTAACCATGTCGCACTTCAATAGCGAAATAATTTTCTTTAGACACATTATTAATCTGTGTATCAAAATATCTCCTTGTTTTATAAATAATGTTTAGAGGATGTATTGAAACATTCAATAAATGCCAGTAAGGTACAAAACTATTATATCCTCTGCATCATTTCTTAGAACTGAATTCGGTTTTGATGGTTGTTTCAGGCCCTATGAAGGAACAAATGATCATAATGGGCCCAAGGGGATTGCACTTATTTATAGTTCCTCAGCTTCTAGGACACCATATAATGCTCTGTAATGCACTGGTGGATGCAGTGTTGATATAACCAGTGCTGGTATAAGCCAACACAGTCTCACTCGCAGTGCACCATGAGCCAGGCAGGGAAAGTTATTGATTTATCTGAAAAAGATCACAAAGATTCCTAGAAAAGTTCGAGATTGGATGATACCATTTACAAGCGCATGATATTCCGGCAAAGATCAGATTCATGAGTAATATGTTATATACTACGTATACGTGCATCGCTTTCTTTTTACTGTAAACCTCACTATATGTCTAATCTATCCATATAGTGGCCAGAGGAGTGATATCTTTTTCTTATAGTGTATCGTGGTCAATCATCCCAAGACCACTTCAAAGAAAAGATGAAAAGAAGACGTAAACAGATATAGACCAATTATGGTGCCCGAATCCCAGGGCCAAATCAAACTAGTCACGATATTCTCCTCTTCGTTCATGCATTACTCTCCCTGCATATTACACTAAGATTTAGCAGTGTCATTTTAGCCAAAGCTGCACCTCCTTTCCAGACTACGTTCTTTAGATAAGTAGTTTGTAGATAAGTCCTAGAGGACTACTTTTCTAGTATCGATCTAGGTACCACCAGACAATTTCATTCCACTGAATAAGACCTTCAGACTGAAAGGCTTAACATGATTTAGGCAATTTCAATCTTCTCATCAATTTCCAATATCTTGCAATTTTTCCCATCAAGTAGGATGATGCACATGATTTTCCAGCTCCCCATTGTGCTTGTACATATTTCAACTCTTGTTGCAACTAGCAATAAGCAATATTTAAACCCTCTCTTTAGGTCAGCAATATATTACATTTGTCTTAGCTTTGCATAAACTATGTTGAAGTTCTTTACAAGTACATAATATAAGGAGCTATGAATGTTAGGAACTATACAACATCAACTATGCAACATCAACATGCAACATCTTGTTACAACTAGCAATAAGTAATATTCACACACTATAGATCAACAGTATATTGCATTTGTTTTAGCTTTGGAATAACCTATGTTGACGCTCTTTGTGAGTAGTACTTCTCTGAATGTTAGGAACTATGCAACATCAATCATCAATCACGCAACTTAATGGATACATATATCTCATATTACAGCTGCTTTCAACTGACTCATAATCTTTTGTAGTTTTCTCCAACTTCTGAAATTAATTATATAAGATAATATCGTTCATTATAAATGAAGAGCATCTGTGTTACGGTCAGTTTTGATCTCATTTAACAAATAGAAATGCTTTAGTATAATCCCTAAAGGTCACTGGTGACTCATTTGCTCCAGTATGGTGACTCATTTGCTCCAGTATGGTGACAGGGAATGTATGTCTCCAAGGGGAAGAAGGAAAAGGACAGGACACCAAAATCAAGATGACAAAATGAAATATAACAGTGCTTCGGGAGGATGACGTTAACTATATAGCTGTCAGAAATTCTGGTACAGGATAGAATAGTATCAATAATTTATCGCCAATAGCCAGCACTTCTATATTAGGGGACAATATCGCAGTAATTGAACTAAAACCTACAGGTGGTGGAGAGATCTGAGGAAAGTAACATAATGGAGGGATAATAGAGATTAAAGAATATCAGTTTTCTTCTTTGAGTTGAGATTAACCTCTAGTAAGAATACTACTTGACTTTGGTTCCAAAGAGTGGCAATGAAATATACAATCAACACTCAATATATGGGGGAGGAAAGGACGAGGCGAGAAGATGATTGAAGGTAGAAAAGTAGAATTATCAATAGATGTGGGTTAATTGATACATAAGCTTTCTCCACATTCTAAAAGACATATAGGTGAATGATGCATCTTTGATTGAACTAGAAGTTATAAGAGCAACAAAAACAAGACTGACATGGTAAAATACATTTAATTCCAACTTATTCACTACGATTTCTCAGTTATCACATGAAGGGAAATGAGGGAATAGCATTTGAAAATATTTCTATTATTTTAGATTTACAGATGAGCTACATCCTAAAAATAACAGAACACTTGAAAGAAATTGTCAACATCATGAACAGAGAATGTCTCAAACTCATCCTAACAACTAACAAGAATAAGTGTTTTCTAACTCCAAATTTCAGTGACTGTAATTGATAAAAAAATTTGTGGAAGTGAAGAGCATAGGTATTTCCAAAGACTGAGAATTCAGAAATCCCTGAAAGATCAAATCAAAATATATTTGATAAGTGGTTGACAAATGTACGCTAAGTATTGGAGACACATGTCTGACGAGTTAAGCGATCAAAAACAACCCGAAACTTGAAAGCCAGTTGAATCAAGAGAGACAAAAAAAAAAAAAAAAAAAGTGCACACAGATTAATAGAAACAAGAGGAAAGTGTATTTTGAGTAGGGGAAGAAGCCAGAGTGAAAAAAATAGACATTAAAACAAACATAAGAAAGGCCATCATGATATATCTATTCCAAATAAAAGATGCTTGAAAAACAGCAATGTGTGCCTAATACTGGTCCCACAAGATGAACATCATATAAAATGCTCTCTCTGTTTTCTTTGTTCAGATTCCATCGATACCCTCACGTTTCAAACGACACTGAAACTATTTGTAGTTTTAAGAGGAGATTAGTAATGGACATGGAATCTCTTAGTGTAGGTCTTATGGTCTCTTGCAGTCCCCAGTATTCTTATGTTTATATGCAGACCCAGAAGCTAAACAGAGCCTGATGACGAAATCAACCGGTCCCGCTCGCTTTTGCACATAAAAGAGATATGACGAACGACGGTTGCTGTCACAGAAACACGTTTACACTAATACAAAATTGACAACAGTTCAAAATTTCATTCCGGAAGAGATGAGAGGAAGGATCGATAATTGCTCGAATCCTCCCGAAAAAGAGTTTTATAGGAAGACATATCACTTGACTGAGTACCTTGTATAGAACCGAAGTCTTTACGTAGATTACAAAGGATTACAAAGGCGGAGCATGCCAACAGGAGGCCTTTTGGTCCATATCTAGGTCGGATGCGAAAAAAATCATAATAATAAAATAATAAATAAAAACTATAATAATGTAAATAACAAATAAAATACATAAATAAATGCATAGGTATAGTTAAATAATAAACAAACAGGTAGACCAAACGAATGCTTTCTGATTGTGTAATTCGGTAGTTAGTGACCAAAATTTGGGTTACACGATTACTCTTGATATCGCTAATATTATTACAATCACTGTTATATGCAGTATTACTTACGTTTTTTGTGGTAATTTCTCTATCTTCTTAATCTACCTCCGTAATTTTTTAGTTGTTTATTCATTAATTGGTTATCTATTCTGATATTTTCTGTTGATTCATTTTGTATATACTTAATCATCTTTTAATTCATGTATTTACTTAAATGTAAAGGACCAAGGATGGGTACATCCAAGTGATGATCCTAGGAAACAGACGTCAGAGAGAATCATCTCCCTCATCTTGATTGAAAAGGGCGGCCTCAGTGGGCTGTCACTCGGTTCTCAGACCATACGCAAAATCTTTATCACTCTTGACTATATCCCCTACTTCTTTTCGTGTATAAAGACCTGACAACAGGTGAATACTCAGCCTCACATCTATAAGCCGACGACAAAAAATGTAGTCACAAACTACTTCTCTATGACAAAGTTTTTTCTTTTTTTTCTTTTTCTTTAGTGAGATCTGTGTGAGAGCTTGTCAATGTGACACAAAGCAAAAGTTATCAATATATAATCATCCGATCTGCTTCGTTTTTGACTTAAATATGAACTCCAGAATAAAGTTTAGGGACGAAGCATCTCGTAAACATATTATGAGTGATATTCTATAATAGAATAGATTTAGAAACTTTCTTTTAAATGTAGACAGACTTCACTTGAACCTGTGACAAACATCAAAGCTAGACATTGTTCACATATAACTTTAACATTTGAACCACGATCCTGTCAGTAAAATGATAAGGAATATGATACTTGAGAACCGCGGCTCAAGTATATGTAATATTCTCCGAACTGGCTACAAAGACTACAAAACAGAACAATAGAAATAACCAAAAACATTCCCATTTAAAAGATGTTATGATCTAGAACCCAGCATTATGAATGGTGAATATAAGCTTTAAAATAGAGAGTGGAACTGTAACCAAGATATTGAAAACAAGTTAATAAAATCCGACTGTGAGAAAGTAAGAGTAATTCCACAAGTGACAGGCTAAAGCCCAGTACACAGGCTCATGATTACTACCAATACCGTGTCATTGATGTAAATCTGCCCTGATGGTAATCAACCGGGATCTATACACGACAAAAATATGTATATATTTATTGACCACAGTGGAAATAAGTCTTTTGAGTTTCTGTGCCATCCTCGGATGTACAGTTATATTTACTATGTATAATACGAGTCTTACCTGTATTGTATTTTATTGTATGTACGATTGAATCCGAATAAAATAAAATCAAATCAAATCAAAATTGACAATATTGAATACATTCTATTATTACGGAAAGTGCTAAGTTGATACTAAATATTCATAAAATCATCTACAGAAATTTTGATTCCATTGAAAACAAAACAGAAAAGATAGATGATAAAAATCAATGCATTAGTATCATCATTATAAAAACACATCTGACAGATCATTGAGCTGTTGGCAGACGTCTTCAATGTAGTAATTTTTTTTTCCGCCCTCAAATTTATCCCTCTTTTCTGTAACATAAAATAAATTTGTCGATAGATA
>NC_134799.1:42270962-42275962 GCF_046742065.1 Oratosquilla oratoria | reverse complement strand
AGGAGGGACTGTCGCTATGTAATGAAGCATTGGGGGTAAACCAGCTTCTGTCATTTGATTTTGGTGAGGTGCTGTGCCTTGCTGCATTGCTTCTGACCCGGGCAGCGAGCCAGAGGCCAGGGATGATCTTTCATCCACAAGGAGCTGTGATAAAAAGGAAAATAAAGGAATGTTGGATGTGTGGGAAATGGGTGAAGGGTGGAGGTAACCTTCGTCTGGCTACCTTCCTTATAAGGGGAAGAAAGAGACCTTTTGGTATATGAATAGATAAGAAAAAATAATCACGAAAATTTTAGGATGGAAGGGAATTAATTCATTGGCCAGTAGCAATACATTTGATTAATTCTCTCTCTCTCTCTCTCTCCCTCTCTCTCTCTCTCTCTCTTTCTCTCTCTTTGTCTCTTAATCTTTCTCCCTCTCTGTCTCTCTCTATCTCTATCTATTTCTCTCTCTCTCTCTCTCTCTCTCTCTCTCTCTCTCTCTCTATATATATATATATATATATATATATATATATGTGTGTGTATATATATATATATATATATATATATATATATATATATACACATATGTTAGCCTCCAGTCATCGTACTCCTTAGGGTTTGAGGTTTGAGAGAGAGAGAGAGAGAGAGAGAGAGAGAGAGAGAGAGAGAGAGAGAGAGAGAGAGAGAGAGAGAGAGAGAGAGAGAGAGAGAGAGAGAGAGAGAGAGAGAGAGAGAGAGAGAGAGAGAGAGAGAGAGAGAGAGAGAGAGAGAGAGATTAAGAGACAAAGAGAGAGAGAGAGAGAGAGAGAGAGAGAGAGAGAGAGAGAGAGAGAGAGAGAGAGAGAGAGAGAGAGAGAGAGAGAGAGAGAGAGAGAGAGAGAGAGAGAGAGAGAACATAAGCCATCCAGATCACTCGGTCTGTCCTGTGTTACACCCAGGAACAACAAAAGAGATCGATGGCTGTTTGGTCTCCAACTCGTCTCGTCAAAACATTCATTACCGCTGACCCGGGAATCACAGAATCGTTCTTTTCATTCTCCTTAATGAGTCTCGCTAACCTTCAAACCTATCAGCCCCGTTCCGGCAAAGTGAGTTTCTACCGACATTTTCGAAAAGAAAAAAAAAAAAAAAAGAGAAAAAAAAAAAATGGGACACGGGGGAAGAGCTGAGTGCCACAAACATTGTTTTGGCAAGATTATCTTTGTTTAATTTTCTGATTTTTTTTTTAATATTGTTGCATTTTATGCGAGGTTTATTAATTTAACTGGGCATCAACGGATTCGTATATCCAACTCACGTCATCCATGTCAAATGATCCAGTAGTTTACCCACACCAAAGCATAATGCTATTCACAGCACTCATTTAATTCTATCATGTTATTGTATATCTAGAATGAATATATGAAAATGTATATATATATATATATATATATATATATATATATATATATACACATATATATACATATACATATATACATATATATACACATATATATATATATATATATATACATATATATGCGTGTATGTATGGATTAACAAGCTCCACCGCAAGGACTCGAACTTCTGCGTATTATGAAGCAAAGACGATAGGCTTGAGCTACCCAGACCTTATAAAAGTAATGACCTGGAGTACGACCTGATAATTCCCCGACGCCACTTGAGTAGCTCAGTCTATATTCTATACCACCGAGTCTTTATTATGGCAAGCCATCCGACAAGTTGTGTGTCATTGTGACAATTGGATTAAGAAGCTCCACCGCAAGTACTCAAACCTTTACATGAGCGTCTGCTTATTATGAAGTAAAGACGATAAAGTTGAGCTGCCCGGATCATACAAAAGGAACGACCTGAACATTGACACATAACTTGTCGAATGGCTGGCCATACATAATAAAGACGCAGTAAGATAGAATAAAGACTGAGCTACCCAAGTGCCACCGGGAACTACTGGGTTATACATACATATATATATATATATATATATATATATATATATATATATATATACATATATACATATATATATATATACATATATATATATATATACATACATACATACATACGAAGATTCCTTTGGTAAAAATAAATATGAATCGAATTATGTGACAAAACCCTTTCTTGTCCAAATATAATTCAAATATTCATTACCTGCAACGCAATGAAATACAAACATATAATACAGACGTAAATAAACGTAAAAAAAACTCATCAAGAAAATAGGAGTGGCCTACAAAAATGAACCAAAAGTCCACAGGTCAGTACTCACAATACACTCATTAACATAAAGTTGGAACGTACAACGTAGGATGAGATAAACACACGGCTAGGAGAGAATCCCACATAACAAAATCAACTGCAACGTTAATTCACCAAGAAAAACACAGCTACGATCGAAAAAAAAAAATACTTCCTTGTGTGATATGGTGCCCATCAGGAAGTATTTTCATGTTTTGAAGTCATACCTATGTTTTTCTGATATCCAAAATTTTTTGGTGGATATCATCTCTGGCTGTGTAATCGGAATCTAGTCATGCACTTCATTTCGATTCCCAACCGTAACTATTACTTGCCCCAACAGTTACCAGAGAGCACTGGGCTACACGCTTACTATACTCCTCACTACCTCACTATCACGACCTAATCCATACACTGGAGGAGAATAGGCCAGGAACCACTTACCTGAGATCAAATCAGGTCACATTTGCCCTTATATGGTTTACCAGCCATAGCAATTAGCGACCGCAGGAAACGGTTGATGATTGTTCCAGGGTTGGTGACTATGCCGAATGTACCACACGGTAGTAATTGTTGCATTTACGTTGATTGGTCACTGAATTTGACCATTATCCCGGAAACGCTGTTCGGGTCTCCTTCAAACGAATGAGACTGACTTGTTGTAAGTAGACAACAAGACGAATAGAACGAGAGATAGCTTAGATAGTCAAATAGATAAACGAACAAACAGGTAGATAGATAAATGAATAGGTGAATAATAAAGAATTAAAACATAAATAATATATGTGTATATATATATACATATATATATATACATATATATATACATGTATATATATATATATATGTATGTATGTATGTATATATATATATATATATATATTGTCAGTGTATTTAGGCAGGAGTTTTTCTCTAATGCATGTTTCATTAAAAGTGATGGCTAATTGTGCATTAATAATTTTCTTAATGGTATTTTCCATATACCTTATTAAGGATTTGTTTTCCTTAGGAAGGAAATTTATGACTTGGCTGTATGTAGTCATATTAGCTAGATCGCGATTTCGGGTTCAAGACCCTTCTTCAGTAGCTATAAGGGATAAGAATTAATCCAAAGATTCTAGTAAAGATCTAAGTTTTATACTAGAGTTCCTATACTTGCTAATCACTGGGGGATTAGCAAGTATAGGAACTCTAGTATAAAACTTAGATCTTTACTAGAATCTTTGGATTAATTCTTATCCCTTATAGCTACTGAAGAAGGGTCTTGAACCCGAAATCGCGATCTAGCTAATATGACTACATACAGCCAAGTCATAAATTTCCTTCCTAAGGAAAACAAATCCTTAATAAGGTATATGGAAAATACCATTAAGAAAATTATTAATGCACAATTAGCCATCACTTTTTATATATATATATATATATATAATATCGCTTGACGACAGACAAAATAATACACAAGAAGAACTCATTTTCTCCGTTCAGGTGAGTCGTTCGTATGTGAACGACCAGTGACTCTTAGACTGACGACAGACGACAGGCACTAGGCTGAAGAAAGTCTCCGGGCCAGAATGATATTAAAATATATTACTTTGTTCAAGAATGCATATCATCTCTCTCAACCAAGCCTTTGATTTTCTCGCAGTCGAATAAGATAGAATGGGAAAAGCCAGAACATGATCTTGAAGGAGGACAAAGAAATTTAAATTAGTTTTCCCTTCTTTACTGTGTTGCTGCTGATTATATATACAGACATGAATTTGCCAGTAAATTATATAAGCACATGCACTTACTCCTACGCATGCACATACCAATACACATACTGTACTTCTATATATGTACACTCAAACATATAGAGGTATATATAACCATACATATACGCGTACACTGTTCATAAACAGGAGAGACTTCCTTCTTCAGATGTCGATTGTACATGTACGATGTATATATACTCAAATACATAAACAAATACATCCATATGCATATATGAACATACGTATTAATGTAAAAATAAACATATGCATACACATACACTTACAAATACGAACAGAAGAAATTTTCTTCCTCAGACGCCGATCATACGCATCATCTTCATTTCGGAGCTCAGGCACTATATGAAAACCTCATCTCGGCGCCTTACAAGCCATTGTCAAGTTAACGCTGAGATCCAAGTCCATTTGCAGCTGCTTAATTCCTGGCGTTGGAGAGTCATATGCCAACATGGCTTGATGACAATGCCGCAGATTTGGCACTAACGCCAACGTTCATTTCATGGCACTTGCCGTTGCCACGAAGTCATATTTCTGCTCTCATACCTGGTTTCACATGTAAAATATAACTTTTTAAAATAGGAGTTCCTAGTCTGTTACTTAGATACAATCTCATAAGGTTTGAGGGACCTCACCTGTTTTCTTACTTGCCCCTTACCTATGTGATGTTATTTTTCACCTTCCTGGGATAATACAAGACAGAATCGGGAGATTATCTAAAAGGATAAAAACACTGGTAAACTACAGTTCGTAACAAGAAAAATTATTAACCTCTTGGAGACCATTTCAACACTGAAATTGCACATCCATCAATCCTCACATCTTTTCGGGGTGTGGTGGTTTTTGTAAATCTCTGTGGGCCACAAGAAGGCCAAGAAACCCTAGGAAAATAAATTTGGTCCATGGACCTCACATTATGAATAATTTTGGTTCTTGATCCTTAGGTTAAGATCCATCGTGACCTATGACCCTTAGACGTCCAATGAGGCCTATTGACCTCCGA
>NC_134799.1:42255962-42260962 GCF_046742065.1 Oratosquilla oratoria | reverse complement strand
TCTGTCTGGCACCAGACAATTTCTATTTAGATGACGTAAAAACCCCGGAGTTCTAATTGATTAAATCCTCTCTTGATTTAATCCAGACTACGTGTGACCTCTTAGCCTTGGATGAATATGAGACACAAGACACCAAGGACATTTTAATTGATTAACATCGGATCTCAGTAATCCTCGACCTTGGTAACGTTCAAAACAATGAAGCCGAATCTGTTTCAATTTAATCTCTCGACCTAGATGCGTTGTTTAATGATTTTGTTCTGAACAACGAAAGACTATTCTGTTCAGCTGAAAAGCTCTCCCTAAGATAAAACAAATAAATAAATAAATGAATAAATGAATAAATAGATAAATAAATGAACAAACCTATACACACCGGTGTTGTATCTATATGTAAGGGGTTTATAAAAATCAATCTAATTCCACTCCAATTGCTATCCGTCGGATGAGAAAAAAAAATCCGTCATTGGCTAGAAAGAACAAAATCTGTAAAGTTCGTCATAGAATTTTAGGGAATAACTTGTCCACTGAGCTGTACTGTCTTCAGAAGAATCAACTCATCCGGCCTCAGCCCTTAGGACGAATATCGAGATATAAATCATCGAATTGTCAGGATCAAAGTATTTACTCCGAGAGGTGTCACTGATCTGAATGGAAGCGTCTTGCGACAGCCAAAACAAAAGATATAATATGGTTCACAGACTCTCACGAGAGTCTCTGCTGAGACTTGGGTCATACATATTGCCTAACTGAGGCCAGATGGTTCTCTTCAGGTGAAGACATCAAGCAAAGACATTGACGTTGCTTCAGGAGATACACAACCAGAACCAAAGTCTTCACCGTTTCTCTAGATGCTATGAGACATGGTTTAAGAGGTAGTTACATACGGCTAAGGAAGACCAAACATTATTTGTTGTTACGAGGTGGGAGCTTAGTCTTTTTGTATATTTATTTTGGTGAACAGCAGGTGATTGTATTTAAAACAAATGTCTCACAACAACAATAATTAACCCCGTCCTTATCAGATAACATCTATCCTCTTGTTCTGTTTCCAGGCCTTTCTATTCAGCTGTGTGTGGCAGCCCATATGTGGGAATAGAATTAATGGACATTTTATGCAAGGGCAAATAGAGCTGTCATTGGGACGAGGGAGAAACAAAATTATAAACACAGCCAACAAGTGAGGCTATATTTCATTCGATATTTTCCAAAACTGAGTCATGTATTTCTTTTTTAGTCTGTCAACCGATTGATGAATTTATTTATCTAATAGAGGCTCACCCCTCCTTACCCCTCTCCCCCGACATCCTACCCAGTCTGACATGTACACGAACATATGAACAGAGACAAGGACACAGATGCAAAGATACAGGAACATAGGAAGATACATACATGCAGACGTAAACATACAAATACAAATAAACACAAATTATATCTATGTACAAACATACACACACACACACACACACACACACACACACACACACACACACACACACACACACACATACACACAGACAGACAGACAGACAGACAGACAGACAGACACACACACACACACACACACACAAACACACACACACACACACACGCACATACACACACATACACACATACACACACACAGACAGACAGACAGACAGACAGACAGACAGACAGACAGACAGACACACACACACAAACGCACACACACACACACACACGCACATACACACACACACATACACACAAATTGGATGGTGTCATTTTGTCAGCCTCGGGAAAATTGAGATATTCAATATGACGTCCAACATGGTTGCCATATATGAAAAACAACCATATGTTGGGATTTAATGGACATAACACCATAACATCTATTAATTTGATGTCTATGTTTTTACTATAAGGGAATGAGGATATATCTGTAATTTCTCTTTAGATTAAATATCTACTTCATTAGTAGCGCTATACAAGTAATCAAAATTACTAATCATTCAAATCGAGTTGTCATAATATTTTATATTCAGTATGTTTGAACACATGCACCGTTTCATTACTTCATACGATGATTCTGAAGCCATGGACATTTAATTAGTAATGTACAACTAATCTATTCCCTAGCGCTTGGATTACAGAACACTCGTAGAAGTTGAGTAGCCTACGCCATGGGGCGCTTAGCTGCATCCAGAGCTATTAACTTTGCTCTATACACTTGGACTCTTTGAGCAGGTGTCATTTACTGTTGGGAACTGGAAAGGAGTGCGGGATTCGAACCCACAATTAAGCAAATACGAGTATTAAAGTATAAGGGAAATTACAGCTTCAGTTCCTCTCTATGTGTTTGAAAATAACAAAGAAGACGTGGGTGATACCAAAGCAGAGTCAAGCTGGAGGAAGAATATACAAGTTAAGCTGCCTTTTCCTGTACTCTGCAGGTGTCAATATCATAGATAGCTTCATCTTGCTCAAGGTTATATTTAGCACTTTAAATGAAACATTTAAAATTTGAATTAATTTTCCTCTCAACTGGCATTATCATTTACTACAGAGATGTTATGTTAAGTTACTTTTCAATAGGTATCATGGTTTCAGCTTGAAAATCTCCAGAAGATATAGAGCTGGAACATTAGTAAGCAGATCTCGCCAGTTGTTCTCGAGTCCCTCATTGTTCTTACATGAAATATTTCTTTTAATTATATAGAACATGGTATACCTAACAAAACTGATGTCTAAATACATTTGGTATAATGCAAGCGATCTCCCATAACATTGTACAAGACTTGTCACATTATCTGATTTGTAAAGGTAAACCTCTTTTTGAAAGGCTTGATCTCAGAACAACGCATGAAAAAAATGTGCCGTAATGCCTGTACAAGCCATTTACTCAGGTTATGCAGATTTTGAAACCATCCAAATGGTCTGTGCTGACATGTATTTCTTATGTTAATATACTTTTATGTTTCTGAAAAAACTCACATTTAAACATGTCAATACCTGGACCCAGTTCAGCGGGTTTAGTACTTAATATTATATCCAGAACTGAAGAAGGGAAGTGGTTGTGCTGCAGAATTAATGACATATTTAATATATTGTTCATGATGATGATAGTAATCACAATAAATATACAAAAAGCAGCCAAAATGAAACTGATAGTTCAAAAGACTGAATGATAACTTCATTGAAATTTAACAATCGACACACACACACACACACACACACACACACACACACACACACACACACACACACACACACACACACACACACACACACACACACACACACACACACACACACACACACACACACACACACATATATATATATATATATATGTATATATAAATATACATATAATTATCTCTCTCTCTACACACACACACACACACACACACACACACACACACACACACACACACACCCACACACACACACACACACACCCATATATATATATATATATATATATATATATATATATATAGCAAAGTAGACCACTTGGTCTACTTTGCATAAGTGAACACACGTACCCGTGTTCTTATTAGCATATATATATATATGTACAACACTCAATGGGTCCCAGTGATTAGAGATACATTTTTATCAACCACAATGCACTTTAATTCTAAGCCATCTAGGCGCATGCAGAAAGTGTAACGTGGTACGCCCGAGGACTCGAACCTATGCGGCGAGAACGTTACCGGTGCCAAGTAACTAGACCAATACGCCATCAAGAGAGATATAAGTTCAGCGCAAGTTTTCTTATATATATGTATGCTCGAGTTCATACACATGCGTGAAAGTTTGCGTTCAACCCATCTCTACTATGATAGTACATTGGTAAGTATACGAACGCGGGAAAGTATTTGTACAACACTGAATGGGTCCCAGTGATTAGAGATACATTTTTATCAACCACAATGCACTTTAATTCTAAGCCATCTAGGAGCATGCAGAAATTGTAACGTGGTAACCCCGAGGACTCGAACCTATGCGGCGAGAACTTTACCAGTGCCGAGTGACTAGACCAATACGTCATCAAGAGAGATATAAGTTCAGCGCAAGTTTTCTTATATATATGTATGCTCGAGTTCATACACATACACGAAAGTTTGCGTTCAACCCATCTCTACTATGATAGTACATTGGTAAGTATACGAACGCGGGAAAGTATTTGTACAACACTGAATGGGTCCCAGTGATTAGAGATACATTTTTATCAACCACAATGCACTTTAATTCTAAGCCATCTAGGCACAAGCAGAAATTGTAACGTGGTACGCCCGAGGACTCGAGCCTATGCGGCGAGAACTTTACCAGTGCCGAGTGACTAGACCAATACGCCATCAAGAGAGATATAAGTTCAGCGCAAGTTTTCTTATATATCTGTATGCTCGAGTTCATACACATACGCGAAAGTTTGCGTTCAACCCATCTCTACTATGATAGTACATTGGTAAGTATACGAACGCGGGAAAGTATTTGTACAACACTGAATGGGTCCCAGTGATTAGAGATACATTTTTATCAACCACAATGCATTTTAATTCTAAGCCATCTAGGGGCATGCAGAAAGTGTAACGTGGTACGCCCGAGGACTCGAACCTATGCGGCGAGAACTTTACCAGTGCCGAGTGATTAAATCAATACATCATCAAGAGAGACATAAGTTTAACGCAGGTTTTCTTATATATCTGTATGCTCGAGTTCATACACATACACGAAAGTTTGCGTTCAACCCATCTCTAATATGATAGTACATTAGTAAGTATACGAACACGGGAAAGTATTTGTACAACACTGAATGCGTCCCAGTGATTAGAGATACATTTTTATCAACCACAATACTCTTTAATTCTAAGCCATCTAGGGGCATGTAGAAATTGTACCGTGGTACTCCCGAGGACTCGAACCTATGCGGCACGTTCATACACATACACGAGCATACATATATATAAGAAAACTTGCGCTGAACTTATCTCTCTTTATGGCATATTGGTCTGGTCACTCGGCACTGGTAA
>NC_134799.1:42233462-42235962 GCF_046742065.1 Oratosquilla oratoria | reverse complement strand
CAAAATCAAGCAAATAACATCAAGTCAGGTTTTGCACAAAAATGGAATATCCTGAACACAAGGGAAAAGAAATAAGTATATGTTTGTAACCTTGATGAAAAAATTAACAAAATGATTTATTGTTGCCAGAAGAAGCTTACACCAAGAAAAGCATACCAGCATACCTTTGCCTTCGGTGAATAGACAACCTGGGCAAGCAGTAGTCACCGGGTATCGAATCCGGATCTACGTTGTGAAGTTTATTAACATTCCCTGGAGAATAAAGATTGCCCTGTTTTTTTTCTTTTCCTTTCTTTTCTTTTTATATTTATAGTTGTAATTTGTTCTTTTTTTAACCCAACTTTGATATGATAAAAATCACACTAGAATAGATAAATAAGTGAAACAGGTAAATAGATAATTAAATGAATAAAAATAAAGTGTGGTAAAAAGTGAATAAAAAGAATGGTAAAAAGAATTCAGCACTCATGACTATGGTCACCACCACAACATCAACAATCATCATCACAACCACCAACCATCACATTATATACCATCTTAACAGCCATCACCCTTATAACCACAACCGTCATTACTATGGTCCTGCCACAAACCAACTGGCCCAACGTTGAAGCCAAATTATCCCAACGGGATAATTGGTCAGCTTACTGCTGCTCTCTATCGGACCAATAAACGTCTGCCCACATGAACAGAAATGAGAGTCGGTGCTATTCTAACTCACCTGCAGTATAGGTGATAAAGAACACACGCCAGGAGGCGCTTAGTTGCGGCGGAAGCCGTCACCTGGTGCTTACGCCTTTAAGTTGCCACCGGTACCTGCTGGATTCGAAATCTGATTCATTTCCTCCGGAGTGAAGTAGGTCACCAACTGCCAATTTGAAACAATGGTACCGAATTTGAACAGCATGTATGTATATATATATATATATATATATATATATATATATATATATATATATATATATATATATATATATAGACATATATATATATATACATAATTGTATTATATATATATGATTATATATAATTATATATATATACATATATATATTATATATATATATGATTATATATATAATTATATATATACATACATATATATATATATATATATATATATATATCATGTATATACATATGCTAATACATATATGCATGTGAATTCATATGTGTATTCGTATATATACATTGGAGTTAGAATATTTCATATTACCTCTCAACATCCCAGTAGTGGTTCATGTTTTCTTTTTAGATCTATAAGCTTTTCTTAGCTAGAAGAAAGATCTAAGAATGAATTCACTCTAATGAAAGGGTTAATCATATATAAATGAGTTTGGCAAATTTGTAACATTTATCAATATTTTTTACCCCACCAACGTAGGATTTTTTTCATTTTTTTTTTATTTTTTTTTTTTTTTTTTTTTTTTTTTTTTTTTTTTTAACAAGATTTTCTTGTCGTCTGAAGATAAAACATCAAAACGACCAAGACGAATGTGTTTAATGATATTTTGTTTCACGACCAAATGCTTACACTCATTATAGAAGAAATAATCATCCTTAAGGAATTAATCTACTAAAAGCAATGACAAATTTCAATGACTTTTTTTAATACCACTCCGCATTGACAAGTTGAAAAGAGGTCTCGATCTTTAGGATATTCTCGATTAAACTTTTTTTCAAGTCAGTGACATTATAATCTTTCTAGCGAAGGCCAGGTAACTCTAATTTTGTTGGAGATTGACCACCATTTTAAATTGAATTAATTTTTCTCGTGTGAATATTCTTGTCCGTCTGTTCTGCTTATTTGCCCGTCCATTCCCAGTCCTTTTATCAGGCTGTGTGATTTTTAGTATTTATTTTCTCTGACCATATATGATCTTCTGCCCATTAACCTTGTCACTACAATGACCCTTGCTATGCTATTTTCTGTCTCTTTTGTTAGGAAATATGACTCTCACCAAACAATTGCATTCAGATGGAATCCTCTTTCCATCTGACTTTTTGCCAATATCGGGCTCTTGGATGATGTTCCCACGTTTCAAGAACAGTCGATCTTATGTGGCTGAGGCTCAGCAGTCCAGTCTGAAAAGGATTTTGATGAACCACGGTCCCTTTGAGGTCTGAGTCCATCCCCATCACCGCAGAAAATCGCCCCTCCTCAGGCAGAACAGAATCCATAAAGACATCCAGGTGAAGTGTTTAATTTCAAATCATTTGATCGTTTTTTCTCTTTATCCATGCCTTTTCACACTTTCATAATAGCTAATTGGTTCGCTGGAAATATATACGAGGCGAGTTTCATTCGAAAGCCAATTTTACCTACGGCTTCGCCTTTATATGATAAATGTAAAAAAGTAGGTACATTATAGTGACAGGCATTGAAACTATATTTGGTATTATTAGCAAATGATATAATTTGATAGAATTATGTTTGCAAATGGTGAATGCATTTAGCCAGAAATATGTAGAACCACCAACGCATTCTCTGACCCAATCA
>NC_134799.1:42198462-42215962 GCF_046742065.1 Oratosquilla oratoria | reverse complement strand
TTTTATCAATTTTTTGTTTGTTTATTCATGTGTTTATTTATTTACCTATTTATTTGTTTATCTGTCTATTTACTATTTTTCGTCTATTCGTTTCATTTATTTGTTCATTTATCTATTTTTGGTAATTTATGTACTCGTTTATCTCTTTTTTATGTATAGATATTTTACTTATCTATTTATGCATTCATCTGTCTATCTATCTATCTATCTATCTACCTGTCTATATATCTATCTATCTATCAATATATCTAAATATTTATCTATTCATTTATTTGTTTATTCATTTATCTATTCATTATTATTACTGTTATCGTTATCATTATTATCATCTGTGTTGATAACAATACCTCTTCGGTGGAATATTGTTTCCAGGATTAAAAGCACTGAATATCGCTGACAATATACTAATATTCGTTTAATTAAGTTCTCTGGAGGGGAGGGTCACATGGTTGAGGAAGGACAGAACACTGGAGTCAACAGGAGGTGTCTGAGAGGGGTAGATAAGCTCAGGAGAGTAAAGAATTCCACGTAGGGATTTTCAGTCAATTTCACAGCGACCCTGATTACTCGCTTCCTCTTTTTTCGGCTTTAGAGTTTTTCTTATTTCTTTGTAAATACTAATGCGATACGAATCAGAATGACCGATGTTAAAATGGAAAGGATTAAGTGGATCTCTTTTATTTTTTCTTCTCTTTTTTTTTTCTTAAATGGAAATATGACGACTAGCCAGTTAGTACTTCATGATTTTTTATATTATGTCTTTGCGGTTCTACTATTTCATCGTAGTATCGCTGGCTGAGCGGGTTAAGGCGAGGGTCGAACCCTGCCACCGGCGAAGTTGAACCAAGGGCATGGTTCATTAAATTCTACACTACAAAGACCTCTGTGAGAGGCATCGTCCCAGCCTTACATATGAATCAATCACATCTTTACAAACTCATGACAACCTAATTTAGTTTGGGGAACGTCCTAGGTTAAAAATAATACCTAAAGATGTTCCTTTTGTAACTAAAACTGCAAGATTGAAGAGTGGTAAATCACACAAAACTACTTCGAAGAAAAGAACCCGAGCGAAAAGAGAATCGAACCACGGACCATTACGTCTTTGGTCAAACTTTCCACCTTCAACATCGTTAGATCACATTCAAAGGAGAGTTGTGGCAGAGTAAGATAAACTATCACGGTTTGGTCGCCTACGATGAAGGAAATATATTGTTCAGAGAGGTATACTGTTAGATCAGTCCAGACGATTGGACGAAAATGGCCTTGTTTGTTCGTCCTTACTAGAGATCACTTTAAAACATAATTTGCAAGGACTTAGAAGACGTGGTTTTGAGACATTTTTGAGAAAATGAATTACGTGAAAAAAGATTAAGAAAAATATAGAATATGTAAAAGATAACATATGTTAGTAAATACAATGAGCTATGAGAAGAACATTGATATAGAACATACACCATAGTTACTCGTACTAGGTGTGTTCTGAATAGAAAGAAATAATGCAATTTTTGAAATATCTTCACAATAGAAACAGAATTCTTCAGAAATAAATACAAGAGGAAGAGCGAAAATTCAATAAGTATCGTCTTTTGAAAAGGTATGTAAATAAACATTCAATTCTCAAATAACATTTGGAGCTGCAACAACTGTGGATCATATTTGCAGAGAAGAAATAACAAGAAAAGAAAGAAAAGATACACGAGGAAGCAGATGGAGGGATTCTGACGGAAGATGTATGGTGATGACACTACGTAGGGTCGAGAAAGAATGATGGATGAATGAGAATACAGGCCTTATGGAAAGTGTAAAAAGGAGGGCGAATTTAAGAGGATGAGAAGAAAATATTGCCTCTCGAGAACTGAAGACAGATGAAGAGCGTAGGGCGAAAGGTGATGGAAAGTCTGCCACACAAGGTTGCAAAAATAGAATGTGTTGATCACGGTGATGGAAACACTGCTGTATCTAGGAAAAATAAAATGCACAGTGCTACGTTCGATTTGGGGTGTGCTACATAAAGGTTATGAATAAGTATTTGTTTACCCTGGCCATGCAAACACTGTAATTCCTAAAAATAAAGAGTGATCGGGAGTCAACCGAATAGTCAAAGTAATAACTGCTCGCCGTGGTGGAAATACTGCATGGATGTGAAGGACAGAGAATGAATGATGTTGGAGGATCAGCCAGAAGAGGTTGAAAGAATTAAATTATATAATCAAGATAATGGAAGCAATGCAGCTTAAGAAAAAGCCTGCTGAAGAGCAGTGTGAACAAGAAGGATGAAATATATAAGACTAAAGAAAATAAAAAAGATACAAAAAACAATTGTATGTATATATATATATATATATATATATATATATATATATATACATATATATATATACATATATATATTATATATATACATACATATATATTATATATGCATATATATATATATATGTATAGTATATATATATATATATATATATGTGTGTGTGTGTGTGTGTGTGTGTGTGTGTGTACATATATATGTGTGTGTGTGCATATTTATATATATATATATATATATATATATATATATACAATATATATATATGTATATATATATATATATATATATATATATATATATAAAATCAAATCAGCCATTCCGAGTCCACTGCTGAACAAAGGCCTCCTTCTTAGCATTCCGTGATTCACAAGACCGCGCCAACTTCTGCCACGTCACTCCTGCGAACTTCTCTATCTCGTCTCTCCACCTTCTGTGTTGTCTCCCTCTCCCACGCTTCCCATCTCGCGGCGTCCACTCATAAACTTCCTTCCCTGCGTCTTTCAAAAGATCTATCGATATACCATTTTCCCCAGGTGCTTTTCTTCGTTTCATATTTTTAGAGCAAATTCTACTTATTCCTTTGTAATCTCTGGTACACTAATAACGTCTACAGATGAATTTACTGACTCAACTACGGTCTTCGATGAGTAAAGCTCTTGGTAAAATTCTTCTACTCTTTTTACCACTCTGTCTCTGCAGTTAATGATTTCTCCATGTCTATCTTTTAAACATGTCATTCGCTGTCTTCTTAAAGCGTGCCTGCGCTTGGTCCCTTTAATACTTTTACCTTTCCGGATAGTTTCCTATATTTCATCCATATTTCTCTTTTTTTTTCTCTGATCTTTGCCTTTTGTTGATAAGCTTGTTTAGTTCTAGTCTTTCTATTTCGGCTTTCCTGCTTTTAATCTGCATCGTCCTTCTTTTTTTTATTAGGTCATTTCTGGCTTTAGAGTATTTTTCTTACATACTTTTTGTACTTTCTACTTTCTCTACCGATTCCCTAATGATATTCACTAAATTTAAATTAGTATCATCCACGGTGTCCTCGTTGGATCTTAGAGCTTCGAATCTATCTTTAATTTCTAACTGAAATTCCTTCTTATTATCCTTAACCTTTGAAAGGCTGATTTTCTATCGCAAAACTAGTTTATTTCTCTCGGATCTGAAATTGAATTTAGCTGTGCAACCTACCATTCTATGGTCACTACCTATGTTGACTTTATTTATGACCGTGATATTGCTAACGCTCTTGCTCTCATCTCCTAATATGAAGCCTACTTCGTTCTTTGTTGTTCCATTTGGACTTCTCCAGGTCCATTTACGACCTACACGCTTTTGGAAGAAAGTGTTCATTATCCTCATGTTGTAGTTCTCTGCAAAATTGACTAACATCTCGCCTCTGTCATTTCTTTCACCTACTTCAAACTTTCCAATGCCCGTCTCATCTCCCATCCTCTTCCCCACTTTAGCATTAAAGTCGCCTATTACCAACGTGTAATTACTTTGTTTTTATATTTACATATATATGAATATCTTACGGACAAATCATACATATCATACCAGTGTTAAGTTGTGGAAGTAAGTAATATTATTGATACAAAATTATTTATGAGAAAAAATCAGAGAGAGTGAGCAATTGTATGTAGAGGATGATGACATGTGCCACGAGCAGCTCTTGTGTAAGTTGGAGGGCAAAAGATGAGTAAAGTTGACTTAGAGATTTAAAAAAATCGAGTTACGGTAAAAAGAAGGAGGTAGAGGAGAAAGATGAGAAAGAGGAAGAGGAAAAAGAATAAGAGGAAGAGGAATGGGAAGAGGAAGAAGAAGAGGAAGAGCAAGAGCAAGAGGAAGATAAAGAGGAAGACGAAGAAGAGGAGAAAGAGGAAGAGATGTAGAAAGAGGAGGGAGAGGAAGAGGAAGAGGAAAAGGAAGGGGAAGGGAAAGGGAAAGAGGCAGAGAAAGAGAAAGAGGAAGATGAAGAATAGGAGGAGCAAGGGAAAGAGAAAGAGGAGGAGGAGGAAGAAGAAGAAGAGGAAGTGGGGAAGAGGATGTAAAAGAGGAAGAGGGGGAAAAGGAATACGAAGAGGAAGAGGAAGTGGAAGAGGAAGTGGGAGATGAAGATGAACAGGAAGAGGAAGAAGAAAAAGAGAAAGAGGAAATGGAAAAGGAAGAGGAAGAGGAAGAAGAGGAAGAAGAAAAGGGGAAGAGGAAGAGGTAGAAAAGAAGAAGCAAAGGAGTAGGAGTAGATGAATTCAATAGAAATAAATATTGCAATACAGAATAAAAAAACAATTTGTAATATGTTGAAAAAGCTTTGAATGACCTCAGATTGTACTTAAAACAGTTAAGGGAATACGAGTCTTCCGGAGGTAAAGGGGCGAAATCGCCAATACCTGATTTTGAGTAAAACGCGTTCAAAGTTGAACTATCGATACTGGACATTTCTCTTGACTTATTACATCCATGTTTATATGTATTTTACTCGTCTTGCCTTGCCATATACAAAAAAAAACAAAAAACGAAAAACCATAATGTTGTGTTGGAAAAGAAAATCATAACACACCAAAATTTGCATACCCCAGTATGGAAAACAGTTATGAAAATAGGAAAACCCAATTTTTTTTTTGTATTTTAAACAAATTTTTTGTTCACCATAAATACACTATGAACCATTTCATTGTAAGCCTAAAAACAATTTTTTTTGTGTGATTTTTTATAGATTGGCAATTTTAACATACCACACATTTACAGTATTTTTCCCTCGGTCCCCAATGCAAATGGTTCATAGATTATTGTCAGATAATTACTACAAACACTTACATCCTCATTTGTGCAGAGTAAGCGTCAGTGAAAGCATTGGGGAGGGGGGAGGGAGGGGGTTAATCATAATCGATGATGTTGTCATCCGGGTTGTCCTCTTGCTCCCCGGTGGTGGCGACGTCATCTTCCAACAAGGACTCTTGTCCCCGACGAGGGTCATCGCAGAAACCCTAAAGGGGGTTCCACACGTGCATGCTTTACCGTAGGCTTGCCTGCACAAACAGGTTTGTATACGGATTCCCGTGCGTGTGGACGAAGTAGTAAACAGTATAAAAACGCTAAAATAAGCTCTTCGTCAGGCATGACTACCACCACCTAGACCTAGAAATGGACTGACGATTGTGCATACTTTTTTGTAACGTGTGGACACGCACGGGTGTTCCGTATAGTTTGCACAAACTCGTAACGCGCAAGTAAGTCGCTGCGTTTGGAACCCCCTTTAAATGATGGATGAACATAGTGACTTAGATCCATCACACCTTTAAACTTCTCTTTAGTCAGCTTGATTGGCTTCTTATACAGTTGCTGAAGAGGTACACCAGGTAGGGAAAACTTTTCAGGATCATACTCGCTCTGCTTCCTCTTTTGCAGCTTCACAAAGGTGGGCTCACAAGTCCCATAACCATTCAAAGGATTACAAAGGATTACAAAGGAGGAGCATGCCGACAGGAGACCTTTTGATCCATATCTAGGTCGGATGCGAAAAAAATCATATTCATAATAAAATAATAAATAAAAACTATGATAATGTAAATAACAAATAAAATACATAAATAAATGCATAGGTATAGTTAAATAATAAACAAACAGGTAAATAGTAAATAATAATAAATTAACATATATCTAATTATAAATGAAAATCAGACAAATGATAACAAAACAAAAAACAAATAATATAAGATAAATTATAATCATTACAGCATCTTCTTGATTTTGAAGCCTGCCTTGTTGTCAGAGTTGACAACAAACATTTTGGCATCTTTGAAGCCAGACCCTTGCACCCTGGCTTTAGTTACATGCGCCTGTTGTACACCAAAGTCAAAAAAGTTTTCTTGTGTCATCTTGACAATCGTGAACGGGTTTTAAGGGTCGATATTGCTTGGCCAGTATGTGGAAATAATAGAAAATAGATTTCTCGATAATTTTCTGGGGCTAACTCCAAATTGTTGATTTGGCGATGTCGACCCTTTACCACCGGACGCCTCATATGGAGTTGAAGATTCGCGGAGATGTTTATCAAAGAATTTTGAAAATCAATGTAGAAACATTTGACATCAGAATAAAAAGATAGTCATTTGAAAATTAATATTTAACATTTAACAACAGAATGATCTAGTTTGAAAATGTAAATACGATGATTATTTTTTGTATAGCTTTTATATCTAATTCTGTTTTGTTTCATTCATTATTTTGTTGAGGAAAAAGCCTGAGGCTGAAGCTCATACCCGGAGTATATTCCTCCGTTGATTTTACTAATGATTTCTTTGAATAGTGCTTATCTCAGTATAGCACTCTAATTTCTCGGCTCTATAAACAGGATTCTTTTGGTATATGCATACATGAATAGAGCCTGTCTTTTAGATATTAATCTGTATTTATTTCCCATTATCTCTAAGCTGATTTTACTAATGATTTCTTTGAATAGTTAAGCTTATCTCAGTTATGGCACTCTGATTTCCTGGCTCTATAAACAGGATTTTTTTTTGGGTATATACAAACGTGAATAAATCCTGTCTTTTAGATATTCATTTATATTTATTTCCTATTATCTCTAAGCTGATTTCACTAAGAAATTCTTTGAATAAGTCAAATTTATCCCAGTGTGGCACTTTAATTTCCTGGGTTTATAAATAGACTTTTATATTTTCATTCTTTTTTTTCGATAATGAGCTGTCTGATAGTCTTGTACCCAGAGCACCGAGACTTCCCAATTATGGTCTTCATTTTCCAACGATGCCATGATTTCCTTCTTTATTGATGTCGTAAAATAAATTGCAAACTTATGAAACCACTCAGAAGTTTTTTTTATTAATTAATTAATTAATTAATCAATATATTTACTTATTTATTTATTTTACATAAGAAACGAAGAGATTTACTCCTAAAACCACAACTGGAGTGGTATGGTGAAATACTCTTGACGACAAAACCAGTTTCAAGGACGTAAGACAAATATTTTTTTCTTTTTTATCTTCTTCAGTGTTATCAAACATTTTTATTTTCAAATTTAATTTCTTTTCATCGGCTTCAATATACGAGGGGCGAAGTCTTTTACGTACTTTTTTTTTTTTTATACTCAACCAATTTCGTTTTCATTTCGTTACGCAAAATCGCATTAGGTCGACATGTAATAGTATTGGTTTTACTGCACAGTGTCGTTTTAAATAACAGAAATTTATAGCTACTTCATGCCTATTGTATTCTGTTGATAAAATATTGTATATCCCTTGTTTATAATTTTTTTTATTTGTTAATGGGTTTCTGTGTTTGTTTCAACATGATAGAACATATACATTGACTATCTTATTTTACTAAATATCGCATTTAACAATTAAGACTTCGTATTTTAGTTCTTTTGTTTCTTCTACTACGCAATGTTTTGAAAAAATATTTTTTTTTTTATTTTTTTTTATTCCGTGAGAGACCAACTGCAAAATGGATGTCATAGAGAATCATCTCCTTGCCGCCGTCTTTAAAATCTCTTGCCCTTCAATATGGCGACGCATATTATGTACTTTATTCTGCCTGAGAACAGGCAATTTCAATGCAACTCAGGGGTCGGCAGCTGTCTTGAAGGGGAAACTATCAGTCGAGACCCCACTTCAGGCTACTCTCTGTCCTCTGAATGAAATAAGATCACTTGCCCATAGCCAGAATTAAATAAATTAAGGACGTTACCATGTTCAACGGGTTAATCTTAAGGGGCTGACTTTAGGTCTCCAGACCTGGCCAAAGGTAATCTAGCTTCGTCTGTATTAGTGTAACAGTGCCCAAAGTGCCTAATAGGTTTTAGTCAGCACTCCGTCTTCGTTCAGGAGATCGGACAACGGCCTTTGAGGTTGCACTACTAATGAGAATCAGAAAAGATAAACTGGTCTTTGCAAAAAGGAAGTCTTCAGTTCACGGACATCAGTAGCACAATGTGCAGGTGTATATGATTATTATCTATGTTCATTTAACATTTCACCATGAAATGAATTCATGAATTCTTAAAAAAAAAAAAAAAATTCAATACATACATGAACAGATGAATAATATAATGAAGGATAAACGAAGGTGTACCACGTGAGTTCAAATCGTTTTGCTCCTCGCTTATTTCTTTCTATAGCATTTATTTATTTACTTAATTTTTACCTCTTCTCAAAGTATATCAATAAAACGATATATAGTATCATAAAGATTATACATAGCATACACGATGTCATTCTAAATGGTATATGACAAGTGATAAAGCCACGTTTACCATTTCTCCTCTACCGGGTGAACTTTATATTGACATCAACAATCGTCGTGTATATTCCATATAGGATATCGACTGCGTATTTTATGCAATCAGTATTTCACGGAATGAATTTAGTGACAACTACGGATGAAATCACTCACTCTTCTTTTCATAACTGGAAATTAATCTCTACTCAAAAATCAATGAAAGTAACTTTTGGTTTCTATTGTCCCTCTGTTCTACTACGCTCCAAATATTGTTTACCTTTAATGTCTTTTAATGATGTTTTTTAATAATGTCCTTTAATAACTTTCAATAATTTTTATTTTTTTTAGATAAAGTCTATTACTCAATTTTTTTCCATATGTGTGACTCGTCTTCTTCGATGCGATTTAGTTCTTTAAAAATAGAAACGCTGAGCATTATTGACATAATACTCGTACTATCATGTTGTTTATAAGACACACATGTCTCAATAGCAATCATATCACATATAACAATAAACTGCCATTACTGTGGATGACATTAAGAGCAATGAAATTGCCCATACACTTACTCGTACTATCATGTTGTTTATAAGACACACACGTCTCAATAGCAATCATATCACATATAACAATAAACTGCCATTACTGTGGGTGACATTGAGAGCAATGAAATTGCCCATACACTTACCTTCCACGTGCAAGCATTCAATGAATGTTCATTTTGATCATGTCTGCTATGGTTATAGTACAAGCGTAGGCACGCATATTATTAGTCATAACCAAATAAATGGTCGAAAAATCTATCCTACTTTGTTCAAATAATTGATTACTGTTATCAGTATTACAGTAGTATCGATGTTCATATTAATATTAGTGATATTGCGTATAAGGAAAATATTATTACATTTACACATGACTTAATTTGGCTTTTCAAAGTATTATCAGTGATATTCCTATTTCCTATTTTCAGTGGAATTCATAATTGATAGTCACATAAAATTCTATCTGTTATCATGATTTGCATGTCTCAATATCGTTTCAAATATGTACAGCAAAATTCGACATTCTAATAAAATCAATTAGTAACAAGCAAAAGTCTGAAGCAATGTTCATTGAAATTGACAATTGATATTTAAGTTCAATATTGTCTATGTTCCATATATCACGTTCATATGGAGAAAAACTTTTTCACATTGATAAGGTATGTATATTATAATCTGTTCCATTTTCCCAACGCTGAATAGAAAAAATCTTTTGGAAGTGCTTCAAAACAAACTCGTCACTAGGTTATCTTGTTATGTATTCTGTCATATGTTGAATAATTTTTATTAGATGTCATGGAGAGTGTATAAATATATACACGTACATGTATATGTATATGTATATGTATATGTATATGTATATGTGTATGCATATGTATATGTATATGCATATATGTATATGTATATGTATATGTATATATATATATATATATATATATATATATATATTTTTTTTTTTAATAGACTCATCCACTGGGATTCGAACCCTTGCCTAGGCGTCTTACGTCTTATAATGCAAAGACCTTACTGACCATGCTATCTCGACCCTTCAAAACGAAACGACTTGGTTCACGGTCCAGTCGTTCCGCCGAGGGCACTCGGACAGAACATGCTACGTAATGTATTTCATCGAATCCTTTATGCAGGTTAGTCTTCCGACAAGTGTTTTTATCATTTGACAATTTTTGGAAATAGACTCATCCACTGGGATTCGAACTCATCCACAAGGGTTCGAATCCCAGTGGATGAGTCTATTTCCAAAAATTGTCAAATGATAAAAACAAATATATATGTATATGTATATGTATATATATATATATATATATATATATATATATACAGAGCGCTTTCGTATAATTATATTTTCAGTACATATACATCTATATACTTATAAAACTCTGCAAATCTTGTTTGTTATCTTGCTTGCTTGAAACCGTCACCCACCCAATCAAAAGAAGAGATATGACGTCACGACTGAGGACCAGCCAAGCAGAGGAAGAGATCAGAAGAAGAGATATGACGTCACGACTTAGGACCAGCCAAGCAGAGGAAGAGATCAGAAGAAGAGATATGACGTCACGACTGAGGACCAGCCAATCAGAAGAGACATGGCGTCATGACATCATATGATGTGTAGTGTTCCAAGCAACGACATGACGTCACAATCTTCAGCATTTCACTTCTTATAACAATGTATCATTTAAAATTTTGCTTGACCCAACAAACACACACACACACACACACACACACACACACACACACACACACACACACACATATATATATATATATATATACTTATAAATTTTTCATACTCAGTATTTAAAAGTATAGCCAACTCCTGAGTTAGCATCTATGAGGCATAATGAGTTTATTAAGATATTACGTTCCAAGCAACGACGACATGACGTCATAATCTTCTGCATTTCACTTCTTATAAGTAATCAAGTCACTGCCTTCGTCTACTGATTAAAGATTTTATTTATCATTTTATTAACAACGTATAATCTAAAATGTTATTTGACCCATCGGGTCACGGATAGTCTAGTATAAATATATATATGTATATATATACATATATATATATATGTATATATATATATATATATATATATATATATATATATATATATATATGACGTAAGCGGAGTAGAAAACACCCGAGTCTTAGTCTTGAGTTTATACCTGACTAGTTTCGACGGTATGCTTTGAACCTAGTCAGGAAAAAACTCAAGACTAAGACTCCTGTGTTTCCTACTCCGCTTACGTCAACCTCTCAGAATGTCTCAACATATATATATACACATAAATACATACACACACACACACACACACACACACACACACACACACACATATATATATATATATATATATATATATATATATATATATATATATATATATATTATGGGAAAGGTGGAGGGGGAAACACGGGTCTTTATCTGATTATCGAGTTTATTCCTGACCGGTTTCGCTTACAATAGCTTCTTCAGAGGAGTGTTACTCTGGGTCGAAGTTGGCGGTGTATATAGTGAGTCAGGCCCACGTTCCCTCCTTGTGGAGTGGTTGGTGGCTGGTTCCAGTACATGTCAAACAGCACCGGTACAATATGATACAATAATAGTAATATAATAATAATACAACACAACACGATCTATGATACAATATACAATATAGATTATAATATACAATATAATATACCAAATCATATCATGGTATATCACATTATAATACAACATAATCATTAGCATCGATACATAATCAATAATAATAAGAATAAATATGAAATACATATGAAAATAAATGTCACCGTGATATTTTGTCACCGTGTTATGTCTGAGTTGTCCTGGGCGTCTTTCATTCCGTCCACTCCATTTCTCCCATCTCCCGGCCCGTGCTGTGTCCGGCAGTCATGTGTGATGTTTCAACTGTTCCAGTATGACATCTCAAACAGCATCGGTATAACATATGATAATAATAATAATAGTACTACTACTAATAATAATAATAATAATAATAATAGTAATAATAGTAATAATAGTAATAATAATAATAATAATAATAATAATAATAATACTGTAAAAATAATAACATACAATATATTATATTGTATGTTATTATTTTTACAGTATTATTATTATTATTATTATTATTATTATTATTAGTACTATTATTATTATTATTATTATTATTATTAGTAGTAGTACTATTATTATTATTATCATATGTTATAACGATGCTTTTTGAGATGTCATACTGGAACAGTTGAAACATCACACATGACTGCCGGACACAGCACGGGCCGGGAGATGGGAGAAATGGAGTGGACGGAATGAAAGACGCCCAGGACAACTCAGACATAACACGGTGACAAAATATCACGGTGACATTTATTTTCATATGTATTTCATATTTATTCTTATTATTATTGATTATGTATCGATGCTAATGATTATGTTGTATTATAATGTGATATACCATGATATGATTTGGTATATTATATTGTATATTATAATCTATATTGTATATTGTATCATAGATCGTGTTGTGTTGTATTATTATTATATTACTATTATTGTATCATATTGTACCGGTGCTGTTTGACATGTACTGGAACCAGCCACCAACCACTCCACAAGGAGGGAACGTGGGCCTGACTCACTATATACACCGCCAACTTCGACCCAGAGTAACACTCCTCTGAAGAAGCTATTGTAAGCGAAACCGGTCAGGAATAAACTCGATAATCAGATAAAGACCCGTGTTTCCCCCTCCACCTTTCCCATAATTTGTCCCAATGTCTCTACATATATATATATATATATATATATATATATATATATATATATATACATATATATGTGTTTGTTTGTAGGTATGTGTGTGTGTGTGTGTGTGTGTGTGTGTGTGTGTGTGTGTGTGTGTGTGTGTGTGTGTGTGTGTGTGTGTGTGTGTGTGTGTGTGTGTGTGTGTGTGTGTGTGTGTGTGTGTGTGTGTGTGTGTGTGTCTATGTGTGTGTGTATGTGTGTGTGTGTGTATGTGTGTGCGTGTGTATGTGCGTGTGTGTGCGCGTGTGTGTGTGTGTTTCCTTTTGTATGTGAGCGTGTTTGTATGTGTGTATGTGTATGTGTGTGTGTGTGTATGCATGTGTGTGTGTGTGTGTGTGTGTGTGTGTGTGTGTGTGTTAGAGAAATGTAAGAGACATAGACAGACAGACAGACAGACAGACAGAATCATAGAGAATGTGTACGATGACGCCACACGATTCTTTAATAAATCGTTCAACTTTGCAATTCCTCCTCTTTGTAGTTACTGATCCACATTTTCAATGCTATTTGTGATATATTTATGTATATACATACATATTTTTGTAATCAACCCCAAAGTTCATTTCCATGTTTCCACCAGTTGACACACAGCCATTATTCATGTTCTACCCTTCGACCTCGCCACACTCATTTGCACTCTCAACACTCGTTTATTTCTTTATCTATATATTTATCTATTTGTATTTTCATATGTATATATATATATATATATATATTCATATATATATATATATATTCATATATATATACACACACACAGACACACACACACACACACACACACACACACACACACACACACACACACACACACACATATATATATATATATATATATATATATATATATATATATATATATATATATATGATTTGGATGATAGAGAACATAAACACAGGGGAAGGCACGGAACCCTAAGCACTCTAACGTTTCATTCGCGTAGAATTTCTTCAGAGAGTGTACGGAAAACTGTAATTGAAGTTTATGTACTAAACTTAATCATCTTTTCGGATACTTGGGAAAGGTATTTTTTCTGGCGTGTTCTAGAATTAAAATACTAGTTTGTTTAGCTAAATTGATAAACCCTCCTAGATGGTTCGATGAATTCTTAGTTGAAATATATGCTGGTTGTACAATTCTTCTAGTGAATTTATCAAAACCTTTATGTAGCACTTCAGCTCCTCTCCAGCTTGGTAAATGATCGAATTTTTCCGCATAAACTACTAAAGAATTAGATGTCCTATGTGCTTTTATATCGTTTTTATGTTCATAAATTCTTTTATCTAATCCCCTTGATGACTGGCCATAATATGCCCTTGAGCAACTATTGCACGGGATTTTGTATACGACACTGTTTTCGGAATTGGTTCTCTTTTTGGAAGTCTGATAAAAAATACTACCAATTTTGTATCAGTACCTGGCTCAGAAACGTCACCAATAATAGACAAATATCTAACAAAAACAGCTATAAACATAGCTAAAATACCTAACAAGAGGATAGGTGATTTGATAAAGACTTCCGAAAAGAGAACCAATTCTGAAAACAGTCTCGTATACAAAATCCCGTGCAATAGTTGCTCAATGGCATATTATGGCGAGTCATCATAGGGATTAGATAAAAGAATTTATGAACATAAAGACGACATAAAAGCACATATGACATCTAATTATTTAGTAGTTCATGCGGAAAAATTCGATCATTTATCAAACTGGAGAGGCCCCCTGGGAAGACCTAGGTACCGGTGGAGCGATGGAGTGGCAGATGATATGGCCCGCATTAACCCTGACCTACAGAATTGGAAGGAAACAGCGGAGGCTACATTGGTCTGGAGAAGCATAGTGAAAGCGGTGAAGGGACTGCAGTCCTGATAGCCATTGAAGTAAGAGTAAAAGTATCTTTATTTGATAACACGTTCGTAAAATAATTTCTTTGTGCTGTTTACGTTGACCACTAACACTGTTGCACTTCAGCCGTTACATGCAAGGGGTTATAAACTAAAATGTACACATGTCATACGAATAATTTACATGCAAAGGGATGAAAACTAAGACGTACACGTCATGAATACATATGAATAATTTGTTAACTGCAAGTCACGTGCGGGAGTCCGATAGCTATTGAAACTATGCAGTTTAGTGAGACATAAAAAATGTTTTAACTATATTTTCTTCTGAAATTGCATTCTATTTTGAAGATGATGGTAACGTTTTCCCAATTAACTTGATGATTCAGATCAATGATGTAATGAAACACTGTGGAGTATACAGTATGTACTAGAACATTTGAGTACTTTCAAACTAATTTATCTTTCATAGATTTTTCAGGCACCCCTTAGTGTAAGAGGCTGGCAGAAAAGTTGGTAGAAAGTGGGGTAAAAGACAGGTGCTATATTTTATGGGTAGGTGATTAAAAACAATATAACGAGCAAGTGAGTGAGTTGCATAAGTTCGCTTTCCACTCTGTGTAGGTAATAAAATTCCTATTCATAAACAATGGCCGGGGGCTCGAATAGATTGCTGACATGGTATTCCTTGTAACCTAAGTGAGATATGTAGAGATTCGAGATTTTTTTAGTAAAGAATATTGTCATATAGACTTGTAATAACGAATCGAATTGGTGAAAGGGTGGAGGAGGAGAAAATTCAATTGGTTCAGGATGGTAAGTTCACGCCCTTTGGGGAGGATCTTAAATATAAAGTTAAAATTCATTGGACTAAAGAAATCCCTACGTCACTGCACTGTTCACGTAGGATCTTGCATTCGTGCTCTCAGAGGATTCCTTTGGAGCGTGCTGTATAAGAATTAACTCAAGAAAGATACAGAAGGAAAAACTCTATATTCAGTTCTCCTGGACAGAAGGTTATAACTAAGAGGAACAGATAGTCTAGAACTTGACAAAGTTGGATGACTGGAGGCAACAGGGCCTACCATCTGAAATATGTGAGTGGGTATATCCATAATTGAGAAAACAGTGGGGAACAAAGACAGTTTTAACAAAAGAGAAAACAAATGGGAGAAAGTGAAGAAAGGATCGAATGGGTAAAAGAAGGGCGACAGTGGGGAGAGGTGGGTGAAACTTAGTATGCAGGGCAAGTCTGGACACTCCATCTTGAAAATTGAGTGTGATGTTAAATAGAATTGATAACATCAGAACATAGAATATTTTCATTCTAAATACTACCTAAACAAAAAACAATGAACTCAAGGCGATTCAGGCTCAACTTCGAAATGGACACATTTTTGCCAACCGTGGTAATCATAAAGGAAGAGCATACAGACAGGTTATCTTTTGGTCCATGACTAGGTCTGATACTAAGAATAGGTAGTTAAACAAAGAAACTGATAATGAAGCGAACCAAACAATTGCCGGGCGTTACAGCATATTGTCTATGTGTTTAAATGAATCTTAAATCTTCGAACCGTACTACATTGCATTGCACTGCCTCTGCAGGAAGTTTATTTCATTTAATGACTACACTTTTGGCGAAGTTGTTTCTATCCATTTTCAAATCAAATCTACTTTCTGATATTTTGAGACCATTATTTATTTTCTAATTTGTATTCAAAGTAAAATGCCATCACTTTTGATGTAGTCAATTCTCTTCAAGGATCTGAAGGTATTATCAAGTTATTCTTGACTCTACGTTTTGGTTTTAGAGAAAGTAGATTTATATCTTTTAGGTGGCTTTCGTATGACTTATTTCTGATATTAGAATCAGTTTTGTGGCTCACCACTGTACTTTTTCTAATATGTCAATGTCTTTAATGGGAATCGGCGACCCTGTGAACAAAGCAAATTCCAAATGTGGATGGGCTAATGATAAATATATATATATATATATATATATATATATACATATATATATATATATATATATGTATATATATATATATATATATTAGTATATTTTGGCAGTAAATTTTCTTGTAGACATGTCTTGTTAAAGACCACTGCTAATTCAGTTTCAACTATCTTCTTAGCATAATTGACATGGACCTTTTCCTGTCATTTTATCTGCCTGATGATGGTTGTATGTAACAACCGAAAGCTTGCGATTGTATTTATATAATTAGTGTCAATATACCATGGATCTCGGTAGACTTGTGTTTAATCTACCCCTGGACTATAAGAAACATATAAGAAGAATGGAAAAAACAACTAAGAAGATAGTTGAAACTGAATTAGCATTGGTCTTTAACAAGACATATATATATATATATATATATATATATATATATATATATATATGTATACATATATATATATATACATACACACACACACACACACACACACACACACACATACACACACACACACACACACACACACACACACACACACATATATATATATATATATATATATAATGTGTATATATATATGTATATATATATATATATATATATGTATGTATATACAGTATGTGTATATACATATATATATATATATATATATGTGTGTGTGTGTGTGTGTGTGTGTGTGTGTGTGTGTGTGTGTGTGTGTGTGTGTGTGTGTGTGTGTGTGTGTGTGTGTTTGTGTGTGTGTGTTTGTTTCAGGAA
>NC_134799.1:42175962-42190962 GCF_046742065.1 Oratosquilla oratoria | reverse complement strand
TAATGATAATAATGATAATAATGATAATAATGATTATAATGATTATAATGATTATAATGATTATAATGATGATGATAATGATGATAACGATGATAACAATGATAATATGATAATATGATAATAATGATAATAATGATAATAATGATAATAATGATGATAATAGTAATGATAGTAATAATGATAATAATAATAATAATATTAATGATGATTATATAATAATAAAAATAATAATAATAATGATAATGATAATGATAATAATAATAATAATAATAATAATAATAATAATAATAATAATAATAACAATAATAATAATAACAATAATAATAATAACAGTAATAACAAGTGATGACAATAATGATAATAATAACACTAAGATTTAATAACTATTATCATCATTATCACACTATGTCAACGCATCAAACACAGTATATAGTACCTGAAGAAAAGTATGATATAAGATACATTCATTGTAATAAATGAGACCCAAGGCTATAAAAATTATACAGGAAGGGGAGAGTATAAAGAACAGGGCATAAAAGCTATACTGGTTTAATGTTTTCGGGGATCTCATAATGACAATAGAAAACAAAGGGTAGTACATTTTTAAAGAAAAATATCGGATATCCTGGTTTTGAAAATGTCAAAGCTGAGTGAAGAAGTAGAAATGGAGTAGACGAAAGATGAAAATAATGGAGCTAACAATGGCTTATGAATTTACTGGAGACAGGAATGAGAAAATATTGTACATGTGAAGGACTGGTAATACACACATTGATGAAGATTTGGGATATGGTAAACATTCTAAGTTAATGATAAAGCTTACATCATAGAAACCGCGCGAGTCTTGAACAACCTTATTCATGAACATCGCTACGACATCCGTGATGACATTACGAATTCATCAGTGAATAACGCGTAAAGGACAACAGTGATCATGTAATTCGCTGGAATGAAGCAAAGCTGTTTATTCGTGAGCCAGACAGAATAAAAGGATATATTTAGAAGCAGAGATCGTATGAAGCTCTTAGACATGGAACAAAACAAAGATACACTCTATACTACGCCAGGCTCCATCAACCTACTCATTTTCAGTGGAAAGCAAAGCAACAGTCATAAAAATCCCAGCGCCATTCCTCGAATAATCTTCCTTTTTTTCTCAGATTATCTGTTCAATGTGACGGAAGAAGAAATTAACAAATACAATATATGAGTGATCAAGAGCACTGAAGGAAAAAAATAATAATTAGGAACTAATTATAGTCACCTGGAAGTAATGAGCAAGGCAAAGATAAACGAGAAAGCAATGAAGAAACAGTGGAGGGCGTGACGACAAAAATAAAAATAAATGAGCAAAGAGAACTAATCTGAAATTACAAGTGATCCGTGAGGAAATGGTGACTGAGGAGGAAAAAAAAAAAAAAAAATGAACAGGACCCTGATGCGACCGGCCGGTCAATTGAAGAGAATAGAAAATAGTGAATGGCAAAGAGAGCTTTTAATCTTTAGATGAAAGGGAATGAAGGGCTGGGAAGGATGGGTTGAGAGGAAGAGGATCTGATGGTACAGCAGGAAGGATGGAGAGGAAATGAAAGAAGATGAAATAACTGACGGGGAAGGACTTGGTGGAAGGGGAATACATCATATGAGTAGAGGTCACAGGACTGGAAGGGCTAAAAGTGGTGTCCTCCAATTGGTCCTTCAAGACGAACACCAGAGAAAATCATCTCCCTCTTACCCATCTTCAAAGCTTGTTAATGCCTTTATCTGAAGGTGAAACCCCGAAAGGATGGCATTTGGTCTACGAATGGGGTTCAAGATCTCTTTCTATCAACTCTGATTATTTTTTTGTGTCCATTTTTTAACATAACTGGCAACCGGTGACAGTTCCTCTTCACACACTAATATAGTACAAATGTTAGTCGAATTGTTTTTCTCAGAGAGTTCAAGGACAGTGAGAATGGTATCAATCATTAACTAAATCATGTGAAAACTGACTGAAACATTAAAACCTATTTTCCAGCAAAGCTGGAGGTTAAACGTGAAAATGATCAAAGTTGTCAAATAAACGTGAAAATAATGAAACTTTTCAAAATCTTATAAGGAATTCATCATATAACGAAAAAGCATTTTCACATTAAGTACACTCTACCCAATTTTGTCTTCTTCGCCTGTTACAACTATTCCTTAATTTCTTTTGCTGAAATTCCATGTTATCAATTCCTCTTTTTATCTAGACCTGTCATTAGATACTGTGCTATAATAGAGGCTTCTGTGAATTTGTTGGGTAATGTTTTGCGCATAAAATTTTTATCTATTCCATTTATCTATTTGATTGCTTGTTGAAATTTCTTATATATCTATATGAATTGAAGTAAATAAGATATTTTCTCATGATTATACTGTTCTCAAAAATTCATTCCTCTGAATCTGTATTTGAAATATTTTCATTCGTACATTGGTGTCTAAAATACTTGTTCATTCTTGTGAGGCTATCTGAAGTGTATGTGAGAATTGAATGTTGTGTGTGTGCATTGGGAGTTTATCAAGTTTGACTTTAGGTAATGCATAAATGTATAAATTTTATTTTTGATAGAAAAATCACAATTCCAGATGCTCCATTCTAACAAAATTGAAAATACAAACAATGAAATAATTCACGTTTCTAAAAAATGACAAAAAGGTTATGGGAAACTCTTCTGAAAGGTCGCCAACAAAACAACTTGCAAATAACATGGAATCATGCACTCCTGATAACAAAAATTCTGTCCATAACTTTCTATTTCCTTGATGTTCTCAAATATTCAGCAGAATCTGAATATTGACTTTACTTCATCAACCAGAACGGTGAAAAATGTTTTTGTAAACTCGTTACTGCATTGGGAATGTGAGTTTTTAGACGACGACACTCGAGGCAACAATTATATCGTCAATGTGCAGAAGGCAACGTGTGTTCTCTCTTCCCTCAAACACTTTCTCATCCCTCTATGTCGAAGTCTCTGTCGGTCCACCTCTCCTATTTCAACAGTTTGCATCTGAATACATTCTTTGCCGTATTGTCTTTTTCAGACTGGTTCTATGTGGCCGCGCGGTATCCCAGTGGATACCATGTCGAACTCATGAACAAATGGTCGTGAGTTCGATTCCCGGAACCCGCTGCGTGCTTCTTGCATTGGTTCCCGGTAGCCCTGGCCATGAAGGGAGGCGATCCAATTATCGCATGTTATTATTAATTATTGATTATTATTATCATTATCATTGTATTATTATTATCATCATTATTACTATTATCATTATTATAATTATTATTATTGTTATCATTATTAATACTGTTATTATTATCATTCGTATTTATCATCGTTATTAATCATATCATCATCATTATTATTATTATTATTATTATTATCATTATTATTATTATCATCATTATTATTACCATTATCATTATCATTATTAATATCATTATTATTGTTAATTTTTATTATTGTTTTCAGCACATATACAAAATATCGATTTTGAGCAGACTGTAGTAGACAGTATGATAAACGAACTTCGATAGGGGAACCAGGAAACTCTGTGGGAGACAGACCCTGACTATTTTCACCACTCAGTTTCACGATGACTGTCGATTTCTTTTTTTTTTTTGTAGTAGTAGTAGTAGTGATAACAATAGTAGTAGTAGTAGTAGTAGTATTACTTGAATTTTATTCTATTTTGGGAGCATATTGACCCAGTGAACCAGTGCTTCATTGGCTGGAGAAGAGATCTTAGATACGTATATGTCTGCTAGAATTAAAGGCATGCTATATCAAGTCCGCTGATGCCAAGCATTCATGCTTAGCCACCTCGTAGAGCGCATATATTTTCTACTCTCCCTTGCCTGCTTCTTCTTTCTCTCACTTTCTTTTTCTTCTTCTTATTATTCCTCCATCTTATGTTTCTCTTTTCACTCATATCTTCCATCTGTCTCATTCTATCTCTTTCTTCTCTTGTTCTCTTTCTCTTGTTCTCTTTCTCTTCCCTCTTTTATTATTAATATTTTGTGTGTGTGTGCCTCCTCATGCTCTCTTGCTCCACAATCCCGAGGCTGAAGTGTTGTGCTATCTTAAGCCCACACGTGGCACGAAAACGAAACGAATCCGGATTTGATACCTTCAAAAAATAAATATCATAAAACATAACAGGGAAACATGACGTGGCTGTAAATGACATAGGATTTCTTAACATAGTGGTGATACAGAATATTGACTATACCGGTAGATAGTTTCTTTCATTTTCAGTCAAACTTTGTAATAAAGAAATAAGAACCTAGTGGGTTTAATACAAAAATCGTGTGTGTATATGTGTGTGTGCGTATGTGTGTTTATGTGTGTTTATGTATATGTGTGTGCGTATGTGTGTGTGTGTGTGTGTGTGTTTGTGTGTGTGTTTTTGTGTGTGTGTTTTTGTGTGTGTGTTTTTTTGTGTGTGTGTGTGTGTGTGTGTGTGTGTGTGTGTGTGTGTGTGTGTGTGTGTGTGTGTGTGTGTGTGTGTGTGTGTGTGTGTGTGTGTGTGTGTGTGTGTGTGTATGTGTGTGTGTGTGTGTGCGTGCGTGCGTGCGTGTGTGTGTGTGTGTGTGTGTGTGTGTGTGTGTGTGTGTGTGTGTGTGTGTGTGTGTGTATCAACCTGTTATTCTGAATGCAGTACATTTCATTACAAAATAAAGTTACACGATATTTCAGGTACAAGAGCGTCGAGTCTGAAGGAAACAAAGCATCAGGCATAACAATGTCAGGGACAGTGACAAATTGCATTCAACTCTAATAAGAAAAAATGTACTTGAGAGGATGAGGCCCGTTATTCTTTTCGTGTGACACAGAAACGCACACATTCAGAAGCGTTAACCTTGCAAAGACAACAAAAAGTGCCTGTGACTGGTACCCCTGCTTCCAGAGGCTTGAAGACTCCCAAATCCTGAAATAATTCTTTATCTTATGATGACACTTACAAAGAATGCAACCTTGTTGACTGGTGTTTCGTTCCCATGACGTATTTAGGATATCGACAAAGAAATTTATGATTTCTTTTCACTGTCTTTCACTAGTTTCGAGGATATTAGAGGATTTATTAATGGGTTGTAGGAATACAATTAAAGTGCGAGCTCTACGGGAATTTAACTGTAAGTTTGAATTAAATTTTGTTTTGCTTTTCCTTTTTCAAGGATGACCTCATGGTCAAAGGCTTAGGGTCGAACTTTAAACTTATTACCAGTTGTAGCAAACGCTTTACATCATTAGACAGAATAAGTTATACCTGTTTTTCTAATTACATTCATCTGGTTTTCAGGCTTGTTTGAATAAGTCTATCTCTGATTCTCGAACGTATCGCCAATGAAGTTAGTAAAGATCTATTGAGAATGGAAGGTAGCATTTGCCTGGGCTGTCAAAAGATTTCGAAAGTACGCCCTTAGAGTATTCCCCTTGTTATGATGACGATCTTTGATGTATTCTTGCAAAGGAAAAAAAAATGTTCTGCTTCAAGCAAGAATTCGTTTCAGTATTCTTGGAAACAACAGATTACAAACAAAATGTGTGTGCTTGTGGTGATGTGTGTGTGTGTGTGTGTGTGTAAAATCATAACATTCATCATCGATCAGGTTATATATAACCTCTCAGCTCTCCTTCAAGGTAGTTCTTTTCGATCATGAGTCCAACATGTGATCTAAGGCTTTGATTAATCACTATTCTACGGTGATACTTTTGAGAAGTTTCATCCTCTCTGCTGCCAGACTATCTTATTCAGCTGAAGGACAGATTCGGTCCAAAAAGACCTCTCGAAGGCTCATGGTCCCATTTTGAGAATAACTGTTTTGTTTTGGACAAAACCAAAATTTCTTAAAGACATCATCGTGGTGGAGTCCAAGCGAGAAACCGAAAACCAGGATTCTATTTCTGAAGCGTATTTTGGAAAGGAAATAACACTAATTCAATTTTGGACTCGGGCTTCCCTTGTCAGGGTCCCTGGAGTGCCTGGAAATACAGGAACTGACACTGGCTTGACCCACTAATCTCTTGGCCAAAAGCCTGAGCTCTGGCCGGAGGACGAGTGCCTGTCAACAGGGTCGCACTCCATATACAACATTCGCTAATAAATGAAATACCTTCACTCATAAGCAGATACCTTTACTCATGAGCATGGACAAATTACGTTGTAAATATGAGTATATGAGAGAAACGAAGTGAAACGGGTTTCATATATATATTGAATAGAGGTACAAAGGGAAAGAAATAAAAGAAAAAACTTTTTACATGATAAAGGTCAATGACAAAAGTTGCCTCCATACATTTTTCGTAAAATTCCTTTTCAAGAGGTGACGAATGAAAAATAAGGCATAAGAATGCACAAACATCTAAAGTAGCGGATAAAATCGACTCTGTTTCATCATCAACACTGGAATCAAATTTCTCGTTCAATCACGACCTAACTCCCCTTCTATCTCCCGAGGACTCTGACCCAAAAATCATCGTGATTGGTTATCGTGATTTTTCGTAACCAATCACGATGGATTTTGCCCCCTACGTCATCGGTGGAGGCGAGATCCTGATTGAGTGATTAGTTCCAGCGTGGTTATATGACGACCAGGGCTGCCGATAGGTTTTGCAAGTGTGGGAGAGGGAAGGACGGGGGGTGGGGGTGGGAGGGGGTGGGGGTCAACCTTTTTCTACATTTTTCGATAGCGCAGTCGTTATTCTTCGACTGTAAAAGTAGATGAGATTCACGTGCCATCCATACAAATTCACAAAAGTTCCTTTGTCATTTATTTCCCTTCTTTTTCTTACTCTATCGAAGCTTTTTTTTTTTTTATTACTTCATGTATTTTGTTTTTTTTTATGTTTTTATTATGTCCATCTAAATTAAATTGATAAATGAGTTAATGAACAAAGATGTAGAATATGTTTGTTTCTTTAAAGACTCGCATATCATATTTATATTGTAAGTTCAATATTTTCTCTAAATCAAATTCCTCGCATTCAGATTGAAACAATTTGCTTTTATCCTTCTTCCTCTATATTCATCACAATGGTCCCATATACTTTGATTCGATTATATACTTGAAATATTTTACTATAGAATTTTGCCAAGCGATTTTGTTTGATTGAATGGTGTATCTGAATGAAGACAGATCTTTTTCATATAAAATCTCTTGCAATATAATTTATTCTGAAACAACAATAGATTTACCAGGAAAGTTAAATGTGTCTGTTTCTGCCGTTCTGATGCAGGAAAGTTTCACGGGCGGACTGGATTTCATCTCCATGCTGTTATTGATACATGTCATTCATCCTAACTGTAAACCACACAGAACAATATATATATATATATATATATATATATATATATATATATACATATATATATATACTGTATATGTATGTGTGTGTGTGTATACACACACACACACACACACACACACACACACACACACACACACACACACACACATATATATATATATATATATATATATATATATATATGTGTGTGTGTGTACATACATATGAGTACAAGGTTGGTGAGGTAAACACCAGGAACCGTTGGAGTTTACCTTACCACCCTTCCACTCATTGTCTTACGCACTTCAACATATATATATATACATATATATATATATATATCTATATATATATATATATATATATATATATATATATATATATATATGTTTATACATACATGTACACACACACGTGTATATATATATATACATATATATATATATATATATACATATATACGCGTGTATATACAATATTAAAAGGACAAAATACCTTTCATACAAAGATAATGTGTGATGCATCAACGAGCAGTGCAATTTAATGCTTCGGTACTTAAACTCATTGTGCTTTTTATAATCTATTCTATGAAGTTATCATTTTAATAAACATGTCGATTAATGTTTTTGTCGTTTTGAGTTATGTTACCTCGCGGAAGTAATATCTATCAACATCCAATCTACGATTACAGTGCAATTGTTCATCTTTATCTGAGGAGTTTTTGGCAGCAAAAAAGTATAAGTAATGGGATATGTAATCAATACTTAGATGTTGATATTGACACTATTTGTATCGCTAGCAACTTTTGTTTATTGTGTGCGTTCAGTACCTCTCTTTTGAATTTCTGTATGCGAACGTAGCATAATTAACACTGAAAATTCCTTGAAACGATGTAATTAGGTCATGTGAGCCTCAAAGGTAGGAAGACTTAACCTGGAGTCATTTCTTCACCTTTGTTTTATCTGTACGGTCGTCCAGGGCACCATGGGTCGTTGGGGATCAAGCATACGTCCGTATAAATTGCGAAGCGAGTGCGAAGCTCATTATTCCATAACAACGCTAAAACAAGACTAAAATGGTGAGGAACATACGCTAGGAGGCGCGGGGCTGAGGTCAGTCGTGTGTATAATATTTTCACCTATGCTAGTGAACATTTTCTATTACAATATAGATTTTTGTCTAGATTTCTAGTTAAGTTTATTTAGATTGCTTTCGTTTCTGCAAAAACTACTAATATAGTCAAATTCTATTTTTTAATGGTATTAAGTGTTTGACAGAACGGTCGAAATGATTTAAAAATACACCCCTAAAGTCTGCAGGGGAACTGAAGTCACGCAGAGATAAGGAGTAAATGTTGGAATCAGAATGGAATGTGAGGAGGAAAAATACTGAAAAGGGGGAGAGAATGTTGGATGACAGTATGGGAGGAAGAGATAGCTCGACAGCGAAAAAGAATAGGAAGAAAAACGAGACAGTGAAAAAGGGGGCGCCAAGGTTTGAAGCATAGAAAACGAGAAGCGGATTTGTGTGTTATCGATTCTAATCCTCTTCATTCCGTTTTCTATCCGTTATTTCAATAAAGGTGGCGGGACGCTAGGCTAGCATGCTGCTTTCTTTTGCTGCTTCGCTTGAGCAGAAATGACTTTGTTCATAATATTTTAGGCTTCCGTATGAATATCTCAGGAATGCAATGTAGTTCAGTTCGAAGCTTTAAGAATCATTTAGATAAACACCTAAGCAAGATGCTGTAATGATTATAATTTATTTTATATTATTTGTTTTTGTTTTGTTATCAATTGTCTGTCTGATTTTCATTTATTATTAGTTATATGTCAATTTATTATTATTTATTATTTACCTGTTTGTTTATTATTTAACTATACCTATGCATTTATTTATGTATTTTATTTGTTATTTACATTATTATAGTTTTTATTTATTATTTTATTATTAATATGATTTTTTTCGCATCCGACATAGATATGGACCAAAAGGTCTCCTGTCGGCATACTCCACCTTTGTAATCTAACATTCAAAAAGGTTTACCTTTTCTAGGTTCGTAATTCAGCTTTTCACAATATGACGCAAAAGTAATTTGACACCTAGAAATTTGAACAACAAAAGCTACTAGCATGCTAGTGAGAAATGCTTTGTGAGCCGCCACATTAACCCTCTAAGGACTGAATTATTTTTTGTTTAGATTTTTATTAAATTCATGTTTATCATCTTAAATATTATAAACGTTTGCTGCATAAGTTCTTGCACAATGAATCATACACTAGTTTGTGGCATACTTGTTTTTTGCCATCCTGTACTTGTTTTAATGTTAATGGCATACATACAAAGGGTTAAGAATCCCCATGCCTTTGCTCTTTGCTAATCGTTATAACTTTATATCTTAGACACTCTAACAACGAGTAACAGTAAGTAGCAATCCTGCAAGAAGAACATCTAAGAAAATCATCTATCAAATTCGAATGTATTTCCTACACTTGTTCATCTCCTGCAACTATCATAAACCACAGAAACTCTCCTACACTAAGGGAAGATTATCATTAAACGTCTTTTCCCAGAGAGCTCAATTGAAGGACCCAAGGACCGTTTCCATCTTCTGTGAGTCTGCGGAATTCCAGTCAGTGAGACTAGAGGGAACAATTGTCAATTTTACAAATAATAAATAGATAAATAAATAAAGTAAAAAAAAAAAAAAATAGAATAAATAAATAAATAAAATAAAACAAAGTAAAATAAAATAAAATAAAATGAAATAGAATAAAATAAAATAAGAAATATAAATAAGAAGAAGAAGAGGAAGAAGAAGAAGAAGAAGAAGAAGAAGAAGAAGAAGAAGAAGAAGAAGAAGAAGAAGAAGAAGAAGAAGAAGAAGAAGAAGAAGAAGAAGAAAGACAATGATAGGAACGTGCATGCAATAGTATTCCAGCATGGAAGTTTTACTTATTTACTAAAATAATCTGTGATATTATAACAGGTACTCAACTTTTCATAGTATCACAATTATCTATTTTTCCTTAGCCATTACTCACCTAAAGTTAAGAGAAAGGTTGTTTTGGATTTTCCTGGGAGCTCTCAGAATCTGTTCAGTTATTTAACTGAAGATGTTAACATAATGATGGGATGCTTGATAGCCGAGTAGTTTAGAGCGTCGCTACCTGTGGTGGAGATCAGTGGTGGAGGAAGGTCGAATCCTATCCGGCAACAAGTTCGTGATATAGGCAAATTTAATCAAATTAAACAACTTTATGGATGGGGATGACAGGTGGTGATGGATACGGAGCTGCCTAGTGTAGGCCTTATGGTCTCTTGCAGTCTCCTTCATTCTCACGTTCTTATGTTCTTGTGTTCTTATGTTCTAAATTCCCTTATTCACAAAGTCCTCTTTAAAGAGACACAGTTCTAGACTCCTCTTACAGTGGGATTTCGTCAAGTTAAAACAAATCATTAATGTATTCATAAAACGGTTTCAAAAGGCACATTACCCATATATTCAGCCTTTATAAAACTAAAAAATTATATTTCCGTGTCCATAATAACTTTACTAGTGTCATTGAATTTCCATTCAATAAGGGTATATAGGGAATGTTGAGACATTGTGATAAGTTTGAGGAAGGTGGAAGAGTATGCATTTATTTATGTATTTTATTTGTTATTTATATTATTATAGTTTTTATTTATTCATTTATTATTATTATGATTTTTTTCGCATCCGACCTAGATATGGACCAAAAGGTCTCCTGTCGGCATGCTCCGCCTTTGTAATCCTTTGTCTCGACCCTAGACCCGTGACCTTACTTTTCCATCTTCCCCATATATAGGGAATGGCTAAACATTTACCAAATTTTTATTAACAAATTTGTTTTTAGTTATAAGCTATACAACAAACTTGTAAATATTTCTCAAGCAAATCTATTTCACAAGCTGGTTTGTGTATATTCTATCCTTAGTGACAAGGGTAACAAAATACGTAAAGTTAATGATATACAGAAGATCTGTTAGATATGCTCAGAAAATTCCTGCCATTTTCATCTTCATTCAAGATAATAACATTAATTGGAATAGTACGACCATCATGTACATCTTTAAAACAGTCTTTATTTGTCACAAAACCAATGGTTACCTGACTCCATCAACTACCTTTTGGGTAATTTCGAAAAGACGTATACTCCCCTGTCTGACCACCGCTAACGACAAAAATAAATTAGGAGCCGGGGTTCCTCAGAAACCGGGGTCCTTAGGAGTCGGAGTTCCTTAAGAGCCAGGGTTCCTTAGAAGACGGGGTTCCTTAAAAGCCGGGTCTCCTTAGGAATCAGGGTTCCTTAGGAATCGGGGTTCCTTAGACGCTGGGGTTCCTTAGGAGGCGTGGTTCCTTAGAAGCTAGGGTTCCTGAGGATCTGGGGGATCCTTAGAAGCCGGGGTTCTTTGGGAACCGGGGCTCTTTAGATGGCCAGGGGTCCTTTGGAACAGGGATTCCTTTGGGACCGGAGTTTTTTGGAGCCCGGGTTCTTTAGAGGGCCAGGTTCCTAAAGAGCCTCTTAAAAAGTCATACTCTGTCAATTCAGGGTTCCCATTTAGTTAATTAAGTATTGTCAAAAATATAATTTCTGAACTCTGGACATGAACCTGATTCCAGAATGGTATAACATGTCCACGTATGTGCATTGGTTGCAAAGTTGAAAAAAGAGGACGCAGTGGGTCTTCACCAATTACTACCTCTGTTCCTCTACTAATCCTCTCAATCAAAACCCTCCCATAAGCCTTCCCAACAACAACACACACACACACACACACACACACACACACACACACACACACACACACACACACACACACACACACACACACACACACACACACACATGTATATATATATATATATATATATATATATATATATATATATATTTACATGTATATGTATATATACATATACATATATATATATATGTATATATATGTATATATATATGTATATATATACATATATATATATGTATATTACTAACATTTCAATCCGAGTAAATAAGCAAAGGTTTAGTGTTATGATCATATTTGTCACCAAGCAAATACGAAGATGTGAACGAGGAAAGAAATATTGTATAGCCGAAAGGGGCCATCATATTTTGAGAAAACAAGAATAGGGATACTTTACAACCCCTCCCCCCCAATATACAGACACTCTCGCCCCTCTTTTGATAAGAATTAAGTTAAATTTGTCATGAAATCCAACTAAAGTCATTGCTCGTGATCATCCGACTGGACGCAGAACGCGGCGCCTCTCAGCGAAGGAATTTATCTGATGTCATCAAGAACGTACCTTGTCATGTGTCAAAAGACGGCGTAGGTTGGTATTAACGTAGAGAGAAATTACATCAACTTCTCCCATATTTCCTTGGCCACTTCACACAAAGAGAAAGGAAAACCAGTGACTTTTCCCCTTCTCCTAATGCTAAAAGCAGAAGGCATAGAAACACCTTCCCCACACATATGTTCCAACTTTTTTTTGCAAGTAATCTCTGAGAGGAAATAAAGTCTGTTGCTAGCTGCTCTGAGGCTGCGGGTGTCCAATATATAAAAATCAAGAAAGTAATTATTTCCATTAGATTACGTACATTACACAAGTTAGGAACATATGGTCCAAAATGTAAAATGCAAAATAATATCATCATAGTATAATGTAATTTCAGAATATGCGTTATTGTTATTACATTACGTGTAATATACAATTTAAGTATTTACAATATGGTTCAAAATATGAAATGAAAAATCATATCATGAAAAACATACACATACTAAAACGCTTCCCATATAGTTTCTTTCCTCAAAGATTCTCTCAGACTGAGAAAGACTCCTTTAGATATTTTTTTCTTTAAATCGTTCTACTCCAAAACTTTTTAAAGATAACTTTGAGATTCTCTGCGTGCTTCTGCCTCTTCCCACAAACTTGGAGAATCTTCAGACTTCTTTTACATCCTCAGGAATCTTCCTCATGGTGTCTATGGGTCCCTTTACGTTCTTCCCTCTCTCTCTCTCTCTCTCTCTCTCTCTCTCTCTCTCTCTCTCTCTCTCTCTCTCTCTCTCTCTATCTCTCTCTCTCTTTTATTTGCCTCACTTTCAGACGTTTCTTACTTTATTACTCAGACTTTTCCTCCGTGATTTTCTTTCCCTGAAGAGGCTAGAAGGAAGGATGGAGAATGGAAACGATCTGTATCCTTTTCCATTTGCTTACTGAAGTTGCTAAATGAAAGTATCTTACTAAAGGACCCCCCCCCCTACACACACGGAGTGGGTGGGGGAGCCTTTACTCACACTCCTACGGATCAGTCGCACAGTATTCTTTTAAAGACGTAAAATACTCTTTATTTATAGAAAAATTCTGATAAATTCGAACGTCTAATAGCCTTCCTCTATGTTACCCTCCTTAGATTTCTCCTTTATCATCTCATGATTCTCTTATCTCGATGCGTTATCGTCCCCGAGGATAGAAGAACTGGTTATGGGTAACACAATACAATACCTAAGGAAACCTAGAAGGCACATCATTATACCGAATAGGATGAAAATACAACCATCGATTTGTAACCTTTCACAATTGTTCGTGAAATCTAATTACTTTTTATTGTCTATAAAAATGTATCTCTACTCATGTGAACGACATTAAATGCACCTCATCTAATCAGAAGATTGAACAACTTTGTTATGCTTTTCAACAAGCGATTTCTTTTTATCTTTTGGAGCGTTGGGCTTCGAACTCTCCTTTTATCTTTGTGGAACTGCGTTCAATCCCCAATTGCCACTAAAGACATTCTCTTCGTCTATCTAACCACAAAAGAAAAAGGCATGCAGCTTGGGATATAACTAAGTACGTCAATTTATATTCACAAGTTCTTCAGAGTCAGAGAAAGTATAACATATTATTATCTAGCAGGATGCTTACTGGCCTAACGAATTAGAGCGTCGCTACTTGTGGCGGAGGTTGAGGTGACGGTAGTTCGACCTCTGCCACCAGAGAGTTGGAGCAAAGGCATGATTCATTAAATTCCTAGTTACAAAATCCTCTGTGAGGGGCACTGTCTCAGCCTCCTGATAGGGATAGATAGGACGGTGCGCCTTACAGAGGACTTTATAGCGTGGAATTTAATGAACAATTCCTCTGGTGTTCTTTAGAACAAGAACAAACCTCCACATGTTTATATATCTACACATTGAGCGGATAAAATCGTTGGTAATATTAGGAATTCTAAAATGTGAATTACGATGCCGGGTGGAACAGTTTAGATATTAAACCCTCCACTTTTTTAATCTAATTTCATTTCCTGTTCCCATTTCCGGCAAACGTCTATTTTCAACTTTCTTACGATCTGTGTCGGTCTGAATTACGTTCTCATAATTTTTCTGAATTTTTCATTTTCCTTCTTCCTTCACCTCCATTTTCTATTCCTTTCTTCGCCTCGTTTTTTGATCGCCTGCTGCCTAACTCATTTCATGATCTCATTTTCTTATTTTCCTCACTCTCTTACTTTTCATTTTCCTCACATTCTTATTCTTTCTTATCATAAATTTTCTTCGTGTTTTTTGTCTCTAATTTTTTTTTCTATTTTCTTTCTTTCTCTTTTTATTTATTCGTTTTTTATATTTTATTATCCCTAACTTTTCGCCTCGTTTTCTTCTGTTA
>NC_134799.1:42150962-42165962 GCF_046742065.1 Oratosquilla oratoria | reverse complement strand
CTTTCGTTGTACTTTTCCGTCTTCTATTTTTCTTTCACAATATATTTTGATATATATTTTCCCACTCTTTCTTTCTCTCTCACTTTTATCTTCTTTTATTTCTTCTCTTTCTCAGGACCTCTACCTCTCTCTGTCATTATTTTTACCTCAGTCTTTCTTTTTTCTATTTTGTTCTTTCTCTCTTTATCTCTCCCTTTCCTTATTTATCATTTTCAAAATATTCATTTTTCATTTTTTCTCTTTCATTTTTGTTTTCCTTGTACCTTCACTCTGTTTGTCCGCCTGTCCTCTGCCTGTCTCACTCTTTCTCTCTCTCTCTTTATCTCTTTCTCTCACTCTTTCCGATCTCTCTCTCTCTCTCTCTCTCTCTCTCTCTCTCTCTCTCACACACACACACACACACACACACACACACACACACACACACACACACACATACACAAACAAACACACACACACACACACACACACACACACACACACACACACACACACACACACACACACGCACACACACACACGCACACACACACACACACACACGCACACACACACGCACACACACACACACACGCACACACACACGCACACACACACACACACGCACACACACACGCACACACACACACACACACACACACACACACACACACACACACACATTCACACGCACACACACACACACACACACACACACACACACACACACACACACATACACACACACACGCACGCACACACACACACACACACACACACACACACACACACACACACACACACACACACACACACACACACACACACACACACACACACACACACACACACACACACACACACACACACACACACACACAGCTTAAATGGCCTCAGGGAAACCAGTCAGTGATACAATTGCATTCCTTCTATTGCATACGCATTGCACGTCTGCATTTACATATAAAGTCTTCCTTGTCGGATTCGTTTTTTTTTTCACTTTTGTATCCGAAAAAAGGTCCTGTGATACTGCTGACTAGGCCGAAGGAAATTGGAGGAAAACCGAGTGAAACTGAGCACAAAGCGTTCCTGTGCAATTTAATTGTTTTTGTCTGTGGTTCTCTATATCAGAGAAAACCTTACAAAAGTTCTAGTATTAGGGGTTAGACACAAGGTTTCAAGTGGGAAGACAAATATTAAGGATCAATGAATATTTACTATGATCCGTTCAGATTGTCTTTCTTGACGAGTGATATTTACTAATGTTATTTAATTTCCCTTTTTTTTCGAGTATCCAGTGATAATATTTAATGAAAAGTGTTTTATTTTATTTTCAACTATCAAGGCAAACCGATATAACTTGAACAGGTCACAGTGACAAGGAAAAATAATTTACTTGTTTTCTCCAACTGTACGCCTAAGTAATGCTTGTGACTAAATAACTGTGACAAAAGAAGGTCTTTATATATGACAGGTGACATGTGACAACTTCCGCAAATCTGTTTTTTCTATAATTTTACCTCAAGAAGATACTAGGAGCATTTAGAGGAGATCGTAAGGTAGCTGGATTAGATTATTTTCACTTGGAGTGTCTGACGAAGAACCAAAGTCATAGTGAAATAGCTAGTAAGATTGTTTAATGTATACTAAGAAAGGGAAGTATTCCAATGGACTGGAATAGTGCATATATAGTTCCACAAATATAAAGGAAAAGAGAATAAATATGAATACATATGTCCAACAGGGACAGATTTTTTAACTGCAGTTGGCAAGGCTCATAGGAGGATGCTAAGTGAAAGGAATTTAAAGGGAACAGAAGTAGATGGAAAAGAGAAATGTGTATTTTGGAAAAGAAGTGGTTGCATACATTTTTTATTTATCTATTCATCTACCTATTTGTCTATTTTTGTATGATAAGTATTTAAGAAGTTTTTGTCAAAGGGTAAGGATGTGGAGGGAGCTTACCAAGACAGATAAAAAGAGAAATGTAGAGTCGAGACGGGGAACAAGAGTGGAAAGAGAACTGGTAGATAGGGTAGATAAGAGAGTGTTGTGATGGTTCTGCCATGTAGGCAGAATGAGTAAAAAAGACTAACAAAATGAGTGTGGAAAGTGTAAGTCGATGGAGGGAACTCTTGGGGAAGACCAAGAATGAAGAGGATGAACAGATAAATGAGGAATAGGACGCAATAAATGAATATATAAATAAATAAATAAATAGATAGATAAATAGATAAATAAATAAATAAATAAATAAAAAGATAAATAAATGAAAAAATAAACAAATGAACAAATAAATAAATAAATAAAAACAAATAAATAAATAAATGAATAAATAAATAAATAAATAGATAAATAACAAAAAAAAAGTCTGTCAACGAAGGAACAGAAAGAGCGAAAGATAAGTTTAAATTGGGAATTATTGTAAATTATTTTAGAAATGAAACGGTACTAAGGAATTATCTTTGTCTACCCTATTCATAATTTTGAGTGGGTGAAAGGGGAGGGTCTCCATGCAATAAGGCTTTGGGGGTAAACGAACTTTGTCGGCCCTGCTGTGGAGGGATTGTCTTGCTTCGTTCCCTTTGACTAGAGCTTTGTGGCCAGTAACAGAAATGATTCTTCATCCAATAAGTACTAAGCTGAAAGGGACAACGAAAGAGCTTTTGGGTGTGTGTGGTATAGATGCAAGGTTGGTATATGCTTTGAATCGAACACCCGCTTATATGAGGGAAAGGGGCTCTTGGCATATGTATGCTATGCATAACTGCAAGGCAAACACAAGCACCACCAAGTCATATTTTCATACCAGTTATACTAAGCAATGGCAGATTCATATGGCCGGCACATGGACTCATGTATCCATGTTCCCAGGTTTGCATATGGATTTCTGTCTTACTATGCATCATGCATCTATAAGCACTTACATATGCATGGGTACGGGTTTCATTTTGCAATTACAACTTAACAGGTAAAACTAGAAGAGGTTTATATAAGGCAGGGTTGTTGATGTTATTACAGTTGATATTGTTGTAGCTATTGTTGTTCTTCTAGTTGATATTGTTGTTGTTTTTATGTTGTTGTCACTGTTCTTTGATGTTGTTGTTGTTCTTTGATGATGTTGTTATTGTTAATGTTATTATTGTTGTTGTTGCTGTTGTTCTGGTTGTTGTTATTGTTGTTGTTTGATGTTGTTTGATGTTGATGTTGCTCAATGACGTTGGTATCGTAGTTCCTGTTGTTATTGTCGTTATATTGCTATTATTGTTGTTGTTGCTATTGTTATCGTTGATGAATTACTAATACCTGCAGGTGATTATTACACTGAACATGAAGAAATTAAATTAATAACCTCCAAAAACAAACAGAGAGAGAGAGAAAGAGAGAGAGAGAGAGAGAGAGAGAGAGAGAGAGAGAGAGAGAGAGAGAGAGAGAGAGAGAGAGAGAGAGAGAGAGAGAGAGAGAGAGAGAGAGAGAGGAGAGAGAGAAATAGGTCCAATATCATATGCCAGAGCTCATCATTCTATTTACCTTCAACAGGTTTTTATATATATACATACATGTGTGTGTGTGTGTGTGTGTGTGTGTGTGTGTGTGTGTGTGTGTGTGTGTGTGTGTGTGTGTGTGTGTGTGTGTGTGTGTGTGTGTGTGTGTGTGTGTGTGTGTGTGTGTGTGTGTGTGTGTGTGTGTGTGTATGTGTGTGTGTATGTAAATTGATAAAACATTTCCCAATGTTTAAGGGTGAGAGTACTTAGACAACTTTTGGTTGAAACATATATCAAAGAAAATTATTCAATTTAGATTTAAATACCAAAATGAAGGTTTTATTCCACCTAAGTATCTCTTGTTTTTAAGGAATGTATTACTTGAATAAATTAATATGATAAAAAAAACTGCAGAACTAATCTAGATTCCATCGCTTTCCGGAGTTAAAATGTTGTAGGGCGCATGCGAACTTCCGGTTCTCATTTACGCCGTGTCCGCCTCTGCTTCCATATAAGGTAAAAAAGCTTCAGAGATTTCGTTCAAAAAGCGGCGTCTGTAGGGCAGGAAACTCGGGGTAAGGGAGCCGAAGGAAAGAGAGGCAATCAGAGGAAATTTAGGAGAAAGTGGGTGGAGGAATTTCGGGCACGAATTCAAGCGAGGAATGGAGATAAGAAAAAATATGATACACTTACTTCCTTCACACATGCGCAAACCGTGTAAGCTCAGATGTATGTAAATAGGGTCCGCTGTGTAGGTCTGTTTCTTTTTGTGGATATGTTTATTCACAGTTGAATAGCTTAAACACATGCACACATACATACATACACACACACACACACACACACACACACACACACACACACACACACACACACACACACACGCACACGCACGCACATACACACACACACACACACACACACACACACACACACACACACACACGCACACACACACACATACACACACACATACACACACACACACACATACGCACACACACACGCACACACAGAAACAGAAGGAGAGAGAGAGAGAGAGAGAGATGAAAATGTAATCTTTATCGTTATGTGTATTTTTTTACATATCAGAATACACAAATTTTTAACATACAAACGGATACATTAGGCATTTTATCACTGCATAAAGTATTCATCCCATCAAGAGAACCTCCAGTACACATTGCCCGAAGGACACTGCTAGTGTAACACAGAAACATCGACTGCAAAGTATTTTGTATTAATGTCCACTTCTTCCCTCATAAGTAGTACGTTACTGTCTGAACATGGGTGTATATCTCAAAAGATATGGAGGAATCTATGTATTTTTATACCTCTTTATACCATGAATTCCAACGGACTCGATTTTCACCTCAGATCGGAGTATAAAAAGTCTACCAGAATGATTAAGAAAGTTACTAAGAAGATAATCGAAAATGAATTAGCTTTGGTATCTAATATCTCATGCACACACTCACACGTGTGTGTGTGTGTGTGTGTGTGTGTGTGTGTGTGTGTGTGTGTGTGTGTGTGTGTGTGTGTGTGTGTGTGTGTGTGTGTGAGAGAGTTGGAATAACGACTCGCAGCGCAGCGATACTGAAATTATTTCAGCCCTGGACGGGATTCGAACCCGGACCGCAGTAATGGCGGCCGGGAACTCTACCGCTGCGCCTTCAATTCGTGTGTGTGTGTGTGTGTGTGTGTGTGTGTGTGTGTGTGTGTGTGTGTGTGTGTGTGTGTGTGTGTGTGTGTGTGTCCGTGTAAGTAATTTCAATATTTTTTTTAGTGTGTCACTACAACATATCTATATTTAATAGAATATTAGCAACTTACGTAAGTAGATAAACGAACAACATTTTTTTCTAAATACAATTGCAAATAGCAGTGTCAAACATCAAATATACATATTTTTATTTCGAGGTAGTCTAAGCTTTTATGAAGCACTTTGTCATCTGTCAATAATCCTTCAGAATTAAGAATTTCACAATCGTAATTTTATTAATTCGTTAAGATGACTCACTTATAATAGTCCAGTTCATTCTAGACGATTTGATGTAGGTAAAGGTACATGACTTCGGTGTTTTATTTTTTCTCTTCTAATTAAACTTTCTTTGCATTTTTGCAAATTTGAAGGTCATTGAAGATATTTTAGATTATTAGTTTTTATTATTCTGGATCCATGCTGTGTTTTATTTCCAAATTTCTGAATATTCATCAAGCTATATATTTTTCTTATTTTTAGAACCCATGGTTCGTTTCGTTACATTTACTTATAATTAGTTTTTACATGTTGAATAATTAATGCCATTGGTTTTATATTTGTTTTATGCATAACTTTTCCATAGACTTTATATATCATTCTTCACTCATTAGTACAGTTTCTGTTATTATGAATGACACTTGAAGTACTTAAAAGACGCTTTCATTAAAATGTAATTTATATCTATTTTACATAAGTATGTGTCACCTTAGTTGTATATTGGTTTACTAATGTCATGAGTACATTTCACAATAAATTGATTTCCTCCATAATTTTAGTCTTTATTTTATTTCAAACATCATCTTTCCTTAACCAGCACTTGGTGTATATTTTCATCTTATTCGTTATTGAGTCAATCGTTTCCCTTTTTCCTTTATTGGCTTGAAAACTTTTCAAACACTGAGATTTATTATTGTATCTGTTTAGTAAAGGTATGTGTGCTGAATCTAAGGTCAGAGACCTGAAGATTAAACTATGAAAAATATGAGCGTTCACACAAGAGTCTAAAACTTCACGATACAAGACCTGTGATGCAAATCACAAACATACAAAAAATAGCTTAGAATATTCAATTAAAAGAAAATCATGTATTAGAATTATAAAATGAACAATGATATCTTTACAATCTTAATGATATTTCCTCGAATAAGAATTGGCTCTGTAATTAAAAAAATTCTATATAAAAATAGTCTAGAGTTATGGATGTTAATTAGTTATCAAACATTTTCGAACGTGAAATGTATCTAAATTTAAAAAGCGTTGACAGCAGTTCTTTGTAACCGACTAACAAGATAATATATCTATGTAGCTAATGCATTTATTATACATGTGAAAGGTCACTTCTCTATATAAGCACATATGAGATGACATGTGGGTTACAATTTGATTAGCACTCAATGGAATGAGGTAGAAGAAGAAGAAGAAGAGGAAGAAGAGGAAGAAGAAAAGAAAGAGAAAGAATAGGAGAAAGAATAGATTAAAAAGGAAGAAAAAGAAAGAAGAAAGAAACAAAAGACAAAAAAAAAAAAGAGAGAAAGAACAAGAACAAGTAGAAAAACAAGAATAAAAGTAAAACCAAACTGACGTTCAATAATGTCTAACCTTTGACCTCAGCTTGGTAATTCTTATATAAATGAAATCAACATTTATTAAAAAAAAAATTACAAATTATTAGCTATCCAATAAGAAAAATAAAGTTTAAAAGAACTGTCTAACAATATTAACAAAGAAGGAAAAATTTTCTCATTAAAGATCCGGTACAAGCTAAAAGATTAACTAAGGTCTTGTTAGGCTGGAAAGTAACAGAAGTGCTACTCACGTACATACACAGTCGCTACGGAATATAAGAACTGGAGGACCTCTCTTAAGAAATATCCGGTGTACCGTCAAGAAACAACCCAAGTCCTTTGAGCTACAAAGTAGCAGAAGTACTGCTCAGTTTTTAACATAGATTACGAAGGGCAAGAACTAAGGATGGAGGAAGCCAGCGGAAGGTCTCATTGTAGCAACTCCTTGACACTTGTCGGAGTAGGAGCTGGAGGGGAAGGAAGGAGCAGGAGAGAGGTTGTTGTAGAAAGGAACTGCCCCAGGGTTTTCTTGGAATAGAACACAGGTGCGGACTGAAGAAAGACTTTTTTTTTAATAATTCTCTCGGGAAATCAAAAGAATGGTCAAGAAGGAGTGTTGTCGTTGTTTCTAAGGTCCCTTTTGCATACATATTCACTATTTTTCTTAAAATTTACACGATCAGATCAAATTATCCATGTATGCCAATTCGAGGAGAAATGGATTACATACTCATGTACATAAATTCCTCTAAAGGTGCCAACATAAATGTATTCATACATATATATATATATATATATATATATATATATATATATATATATATATATGTGTGTGTGTGTGTGTGTGTGTGTGTGTGTGTGTGTGTGTGTGTGTGTGTGTGTGTGTGTGTGTGCATGTATATGTACATGGAAGAGTGACCACTGTGAAACAGAAACTAAACGAAAGAAAGCGCTTAAGTTTACTAAATTTTCAGTAAACGTGCATACATACATATATATATATATGCAAAGTAGACCACTTGGAAAAAGAAACTAACGAAGCAGAGCGCTTTCGTATATTACATCTTCAGACTTTTTGCACTGAAGATGTAATATACGAAAGCGCTCTGCTTCGTTAGTTTCTTTTTCCAAGTGGTCTACTTTGCATAAGTGAACACACGTACCCGTGTTCTTATTAGCATATATATATATATATACATATATATATATATATATATATATATATATATATATATATACATACATATACAGTATATATAGCAGTTCTGAGTAGTAGCAATTAAGGATATTGTCTGAATACGTATGGTTGATATGTAGGTACATATTACTATCTTGAATATGAAGTCCTTAACAGGAAACTTAACTAACTGCAGATGCAGCTTAGGGATGAGTTCATCTTTGTAGTCTCTTCCTGAACATACGAATGTGATCTCAGATGTACATTTACTGAGTATCTATTTCTTTGTTCTCTTGGTCAAGGAAGCTTGGGGGACGACTACAGTGTTAGTAGATATCACTGAGAATGATCTTAATAGTTCTCTCAGTGGAACATTGATGAATAAGTTTCAAACGTCCAAGGAAGCGAGGAAACCATTAGTTCTATCCACTCTCATTGATAGTGTGCGTGTGTGTGTGCGTGTACGTCCGCGGGTGTGCTCCTATGAGTGCACGTATGTGTGTCGCTGATACGGTTAAATGCATTAATCATATTGTGGGACTACACGCCACAACACCGAACCCTTCTCGTTGGAAGTACCTCAGGTAGACACTTCAGCCACCCCCATTATCTGTAAATAGTCTAAAGGATTTAAAATCCAAAATAGTTTAAATTAAGGAATCAACATGCTTAATGACCAAGGTCCCCTTTAAAGGACAAAATATTCCTAAACTGAATAAAATCGTTGATCATATCGTTATCTATAGAATGTGACAGTATTGATTGTCTTGAAAATGGTATTAATGTTTTGCGGACACTAACCACTATCTTTGTTCTTGAGAACAATATCGCACCAAAGAGTAGTAAAGGAAAGATTTAAAGAAGGTAGAAGAACGGAGAGACAGTAGAAGTGAAAAATTATCCTCACATGGTACTTTTTTTTTTTTTTTTTTTTTTTTTTACTAGGTTACCACCACTGTATGAATGAAGGGGGCTCTGGTATATAGGTAGATAGGTTACCGGTACTAAATTTAAAAAATATATCACATTTCTTTTTAAATGTCAATAACACAACCCCTTGAGGCACCCAGTTGTGGCAAAACATTTAACTTTCCCCTATGATTCTGTATTATGTGCTGACTGGCCCCCAGAATTCAATGGTTGTGTACTTTTAGCAAACGTTTGTTGAAGGTGTGTGAAAAGTATGTTTGTTTGATAACTGCTGTATTGGACATTTATCCATATAAAATCAAATACAGTAACAAAATAAATTCAATTTTGATTCAAAATTTCTCTTGATATGCGATGCTAAGTATTCAATACGAACTTTAAACAAACTTTTGACCAACTTTGAGAGAAAAATTACTATTTTGTCTCAAGTATAAATAAAATACCTAAAACTATATGGACAGTGTTTTTATGTATGATCTATGTGAATATATATATTTAAAATATCCTAAAGAAAAACACCGTTTCATCACATACTTGAAAGTATACAAATCAGGTGACAACCTTTCGACAACTTTTTGTATAACATTTGCTTTCAGTGGGTGTGCATGTTTTATGCAGCTGATAGCTTAATTTCTTTAATAAAATCACGGCGGACGAAGACTTTTTTATTTTCATTTTTTATGGTTTTCGACTAGTCTAAAAATAAATAAATAAATAAATAAATAAATAAATAAAAAGCCGATCACTTTTAACTTCTAGCATCCCTCCGTTCTGCTATTGCCCTCCTAATCTCTCTTGTACAACCTGTATCACACCAACTCTTCGGTGAAATACTATTCCCATGGAAAGAAGCGCTAGTTATTGCAAATATCACTCTGCCCACGGAGTTCAAAAAGCTCGAGCAAGTGAAAAAATCTGGTTACTGTGATAACAAACAGGGATCGATGCTGGACATGGCACAGTAACGTAATTTGAAACATTTCATTATTCAATTCTTTGAGAGGTATTTATTACTTTTTTATGTGAATAAATTATTGCATTTTGCCAAAAGGAAACCCTTCTTCACGGTGTCAATGATCCATCATTTAGTGTTTTATTTATTTGTATAATCAGGGATGTGTGATTAACAGAACTATTTCATTCATCTAAGGTGATGGTTCCCAACTTGAGGCCTAAGGCCCACAAAGGGATAATTTGATTTTTAAGGTAGGCAAATTGAGAATGAATTATTAACAGTGATTTTTTTCATAATGAGTCTGTTAGAGTATGAGTGTGTGTGTGTGAGTTAACACATACGGTGCATATACAGTGTGCACGCGTAAAAATATTTGTGCGTGCGTATGTACATGTGTGATTACACACACACACACATATGTATATATATATATATATATATATATATTTGTATGTTACGGGGGCATTAACATTTTAGAGATGCTTAAGTGAGACATGGTAAAAAAAAAAAAAATAGTTGGGAACCACCGATTTAAGAAAAACCACCTTACAATCAAAGGTTTTAGAGTAACATACATGATTTTGTCAATGTTGCTACTGCTTCTTAAGTTACAATAAGATATTCTGTTTCATTTATTATATATATATGTCAAAGGCCCTTTTTTCTTTAAAAGGGAGATAGCCGAACCAGAGGACACACCTGTATCATAAATAAACAAAGCCCATTTTGCCATCACTCCCATCTCAGTAACTTGGAGATGAAGAATTGGTTTATTCTGCTTGTGTCAAAAAAATGTGCAGTAAGGTAAAGTTCCTCCTTAGCAAAGAACTGACAACCCGTATTTTGAAAAATTCAGCTACTATTTTACCATTTTATTCTCTACATTTGAGGACACCCTCATGTGCTATTAGCGTTAATACCTTACAATCATCAATCCCGCCATCCCGAAAGTGAGTTTCTCTTTTTCGTCAATACTGCCGTTGTCATTTTTGTTTTAACCTCGAATTAAAGATGACCTCTTGTTTGGCTTCCCGCGTTCTGCGCATTCCGAACTGATGAGGAGGGAAGGGGGAGGAAGAGGGAATGGGAAGGAAGAGGGAAGGGAAAGGACGAGAGAAGGGGAAAGAAAAGGGGAGGAAGAGTTATGAATGAATAGTGCATAGGAGATTTGGAAATCGGAACAAATGTAGTAAGAAAGGAAGGTAGGAATCAAATGAGAATTCCAAAAGTTTTTATAACAAATAGTTCTTGAGACGGCCCAAGCGAGGAACAGACTTTTCCTTCTTCTTCCTTATCTTCAAAAGAAAGTTAAATTGGCGGGAAAACGGAGGCCAGATCGAGAGCCTTGTCGCTCGCCATAACTTCTGAAGCTCTGGAGAAGTCCCCACCGAACTGACAAATGTCTTCGAGCCCGTACCACACTGGCCATTTTTTTTTTTTCGACTAATGCGGATTTGTTCAACTTGAGGTGAAGTATGATTACTTCTGAATTCTGTTCAAACAACTTCGACAGTCTTGTTTGTCCTTGTTAGACCTGCTGAACGTTATTTCTGGACATTTCAGGGTTATGTTCTAGCCAAGGAAAGGGATACATTCTGAGTCATCTACTAAACAAAACAAAAGCCACATCATTGTAAAACATATCAAGGTAAGATTATTAGCATACCACATTGATTTGCTTATGAAGATTGTAATTCTTAGTCATGTTGATTTACATAAGGAAGTTGGAGACCTTCGGGTTTGTATTATTGATACAGATAGCTAATTTCTCCTGTGGATTAGTAAAAGTGATGTGTGATTATATTTTGAAATTGCGTTTCCCCGTTTTGTATTAACTCGTGTAAGTGGTGAGGTGACGAGTTTGTTAATTTTGTGTTAAAGTGCATCTTACGAACATTCTCGTTCGTATCTATGGTTGGATTAGAATTGTTGTATTTGTTTAATCCAAAAGAGTTTCTAATGAAATAAACTACTAGAATAGCAATTTAGGAAGACGTTTCGGAAGTAAGCTAGCATGACGCATGGTGTTGGGGTTATCCGCCGAAAGTATTCAGGGCTTCTATATGTCATTCTTCTTCTTGTACACTGGTCTGAAACCGGTCATCCTGAAGAGATATTATGTCATCCAGGAAAGGGATGGTGTGGTGTAGGTTAAGTTCATAAATGAATTTAAGATTTTAAGGATATTAAATGGTTTGCTGTAATTTCCTTAGTTGTTAAGTATTCCTCACTTTTATGAATAAAGAATCTACCCATCTTTAGTAAATAAACTGTCCTAAAACAGGCCTTGAAGAAACAAGTTTTCTAAGCGACACATGTGAAAATATCCAATGTATAATCTTAAGGTCCCCTACCTTTATCTTCAGCTTGATATAATAGCTGTCTCATTTGGTTTCTAAAGATTATTTCGGTCATATATCTAAAGTTTTTTACCCGAATGACTTGTGACGTCATCTCGTTTAAGAAATATAGTATTCCTTGAAATCTATTGACGAGTTCCTGAACACTTTACATACATATACCAAGGCTTTTGCCCCCTTACAAGGGAGGTAGCCACTTTACACTGTAAGCAAACCCAAGTATTAATGACTTCTCTTGATGTTCATTCTTTATTTACTAATGCCCCACTCCACCAAATAGTTGGAACAATTCTCATTAGGATATTCCAACACGAAGAGTTCTCAGCATTAGGATTCTTGAAAACATTCTGAAAAAGAAACTCCTTGTATAAATATCTTTTAGAAACATATTGGTACAGATTACTACCAAAGTGAGGTGAAAGGTAAGAGAGAAAGAGAGAGAGAAAGAGAGGGAGAGAGAGAGAGAGTATGGGAGGGGATTGGAAGAGAGGGCTTGGGGAACTAGATGTTTTCTTTATTCGCCCTTTGTTGTTGGGTCCCACAGCGGCAGCTTATGCCCATGGATACTCGTAACTAATGAGGCTAATAGGGTCTAATGAGAAGATGGAGGAGGGGAACAAAGAGGAGGAGTAGGAGGAGCTGCAGCGGTAGCTGAAGCAGGAGGAGAATGGAGGAGTAGGAAAATAAAGGAGAGGAAATAGGAGCGAGATGGAACAGGAAGAAGAGGAAGAGAAGGAGATGGGGGAGGAAGAGGAGGAAGACATTCACAATGAGAAGCAGGAGTAAGGGGAAAGGGAAGGATAGAGTGAGAGAAAAGAAGAGGGGAAAGGAAGGGATGAGGAGGAGAATGCAAAAATGTTATCAGCTATTTCAGGTCAAAGTTCCCCTTTAACTATGTGATAGCTGTTGTTAGCTAGAATAAAATCTCTACAGCAGTCTATAGCCAACACGTGTTAATAAGTACTTATTCAAGGTTTGTACCCGTGCACAGTAGAAACGCAAGAAAAACAAAATTGAGATGAATCGCTTTGAATACAGAACCACAAGTACTTCTCATTTCTATGCTAATTGCCAGGGGAAAATCAACACCCAAAGCCATCTGACACAAGTCTTCTGGGAAAATATTATTTACTTGGAGCTGGCCTTTCGTCGTGACCCTGAGGGCCATCAGTGTCAAGTAGGATATATACTGGGTGTTTCTGTCCGACTATTCTTCAGGGGATGTATATCCTCCCCCCCACCTTCCCCACGGGGGTGCGAAGTGTGAAGTTTTGGGGGCGTCAAACACGATGGAATAAAGATTAAATCAATTGCTGTAAACATTTCTCATACACTCCTTGAACTCCAGTTAAATCAACATAAAATGATAAAGTTTTCTACTAATTTAGGCTATCTTATGGGTGTAATAGCTACATATGTTTTATGTAGTATAAATCTAGTAACTTATGAAACTCCTATGGATCAGAGTCATGTAGCATACTTCTTTGTCTGGGAACTAATCTCCACTTAAAGAGGAAGGCTATAGGCCCACGTTATACTTTTTCTTTAACACTAGCGGGCTGGATAAAGAAATAAAAATGCCTCTATTGTGTTCCCTTTGTGGTGCTGGTAGTGGTGGTGGTGGTTTAGTGGTAGTGGTGGTTTAGTGGTAGTGGTGGTGGTAGTGGTGGTAGTGATGGTGGTTCTACTGCTGGTGAGGAGATGCATACACCATGAGGCGCTTAGTTGCGGCCGAAGCCCTCACATTTTCCTTTGCGCTTGGAATGTTGGAGTCCCTGCTGGGGAACTTGCCTCCAGTGTTCCTTTGAGTGCCACAGAAAACAACAAAATTCAAAAGAACGACAAACCCAGGAACTTCATTTTTTCCTCTTTTGTTCCACATATAGTCGGTGCAGAAAGTAAGCTTTAGTTAATCCATCTCTCTTATGTAAGCGATTATGACCCTAGTATATACATGCACCACTCCTAAGTGGTGTTTTATCATCAAAGTTGTCTAATTCAAAACAAGTACATAACAATCAGGAAATTAGCTTTGTTTTAGTATGGCCATAGGATTTCAGGGACTGTAGACAATGAAAAATGTTTAAGAAACATTACTCTAGTTAGTTTTTTTCTAGATTTTTGTTTGTGTCAGTTGTTACTTGTTGCGTGCTTCCAAAACATGCTTACAAAACATCACTTTCACAATATCTCCGTCGTTATGTTTTTTTTTTCATTATTGTCATAGTTCTTGTTTTCATCATCGTCATTCTCATCATTATCATCATCGTTATCACTGTCTTCATCATAACCTCTTACTTCTTGTTTTCTTCATCGTCAACTTTGTCATCATCTGTATGTCACCATACTTGGCTTTCCATTCCTTTTTCTTTGTTCGTGATACAATGAACGTTCCTACTTTAATTGACTCATTCAAATTCACATTTAGTCAATTTCTTTAAGTCAGTGTTCCTACAGTTAGTCTTATTCAGCTCGGAGATATATATCGCACTGAAAAAAAAGGTTAAACCGTACACCCGTTTCCTTGTTTGACTGCAGGGAATTTTTTATTTATTCATTTATTTATTTATTTATTTACTTATTTATTTATTTATTCATTTATTTTTCTTTGTGGAAAAAGTCGCACCAAGGAATTGACGAAGATGTTTTTTTTTTCAAGTCAAGATTAGTCAGTTTGAAGACATATCTATATTCAAATATTTTCTTGCTTAAATTTTACTATGATGATTAATATCGTTTGATATCTTTCTTATTTGTACTATTCGTGAAATGCTTTTGTACTTCGAC